>NW_006408660.1:685545-702605 GCF_000296735.1 Chrysochloris asiatica | reverse complement strand
CTCAAAATCTTTGCTCTTGAACACGTTAGAGAGGTCTTTTGCAGTAGATTTGCCAAATGTAATTTGTCATTTGATTTCTTGACTGCTAATTCCATGAGGTGATTGTGGATCCAAGTAAAATAAAGTAACAGAAACCCTTATTTAAAAACAAAACAAAACATCAAACACATCCTCCATCGAGATCTATATACTTCTGAAGGCACTGTTTCCATCTCTCTAACCTTGGTGTGGTGCTGTGGTTAATGTGCTAGACTGCAAAGCCGTTTGAACTACAAGGTTGGCAGTTCAAGCTCAGCAGCTGTTCCTCGGAAACTCTGTACAGGGTGGCTATGGGTCGGAACTAACTCGAGGGCACTTAATAACAACAATAACAACCCTTCCCAGGAGAATTCTGAGCTCTTTGATTTACACCACATCAAAATGGCAGTTTTGATACCCTCGAGGGACTCAAATCAGGTTCCTTTTAGATGTTCATTGAGTTTGGGGAACTAAAAGCAGTCTGAAGGAGTCAGATCAGGGCTGTTGGGTGGATGGGGTTACAGTTGCCCAGTGAAATTCTTATAGGACAGCCCTTTACTACCCTCAAAGAATGGGCAGGTGCCCTCTCATAATAGAAAAAAAAATCCTCGGTGCAACTTTTCTGGTCTTTTACTACCCAATTCAGTTTTTAAGTTTTCTTAAAATATCTTCCTAACAAGCCTCGAGATCATCCTGTGTCCTTTAAGAAAATCTATCGAGATTTTCTATCAAAACTCCCAGAAGCAGTCATTATAACCTTCTGAGCTGAACTTTTTGCCTTGAATTTAACTGGCCCAGCAGATTCCCTTGGAAATCACTGCTCTGATTCGACCTTTTTCTCTTTTTTGAAGGCACCCTATCAAGACTAGGACAATGTATTACTGAGAGAACTTGTCTCTGGCCATCCACTGACCACAAAGACATGTTTAAACACATTTTATTTGGAATAAACTTATGCGTGATGAAACGGAAGCTTCATACCAATACTTTTTGACTTACCCTTACATTGATATATAATATTTTCACAAGCTTCCTGTTTGTGGAAGTTTAAAGAATATGAAAACAATCTTACAGCTTTTTATAATTGACAATTGATTCATCTCCATTTCCTATGGCCTCCCTAACCAGGTGAAGATCACATTTGACAGATGAAGATACTAGACTGACCCATGCCCCACCATCCCACCCCATCCTGCCCTTGAACCCAGAGCCAGGGATCAGAATGGGCAGAACTTTACTCCTCTGGTCTTCCTGCTCTCCTCATACCTTCCCAGGCAAAGGCCATGTTTAGGAGGGAGATCAGAGTGGAATCCTGGGAAAAATAATGATAATAATACTCATACAGCACTAACCCTTAACAGTCCCTGTTCCAAGTACTTTATGTGTGACAGTCCATTGAATCCTCATAGAAACTATTGTTATTCGGCTGATATTACAGATTAAGCAACTGGGGTGCACAGAAGGCAGTTAGTAAGCAGGGAGCTTACGGCAGATCCAGGGTTGGATGCAGACATCTTGGCCTGACCCTGCTGTGTACTACCTGGGCTGTGGGCAGGGGAGATGTGTCAAGATCAAATGGAGGCCAGAAGATTAACCTGTGATTGGACCTCCTTCTCCTTCTACGGAAAGCTGAGAGGCTCAGGGTTGGGGAACAGCTTACCCTCCACAATGAATGCACCAATAGGGGTGCACCAACCTACCCCATTCCAGTGGGATGAAGCAGGGGCGTGGGTGGACAGACTGCCCAGAGAATGTCCACAACACCCTGCTGGAACTTTGACCTTGAGCCGCTCACAGCCTGGCAGGCAAGTCAGAGATGGCATCACCAAATTTAGTGAATTTCTGTAGATGTTTGTGCAAAGTACTGCCTCTCAAGTCCCCTCTCTTCCTCCTCACCCTCTGTTCAGGGCTCAGACACTGGCCCACTGCCAACCTGACATGCCTTCCTTCCTGTCCTTCCTCCACCATCTTAGCTTACCCCAGATACTACTTCCCCTAGGAAGCCTTCTTGGACTCCCAGGCTGGGAATAAGCCTCTTCCCTGGGATCCTGGGAGTCCCTGGGTGGCACAAATGGTTAAGTGCTTGGCTGCCAACCCAAAGATTGCTGGTTCAAGGCTGCCTAAGGGCCCCATGGGAAAAAGACCTGGGGAGCTACCGGGTTGTGGAATACAGTTCTACTCTGACCCACATGGGGCCACCATGAGTTGGAGACGACTTGATGGCAGCTAGTTTTGGTTCTGGACTCCTAGGGACCTGCTGGGATTGCTTGCCTTGGCCTTGTAGTGACTGACTGTAAGCTCCCTGGAGACAGGACCGAGGGAAGGATTCCTTGTCCCGGTTCCTCAGCACCAAGGATGTGGACAGTGACTTCTTCACAGGCTGCCCTTGACCATGGTGATCCTCCTGGCACAGATAGTGATCTCAAAGCAGTGTAGGTGATGATCAAGAGCCCAGAGTCTATAGGTCTGTGTTCAAATCCCATTTCCCCTAGCCTTGTCTGGATGCTTCCAGCAAGGGTCTTCATCTCCCTAAGCCTTCCCGTACCCCTTTCCTGGGATTAAAATGAAATAATCGATTCTAAGTTCTGAGCACAGCCCCTGGCAAATGGAAGTGTTCAGTGAAGGTTACCCATTTCTGTCATTTCCAGCAGTCATGTGTCCTTCAGTGAGCATTCTCACCTTCTGGCTGCATTCCAGCATCCCAGGAAATCCTCTGGGACCTCTCATGGGGCACATTTGGAATGTTCTTTCATCTTACAGACTGGGGCGTTACCTGAATTTAATACAGTCTGAACCCCTTGAACTCAGTGGAAATTTCCAAATGGCTTTGATTGAATAAACACAGAAGATGATTTTTATGTAATAAAATATAACCTCGAGCCTATTAAGGCCCCGTAATGAATTTACGACACAAAGTTAGTTAAGTGTTCAGCTGCTATCAGAAAATGTGGCATTTTGAACAAACCCAGTTGTTCCATGGAAAAAAGACCTGGTTAATCTGCTCCTGTCAAGATTACAACCAATGATGAAAGGAGATGCTGATAGGTTTCTTGTAATACAATAATGAATAATTGTTATCAGGACTGACTGTGAGGGTTAAAAATGTAAAGGTAGACATTTTGTAGCAAGGAGAGGAGTAATTAACTTCGCGCTCTAGGAGCGGAGGTCCCTGGGACCATCAATGGAAAAGAGCAGAGAGCTGGGACCCAACCAAGAGAAGCAGTGACACCAGAGATGGAGGCAGAGACTATGACGTGGAGAGATGAAGCAGCTGGAGACTTTAGACCCAGAAAGGGAGAGGGGCTGTGTGCTGACGACTGGTGGACAGGCTTTCAGGGTATACCCTCTTGTTGGTTATGGAGGGGATTGTAACCATGGCAATGAAACGATATATGATAGGATGAATGTAACACTCATGTTCTCCCACTTAAACTATCACATAATTCACAATAAAACATTAAAAAACAAAAAGATTACAGCCAAGACAACTTGATGGGCCGTGCTACTCTGTTACTTTGTTGTTGTTGTTGTTGTCAAGTACCGTGGAGTAGGTTCCACCCTGCACAGAGTTTCCGAGGCTGCAAATCTTGACAGGAGCAGAAAGCCTCATCTTTCTCCTGTGGAACAGCTGGTAGTTTTGAACTGCCAACCTTGAGGTAACAACTACACTACCAGAGCTCCTTACTCTGTTACTTTGGGTCACAATTCATTGAAATCCACTCAATGGCACCCAACAACACAGTGAATTTATGGGTTACAAAGTTGTCGTTAGGTACTGTTAAGTCAGTCCCCATTCATAAGGACACTATGCAAAACAGAACAGAGCACTTTCTGGTTTAGCACCCTTCTCATAATCTCCTGATTACGTGTGAGCCTATTGCTGCAGCCACTGTGTGCCTGTTCATCTCATGGGGAGTCTTCCTCTACCTTACCAAGCATGATGTCCTTTTCCCGGGACTGGTCCCTCCTGATAATATATCCAAAATATGTGAGATGAAGTCTTACCACCCTTACTTCTAAGGAGCAAGTACTACTTCCAAGAGAAATTTGTTTATTCTTCTGGGAGTCCATGGTACTTTGAATATTCTTCTCCAACACCATAATTCAAATGCATTGATTTTTTCCTGGTCTTTCTTATTCATCCTCTAGCTTTCACATGCATGTGAAGTGATTAGAAAAACCTTGGCTTGGGTCAGGCCCACTTTAGTCCTCAGAGTGACATCTTTGGAAAGTTGGAATTCTTGAAAACAAAGCATCCATTGGCAATATTGCCAGGTGGAAACATCTGGTTTGGAGCCCTTTTGCCAGCTGGGGGAGCTTGGGGAGGTGGAAGTGCATGGGGTTTGACGTCAGAGAACTTGGTTCCCCTCATGACCCTCTGTCTTCGCTTGCAGAGAATGGCGGATGAGGATTACAACACCTCCATCTATGATGATGAGTACTCTGATGATTTCAGCTCCATTGTAGTCTTGGAGGAGGTATCACCCCTCTTGGAAACGAGAGTGGCCAGGATCTTCCTGGTGGTGGTGTACAGCATTATCTGCTTCCTTGGGATCCTGGGCAATGGCTTGGTTATCCTGGTCGCCACCTTCAAGATGAAGAAGTCTGTGAACACTGTCTGGTTCCTCAATCTGGCCGTGGCCGACTTCCTGTTCAATGTCTTCTTGCCTCTCCACATCGCCTATGCTGCCATGGACTACCACTGGGTTTTTGGGACAGCCATGTGCAAGATCAGCAACTTCCTGCTCATCCACAACATGTACACCAGCGTCTTCCTGCTGACTGTCATCAGCTTTGACCGCTGTGTCTCTGTGCTCCTCCCTGTCTGGTCCCAGAACCACCGCAGCATCAGGCTGGCCTACGTGGTGTGCACGGTTATCTGGGTCCTGGCTTTTTTCTTGAGTTCCCCATCCTTCATCTTCCGAGACACCATCAACCAGCATGGGAAAATATCCTGTTTCAACAACTTCAGCCTATCAGCATCCAGCTCTTCCCCACGGCTGGCTCATGCCCCATTGGACCCTGTGGGGTACACCTGGCATGTGGTGGTGACCATCACCCGCTTCCTCTGTGGCTTCCTGGTCCCTGTCTTCATCATCACAGCCTGTTACCTCACCATTGTCTACAAGCTGCGGCGCAACCGCCTGGCCAAGACTAAGAAGCCCTTCAAAATCATCATCACTATCATTATCACCTTCTTTCTCTGCTGGTGCCCCTACCACACACTTGGTCTCTTGGAACTCCACCACACAGCAGTGCCCGGTTCCATCTTCAGCCTGGGTTTGCCCCTGGCCACTGCCATTGCCATCGCCAACAGCTGCATGAACCCCATTCTGTATGTCTTCATGGGTCAAGACTTCAAGAAGTTCAAGGTGGCCCTCTTCTCTCGCCTGGTCAATGCTCTGAGTGAGGACACAGGCCATTCATCCTACCCTAGCCACAGGAGTTTTACCAAGATGTCGTCAATAAATGAGAGGGGCTCCGTGCATGAGCGTGAGACCAGCATGCTTTGAGCCTCACCTAGGAAACCCTCAACGGACACTGGTAACCCAGGATGACCCAAATGGATGGAACCTCTTTGGCACCCACCAGTGACCACTCTATTCTGAGTGAGCACAGGCAAATGTTTTACGCTGGATATCCAGAGCTTGAAACCCCCTTCTTCAAGTAGGGATGGTGGACAAAGCATGTCTTGTTCTCCCAGCCTCAGACCAGTGACCCACATTTCCAAGGAGACAGAACCTTGACCAAGCCAAAGAACAAAGGACAAATTCTCAAGACCACTCCTATGAATTGGGATTGCTGTAAAACACTGTGTTCCCCAGGGATGACTCAACAGTTTACAAGGCCCATGCTTGGTGTTAGCAGAGGAAGTTAGGGAGAACACAGTGATATGGGGAGCTCCCACCCCCATAAAACAAAGCAAAAAACAATTACCATCCAATCCATCCTGACGCATGGTGGCCACATGTGTCTCAGGGTAGGGCTGTCAGTGGCTAAGTCTTTGGAAGTAAATCATCAGGCCTTTTTTGCGAGGTGCTTCTGGTGGACTTGAACCACCAGCTTTTCAGTTAGCAGCCAAGTATATTAAGCATTTACACCACCAAGGAACTCCCTCACCCTCATGTTGTTAAGTGCTATCGAGTTGGTTCTGACCTTTAATGATCCTGTGTAGGGTTCCAGAGGCTGAAAATCTTTATGGGAGCAGAAAGCCTCATCTTTTTCCAGAGGAGCAGCTGGTGGACTCAGACAGCTGACCTTGCAGTTAGCAGCCCGATGTGTAACCCACTACTCCATATACCTGTATTAATAACCAGTCAGAAAAACACCCACAACTGAAGCCGACCCTTTGGCTTAAGCACAATCTATAGGGGGTGTCTGGAAATGCTTAGGCTACCGGCTCCGACTTGAAGGCACTTAACAACAACAACAACCTAGCATCATGGATGAGCTGGGAAGGCAGGGCAGGTTCTGAGGGATGGGGCCCTCTGGGCTTTTAGAGAATGAAGACTTGAGGTCCTTCCTTACAAGGAAGTGCCAGGAAGTAGTGTGCCCTAGAACTTCCCAGAGTGACAGTGGGTCTGCCAAGGGGATGGTTACAGGCCCTCTCTCAGCTTGTCCTTGCTCCCCTGGATTGGACTGTGGCTGGAAGTTTGCACAGCTCCCCTACCACTCACAGCGATTCTTAACCCCTCTCTGGAACCCACTGACCTCTGCCTGGAGCAGCTCAGAATAAAATATTCAGAGTTGGGGGTGGTGGGGGTGCTCCTTAGCTTTCTCCAAGCCTTGCTAGAGACTGCTCAGAAGTGAGGTTCTAGGAAGGTGTTTGTCCAAGGGCTGTGTTGCTGAATTTGAAACTGAGTCCCTGGACTGTGTTACTGAGATGCAGGTAAGGGCTGCGGGGAGGGCACAGGTTGTACTGTGTGCAGCCATGGGCTGGGCCTTTTCTCACCCAGTACCAATACCTCTCTGAGGTAGAGAGTGTCACCATCTCATTCACAAATGAGGAAATGGAAGCACAGAGAAGGGAGGTGACTCGGCCAAGGTCACACAGCTCAACAGTGACAGAGTTAAAATCTGAACCCTGCTCTGCCTGGGTCCAGCAACTCCTTTGTCTTCCTTTACTGAGAGTATTCTGAACTGTAACAATCACCCACATTTATCGAGCACTTTTGATACTAAACATTTTACATGTATTATTATCTCATTTATTCTCTGCAATTGAGTTAGGTACAATTGCTTGGTGGGTGGTGGTGTTGGTTGCCACCCAGCTGATTTTGACTCAAGGCAACCCCTATGGGACCCTCTGTGACCCCATGTGTGTGACCTATCTCCTAAGGCATCTGTGGGTGGATTTGAAATACCACCGTTTCAGCGAGCCACCCAGGGACTCCACTTCCCTTTCATAAATGTATAAGAAAATAAGAGGCTCAGAGAGATTAAGTAACTTGCCCTAGGGCACCCAGCTGGTTCAAAGGCGGGTACAGAGTCAGAGAGAAAGCCAAGAGACTTGAGATTTTAACCATAAATATTGATTCCTTAGCAGATGAATGTGAGAATCTTAATGGCTGTCAAGTCAGCTTTGCTAAGAGTTTTCAATAATGACCCAACATGGCAAAGAAAATGCACTTGGCCTTCAGCTCCCTGGACACCCACCGGCACACAGCGGCTGTGTCCTCCCACCCCTTCAGGGAAGGCAGTGGAGAGAAGCTGGAAAGAAGCCTAGTCCCTTGGGCCCCAAGGAGTTCACACTCTTCTCTTGAAAGGCCCTGCACTGTTAAGCCAAGTTTCCAACAAGATGCAGGACCAGCTGTAATGTCTACACAGGGCCCCCGAGGCTAGGGCCTGTTTGGAATCACACTTCATTAAAAGACAAACTGTTCCTTCTCTTGCTGGTTTTCGACATTGATGAGGATGCTGCTCGGATGTGATCCCAAGCTGGGGCCTCCGACTGCTTCAAGGAATCTGAACTCTTGACAGTTTGCTAGCAAGAGAAAACTTCCAACTTTGCCTGGGGTCCCTGTCAGCCCCCTCCCCAAGCCTGCAGATGAGACAGACATCAGTGACTTAGGCTGGCTAAATTCCAAAAAACCAGTTGCTATAGACCATTCCAACTCACGGTGCCTCCATGTGTGTCGGTGGAGAGCTGTATTCTATAGGATTTTCAATGTATGTAAATTGCCAGGCTTTTCTTCCAATGCACGTCTGAGTTAGCAGCCAAGCGTGTCCACCATTGGCATCACTCGGGGGCTAGTCTACTCCCAGGCTGGTGCTCACCCCTCTGCTTGGTGTCTCCCTCTTCCTGGGCTGCACTGCAGCCAGGCCAGGTGGAGGGAGCCAGGAATTCATCTCTTTGGAAGAACAGATAAACAGGAGCAAATTCAAACCGGCTGCTTTTCTTCTTCCTCCCCAGGGCCAGGCCTCCCTCTTCTTGGTCTGACTGTAGTTTCCCTCTGAGTCCGTAAATGCAAGCATGCTGTCCCCTTCAATCTTGTCCTGATGCCTTCTTGGGAGACCTTTGTCTTAGTCTCCAAGCACTGCCATGATGTGATGTATTATTATCTTACAGTTCTGAAGGCTGTCAGCTGGAACCAGCCTCCTGGTGGTGTTGATTCCTTCTGTGGGCCTCTCCCCTAGTTTCTGGTGGTGGCCAGCAATCCTTGACATTCCTCTGCTGCTTGGAGATGCCTCTGTCTCCAGCAACACACGGGGTCTGTATTCCCCCTGTGTGACACTCCCTTTTTCTAAGACACCACTGAGAAGGAATTAGGACTAGGGGCCACCCTATTCTGATATGATTCCATAGGGGTTGGGACTTCAATATATCTTGCTTGGGGCCCAATTCATAACAACCTTTCATGAGTCTCAATGCAACTGTAGTCTCAATCCCGACAGTTCACAGGTGTGTTGACTTGCATGACTCCTTGAGAAACCCCCTGAGAACCCTCCCTTGGAGACCAGGACTACTGACCAATGAAGCATCAGTATTGCCTTCTGGATGGTGTGGATTGGCTGGGTGGTGGTGGGGAGGAGGGACCCAGACATAAGCAGAGGTACAGAAGAGTGGAAGGAGAAGAGAGGGTGACAGGGCCAAAAGAGAATGGCAGTGAAAGGAAACTGACATTCATTAAGCATCAGGCTCAACATTTCATCCATCACACCTTGAAAACAGCCCTTCAAGATGAAGACCACTGTACTCACGTGGGTGATGCAAAAAGTGAGGTTCTAGGAGTGAATTGTTTAGGGCCACAGAGTGGTAGAGCTGGGGTTTGAACTAGGTCTGCTGCCTGAGTGCACCAGACCTAGCACCACAGTATAGGAGAAAGGTAGTGACTTACCCAAGATAGCAGTATAGTAAGCCATGACTGACAGGAGGCTCAAATTCAGGCTTAGAGTCCCAAGTCTGTGCTCTTCGGCATTGCATCAGCCTACTTGAAGACAGATGTTCCCATTTACATACACATCCACCCACCCATCCACGTACTGCAATACCCACCATGTACCCATCCTCCTATCTACCCATCCATCCATCCATCCACCCATATATTCACTCTCCTATCCATCTTCCCCAGCATCCACACCCATCCTCTCATCCATTTAGCAACCATCCACATATCTATCCATTCACTCACCCATATTTTCATTCATCCATCTAGACCAACATCCACCCACTTTCCACTCATCCATCCACTCACCCATTCTCCATCCATTCACCCCATCCACCCACCTACCCACTCACTCATTCATCCATCCATTCATTCACCTGTATGTACAAATCCATCCCACTACCTGTCTATTAATGTGACTATCTATGAATCTACTTAACCCATCCATTTTAAAAATAAGTATTTAATGCCTACCTACCCTTTGCCAGGAGTCCCGGTGTGGCGCTATGGGTTAATGCACTAGACTGCAAAGCTGTTTGAACTGTAGGGTTGGTGGTTCAAGCTCACCAGCTGCTCCTTGGAAACCCTATTCAGGTTCGTTATGGGTCAGAACTGACTCAATGGCACTTAACATCAATAACCCTTTGCCAGGTTCTGAGGTGGGCACTGGCGATACAAGGATAATCAAAACATTCACAGTCCCTGTAATCATGAGCTCTTTCATTGTCTAGTACAGGGGTGGGGAACCTTTTTTTCTGCCAAAATTTATAATAGCATTTGCGGGCCATACAAAATTATCAACTTAAAAATTAGTCTGTTATATTTCATCAAACATTTAATTAACTCACCCCTAATGTGACTTGGAGTCCTGGTGTGGTGCTGTGGGTTAATGCGCCAGACTGCAAAGCCACTTGAATTACAAGATCGGTGGTTCAAGCTCACCGGTAACTCCTTGGAAACCCTATATAGGGTTGCTATTGGTGGGTACCAACTTGACAGCACTTTACAACAACAACAACAATGTGATTTCTGGAACTGCAGTTGCCTTGCAGGGCCAGACTAAATGATTTCTTGGGCCTCATAGGGCCCACTGGCCGGATGTTTCCCGCCCCTGGTCTAATGGGAGAAATAGTCAGAGATCAAAGGACACACATCCAAAATGGAAAACAACCAGGGAATCTGACTACACCCAAAGGCCAAGAATAACTTCCTTGAGGAAGAGACACTTAACTTGAGAGCCAAAGGATGGGTAGGCATTCATCTCATGCAGAGACCATGCAAGCAGGATGCTCCAAAAGGGAACAGTGTGGGCAGAGGTATTGGTAGGGGAGGAAGCAGAGGACTTACAAGGCACCAATAGGAAACAGCAGCTGCAGCTCAGTGAGGAGCATAAGATAGGGCTGGAAGGAATGCAAGGTCCAAGTCACGTGAGGTGCTCAGATCTACACACTGAAAGCGGCCTCTAGTTGCCCTAGCGAGGGCAGATTGGAGTGGGGCAGGAGGGAGGCCAGAAGGTTGCAGATGAGCCACAGCAGTGCCTGGACTAAGGGAGCAAAGAGAGAGCTAGAGTGGACAACTTGAGAGATTGAAAAGCTATCCAGGCTTCTTTGGGGGAGCCATGAGTGGGAAACCAACCCCACTTGGTGCCCATTCCAACTGTACTGAGGCCTCCGTGTGTATTTCTTTACTGATGGAAATTAATTGTAAATATTATTCAAATTTACCTCCCAATGCACAATTATATTTTTCAGGGGAGCCTTCTGAGTACATAATAAAGCCCTATAAATAATACATATATTGTCTAACCTATGAGGAATAGAGGCGTATGAATGCTGCAGTGGCAGGTGGTGGTTTGGGGAGGATTTTTGCAGATGAGAGACTCCAGTGCTAGAAATTGGGGGTCACCCTGAGTTCTGTCCTGGGAGATCTTCTAGAAGTTTCTTCCCCCTGGAGATGGTGATGTATCCAGACATGACAGCCAAGCTTCTGTTCTAGAGACCTGGTTAATGGATGGGGGGATGGAAGTGGGTTGGGGGAGGGGAGAGTTGGTGAAAAAGCAGGAGGGGACACAGTTCTTTGGAACAGTTACTCCAAGTACCCTAGGCTTGAACACCAACCACCTGAGTTCTTGTTGGATGCCATGAGTCAATTTTGTCTCATAGGGACAGCATGTGACAGAGTAGATCTGTCCTACAGGTTCTGCTAGGCTGTAATCTCCCTGAGAGCAGATCACTGGATCTTTCTCCCTCAGAGCTACCGGAGGAACTACCAATTACGGTTGACAGAGTAGCACTTAACTGTTTGCATCACCAGGGTTTCTAATTGCAAAGGATAGAGTAGAACTTCCTCCATCAAGTGAACCGTTATAAAACTAAAACACTAAACCCATTGCCTTCATGTTGATTTCAACTCACAGCAACCCTATAGGAAGAGCAGAACTGACCTGTAAAGTTTCCAAGGCTGTAAATCTTTATGGAAGCAGACTGCCAGGGAGCAACTGGTGGGTTCAAACCACCGACCTATTGGTTAGCAGTCTGGTGCTTAATCGCTGTGCCACTAGGGCTCACTTTAACCATAATAGTGTTGTTGTTAAGTGCCGTTGAATTGGTTCTGACTCATAGTGACCTTGTGTAGGGTTTCCAAGCAGTGGCTGGTGGGTTTGAACTGCTGATCTTGTGGCTAGCAGTCCAGTGTTTATCCTACAGCACTACACCAGGATTAATAGTAGTTACTGTGGGTGGCACTGTGAGTTAATGTGCTGGACTGCAGGGTCACTTTGAACTGCAAGGTTGGTGGTTCAAGCTCACCAGCTGCTCCTAGGAAACCCTATATAGGGTCGCTATGGGTTGGAACTGACTTGATGGCACTTAAGAAAAACAACTATTAATTGAGCATGTCCAAGTATTGGGCACCCTGCCAAACACTTTATGTTAATTATCTCATTGGACCCTTACAACCTTTGTGGTAGGGATTTATACCCTTTCCATGTACAGATGAGGAAACTGAGGTTCCCAGAGAAATGATTTACCCATGTCATATAGTAAGTAGCAGAGTTGGGTTTCAAACCCCCGTCTGTTTGTTGTCTCACTTGCAAATGTAACATTGTCCCATGAAGGGAACCCTCCTTGGAAAGAGGGGGACAAGCACATATTCTCTCTCTCTCCTGAGGTAATTTTTGAATGGATGGGAGAGGGGGTTGTGAAGCATTGCCTTTTCCTTCAGGGGAGGAAATGGTGTCTGGATGGATTTGTCACTTCCTCACAGCCCTGATAATTTTAAGATTTTTCAGTTGGAAGGGACTTGATTTATTCAAGTTCATCCTCTTTCCATGCCCACATGTTACAGACGGGAAAACCAAGGCCTCATTTGCAAATAAGATTGAGATTCGCTACATTACTGACCTGTCTGTGAGATGAGATGTATGCCATCATTCTAGAGATCTGGTTCTTTACCAAGCCACCCCAGATCACTTCTCAATTTGTCTACAATGGCTCTGGGGCTGTCTGGGAGCTGGGGACCACTGGGAGACTTCCAGCAGAATCCTGGCTGAAGGGGAAGGTGGAGATCTTGGCACAATCTGCTACAGGGCAGAGACATGCAGTGCTTGGGGGATAAATGTTCCCTTCAGAGTTATCCAGGATGGGGATGTGCTCCATCTTCCTCTAGTGGTGGTTACTTGGGTATCTTCAGAGGTTAAAAAGCCAAAGATGAATGAATGTACTTCACTGTGGTTAAGTTACGCTTCAATAAAAGTATTTTTGAAAATACAAGAATCTATAGTGTCTGCAAAATCGGTTTGAACTGCAAGGTTGGCAGTTCAAGTTCACCAGAAACCCTACTCAGGGTTGCTATGAGTCAGAACTGACTCGACAGCACTTAACAACAACAGTGTGCATGTTCTGCTCCCGCTCAACAGGAGGGCATAAAAGAGAACCAAGTCTGATGTTTCTCTATGATTTGAGGGAGCAACTCAGAGGGGTTGCCCCTGCAGGAGCTATCTAAAGAGAGTTTTCTCAGGAAGGACTGAGTTCTCCCAAGGGTCAGCTCCACCCTGTGGCCCAGGATCATGTAGGCTGAGGAGACTGGGCTCAAATTCCAGATCCACCATTAGGGTTGGTTGGTTATGTGCCGTGGAGTTGGTTCTGACTCATAGTGACACTGTACAGGGTTTCCAAGGCTGTAAATCTTTACGGAACAGCTGGTAGTTTCAAACTTCTGACTTTGCGGTTTGCAGCCCAATTCATAACCTCTATAACCTAAGGTCAGCAGTTCGAAACTACCAGCTGCTCCGCGGGAGAAAGATGAGGCTTTCTACTCCCATAAAGATTTACACCCTCGGAAACCCTATACAGGGTCGCTATGGGTCGGAACCGACTCGATGGCACATAACAACAACAACAACAACATGCTACCAGAGTTCCTTCCATTAGGGTTAGGGCTGGGCTATATGACCTTGGGCAGGCTACTCAACACCCCAGCAGCCCCAGTCCCCTCCCTCATTTGTGAACTGGGTCTAATAAAAATTTACAGCTCACCAGGTTGTGGCAATTGAGTGAGATAATGTATGCAAATGAGCACTTATCAGGTGTCTGGTATAAATAGTTAACAAGCTCAATGCACTCCTAAAAGGTTGGAAGTTCAAGACTACCCAGAGGCACCTCAGGAGAAAGATCTGGCCATCTGCTTCTGAAAATCAGTCCCTAAAACCCTATGGAGCAGAATTTTACTCTGACACATGGAAGTCGCCTTGAGTTGGAGCTGTCACCACAGCATCTGGGATGGAGTGATTCATAATGGATGTTCGCCCACCTCCCTACTGGTCTAGTTTCCAGTCTCGTCCCCACTGCCCACTCTCCCCAGAGACTGCAAGAGTGAGCTTCATCACCCAAAAGAGTCCTCTAGACCTCTTACTATAGCTTACAGAGACTTTCCCCTCCGCCTCCACCCTCATCTCACTCTTCCCTCTAGCCAGGTAGTCCTGTTTCTCAAAAACACATCACAAAACGGGTAAACACCATCAACAAACAATAGGCTACTCCTGGACCACCCTGCCCTTAGGCTGGCTCCTCCTCCTCCTCCAGGTCTCAATTCAAATGCCACTTCCTTGATGCCCCCACCTAAAGCCACTCCCTATCACATGCCTTGATTTAATTTATAGTAGTTACTGGAAACCCTGTACAGAGTCGCTATGGGTCGGAACCGACTCAATGGCACTTAACAACAACAACTGGCATCCCTGGGTATCAATGGTTAAGCACTCAACTACTGGCCAAAAGGTTGGTGGCTTGAACCTACCCAGAGGCTCCTTGGAAGAAGGATCTGGTGATCTACTTCCTAAAGATCACAGCCTTGAAAACATAGGGTTATAGTGGTTACTACCATCCAAAAATCACACTCTAAGAGTGGGGCCTGCGTCTGTCTGGTTCACCACTATACCCCTGCTGCTCAAGGCTGTGCTTAACCCAGCACTTATACCGACATCATAATCACCATCACTACCCCCCCAACCCCGCAGGTTTCATGACACACGATTACAGTACACCATTTTCAAAGTATTTGCACGTATCCCCCCTCCATTTCAATAATAATGAGGACAACAATCTGGGGAGGATGGGATAATTCCATCACTTCACAGACATGGAAACTGAGGTCCCCGGAGTGGAGTTACTTCAGCTTTCTCTGGAACAACCAGCGGCAATCACAAACAAAGGAGATTTCCATGAAGTGCTTCCACCTCCCTTGAGCATTTCCTTTCCCCTTTGTCTGATGAATTGCAGCCTGAAAATAAAGGAGCCAGATGGGTCTCCCTCCTTCTATTGTTCTGTACTGCTTTTCCGGACCAGGACTCTGTCAAGGATTTGGCTCTTACAGCCGTGACCACAAACTTCCTGTGTTTATCCATCCACTAAGAAATCATGGATGAAGCAATCAGCTGGGCACAGGGTCTTGTGCTGGGCACAGGATGATGCTCCAAACACAAAGCACGGCTAATCCCCTGGACCCCAGATGCTTTGTATTGGACAGAACCCAGGGCTGTACTTTTCCTGGGCTTCTACCATGCAGATGTTTGGCATCTGGATAGTTGAATGTGTTTCTGGTTTTCCTTCAGATATTGTTGTTAAGCAGAGACAAACAAAGGGAGAAGGGGAAAGCCAACTCTCAGTTGTTGATTGGCAATTGACAACCTCCTGTGAATCTCTGGCTGATTGCAAACAGTTGAAAATGTCCCAGTGCCTAATTTGAAAGACTTGACTCATGGAGGGATTGAAGACTTGGTGACCAGCCACCAGAAAGGCAAGTCCACACCCTTTATCCCATTTTATCCCTATTTAGCAGGCTGAGTGGTAAAACCACCTTTACTGTAGAAGTGGAGAAGCTGATTGATGCTCAGAGAGGTCAAGTGACTTTCCCAGAATCACACAATGATCCATTGAGCCATTTTCATTGAGTATCTACTATGTGTCAGGCACCGTGCAAGGCTTTGGGGAGACAGCGGCAGACAATTCTGTCTTTCACGAATCTCGAAACACATTGGTAAATGGCAGAGCTGGGATTTGAACTCTTGCCTGTGCATTGCTTTGGGATTTATGTTCTTTCGCTACATATACATACATCTTTCGCTTCCTGGGTCAATTAGAGAGAAATTCAGGCAGAATGGAGAGAAAAAACTTTTTGTTATCAGCCTGGGATCTCTTGGGAAATAGAGAAAGATTCACATCTTGGCTGGGAACTGATGGGTTAAGATTGATCCAGTGATATTAGAGGCATCTGCCAGCAACTCTGCTCCTTCTTTGATCTCTCAAAATAGGAGTGATCTGAACCCAGGAACTTCCTGTGTATACGTTTATCTTTCCCTCCATTCTAAAAGCAGCACGGAGCTGGCATGACTTAATTCAAATGAACAGTGTGCCTGAGGTGGAACACAGGAATGCAGCAGATGGAAAGGTGAGGATATTGAGAATGGGGTTGTCCCTTCCTGATCCTCTTCCCTTCTCACCATAGGGGATACCATAGTATCCCCTGGCTTGTTTGTTTGTGGTAGCTTTTTGGAGTCTGAAATGTCACCCCTCCTCTTGCCTCACTGGCCACAGTATCTTCCAGAATGTAGGTTAGGTGTTGCTGTTACTGTCGAGTCGATTCTGAATCCCAGTGACCCATGCGTTAGTTACAGAGTAGTACTGTGGTTTACAGCGTTTTCACAGCTGTCATCTTAATGGCAACCAATCACCAGGTGTTTTCTTTCACAGTCCAGCTGGGTGCGTTTGAACCATCAACCTTAAGGTTAACTGTTGTTGATGATGTTGTTATTTAGTGCCGTCAAGTTGGCTCCGACTCATAGCGATCCTGTATAGGGTTTCCAAGGAGTAGCTGGGGAGCTTGAGCTGCCGACCTCGTGGTTCAAACTGACATTGCAGTCCAGAGAATTAACCCGCAGACAAGGGAAAGCCAGGGACCTTGCAATGCAGATACACCTAGGAAGCAGCTTGTTCAATCTTAAGATGTCAGAGGGGAACGAGCCCTAGAAGGCAGTTTAGTGGAGTCTCTCCTGACGGTTCTTATTATTTGTGGGACTCTTGGATGAAACCTCTCAGGAGAAGATCCTGGGAAGCTGAGCCTTTAAGGGCCAATCTCAGTCCTGAGAAACCAACAGATCAG
>NW_006408660.1:679317-685434 GCF_000296735.1 Chrysochloris asiatica | reverse complement strand
GGAACCGACTCGATGGCACTTAACAACAACAACTCAATGGACTCTGGTAGCATAGTGGTTATAAATCAGGCTGCCAACCTCAGGATCAGCAGTTGGAAACTACCAGCTGTTTCGTGGAAGAAAGATGAGGCTTCCTGCGCCCGTAAAGATTTACAGCCTTGGAAACCCTGTACGGGGTTGCTATGAGTCGGAACTGACTCCACGGCACATAGCAACAACTCAATGGACTATAATGAAGAGATTGTGGATTCAGGGAAGCGGGGACAGGGATGGGGGAGGGCAGTGGTCACAGTGTCGGCTCCGGAACTCACCAGCTCTTGACTCTACCCTTCACCAGCTACGTGGGCCTCGTCTTCTCCATGTGTAAGATGGTAAGTGCAATTTCAGTCACCATGCTGACTCTGCTTTCTGTGTGAACTTGCTTTCCAAATTCCTTGTTGACTTTCATGCAGATTCAATTAAATAACCCATGTAAAGGGTTTTTGACCACAGCACCTAGGGGGGTATGATTTGCTTAAAAAAATCACTAGCTCTTGCTGTTGTTAATGTTTCATTTTATTATTTATTGATTTATTTTTACTGGCACTACAAGACTGCTTTGTTATCTCTGCTTCCCACCTCCCCACCATGCCTACACAAATCTGCTTAAATTATGTATAGAGTTTGCAAATGGGATGCTTGCTAAGTTTTGGAGGTGTGAAGAAAACGTAGCTTTTTTGTCTGCATGACTTTCCCAGAATCATACAGTGACTCATCCATCTATTTTCATTGAGCACCTACTGTGTGCTAGGCACTGTGAGAGACTCTGGGGAGACAGCGGTGCAAATGGGTAACGCGCAGGGCTGCTAACCAATAGGTTGGTGGTTTTTAGCCCACAAGTGTCTTGAAAGAAAGACCTGGTGGTTCTACTTCCTAAAAATCAGTCATTGAAAACTCTGTGGAACACAGTTCTACTCTGACACACAATGACATCTGGTTTGGTTTTGGCTTAACTACTTTATAAGAGCAACTAGAAGGATCCCGGAGCTTTGGTGGTGCTTTCTGATAAAAACCCCATGGGACCATTCTTCTCTGCAGCACAGGGGGTCACCATGAGTCCAGGACTAACAATAACATCAACAATTAGGACCATTACTAACGTTTTTCAAGGTCAGTGGTATTTCACTTTTCACAAACGAGGAAAGAGAAATTTAGAAAGGTTACATTCCGTGCCCATGCTGGCTTGGCTGGTGAAAGTGACTGCAGCTTTATTTGACCTCAAAGATATTTAGCACGTTTGGGGTTTCCATAATCAGGTTCTGGGATAGACCTCACAGTTCCTACTACATTTTTGCTTACTCATGCACACTTACCAAATGTCTGAGAACCTTTGAGTGGGCCTGTGATGGGGTTGGAAAAGTTCCCTGGATAAGCTGGGGTCTCATGCCACCAACCCACAAGTTCTTAATTCATCTGTAATTGGATTAGCCATACCTGGAATCCTGAGCATCTGCTCGAGGGCCCTTCACTCTGTGTGTTCAGGTCTAAGAGGGTTGCCAGGAATTAAAAGTCCATCTCCTCACCTTTGAAGACTATGAGAATAGATGCTCAAGAAGCCCCCTTGTGCATGATGCTAATTCACTATGGGTACACAGCACACACCAACCTGGCCTCACTACACCTCAGTGTCCAGTGGGACAGGGGTGATGAGCCCAAGTGCTCAGACAGTTTCAACCCGGTGGCCAAGAAGTGGGTCTTAACCTGAGTTCCAGACACTGTGGTCAGAGCTAGTATGCTCAGCACCCAGTTTTGTGACTCTGGGCAAGAGGTTTCTGTCCTCCGTGCCTCACTTTCCTCCTCTGCAAAATGGAGAGACGGCACAGGTCTGAACAACAACAACAAAAAGGGCACTAGATTGAGAAGCAAGAGACTTGTGTTCAAGTGCTAGCTTTGCTGCTGGGCCTCTGTGTAAACGTGGTGTGAAGGTTAAGGTCTTGTGTCAAGTTGGGTAGACTCAGGTTTCCAGCGGCTTGGTCAAACTCTAGTTCAAATGCTGCTATGAAATAGGTGGTGGTGCGCCATGGAGTTGGTTCCGACACAGAGCAACCTTGTATAGGGTTTCTGAGGCTGTAATTCTTTACAGAAGCAGAAAACGTCATCTTTCTCCTGTGGAACAACTGGTAGTTTCGAAGTGTTGATTTTGAGATTAGCAGTCCCACTCGTAACCACTATGCTACCAGATTAAATCGTTTGGCCTTAAATAAAGCAAATGAGCCTCCATTGTGGGTTAATGTACTGGATTGCTTAGTTGGTTTGAACTGCAAAATTGGTGGTTCAAGCTCACCAGCCGTTCCTTGGAAACCCTATACAGGGTCGCTATGGGTTGGAACAGACTTGACAGCATTTAACAACAACAACAACAGCAATATGAATGGGCTTCATCCAATCAGTTCTGCCCCCAGAAGGTAAATAGGCTTTTTTATAGAAGTTGTCCGCTCTTCACTCTTCCCGTTCCTCTGACCTGTCAGTTTGAGACAGGAATTTCCAGTCTGCCCTGTGACCTACAAACTTTGGATTTGCCATTCCTCCATAATTGCATCAGACAATTCCTTAAGATAAATCTTTCACATGCACACACGAGGACTAAAAAAATTCCATTATCTTTTCATTTCATTTTCTTAACGACCTTTTTGAGCACCCCTTATATTAAATGTGATACAAGTGGTTTTCAATTAACTGATAACCTAAACACTCGTGGATTCAAACCACACCAAAGAAGATTTAATCAGGACCAAAAAAGAGAGGCCTGGTGAACTGCTTCTGTAAAAGTTGCAGCTGAGAAAACACTGTGGAGCATATTTCACTCTAACACATGGGGTTGTCATGAGTCACAGGCACGCAACAGAAATGGCTTCGCATTGTATGTGTGTGTGTGTACTTATATGAGAGCCTGTAAAGAAAGTGTTGCCTCCTTGGACATTGGCTACCCAAAATGGGGGTGGGGGTGGGGAGAGGCTTCAAAGGCAAGAAGTGACTGGTTTACAAGCTTTCAAGAGGGAACCTAGATCCAGAGGGTGTGGAGGAAGGTAGAATCTCCACTGAGTAGTATCCAATCTGACTAGGTGGGGCTGATGAAAGGAAATGCGGGTAAGTCTCTTGTGATACAATAGTGAATAATTGTTATCAGGACTGATTGTGAAGGTTGGAAATGTAAAGGTAGACATTTTGTAGCAAGGAGGGGAGTGATTGACTTTTCAGTCTAGGAGCAGAGGTCCCTTGGGACCATCAAGGGAGAAGAGAGCAGGACCCTACCCAGAGAAGCAGTGATGCATGAAATGGAGCCAGAGATGATGATGTGGAGATATGGAGCAGCTGGGGACTTTAGACCCAGAGAGGGAGGCGCTGTGTGCTGAAGACCGGGGGACAGGCTTGTAGTGTATACCCTTTGGCTGGTTGATGATGCATGGAAGGAATTGTAACCATGGCAATGAAATGATATACTATAGGATGAATGTAAAATTAATGTTCTCCCATGTAAACTATCACATAATTCACAAAAAAAATTAAAAAAAAAAGTGTTACTTCTAGTGTTCATACAAGCATGGGTTTATTCCAAGCAAAGCATGTTTAAATATGTGTCTGTGATGATCAGTGGATGGCTGCAGACAAGTTTGCTCGGTAATACACTTGTCTTAATCTTGTTGCTGTTGGTGGTAGTGGTGTTAAGTGCCGTTGAGTCGGTTCCAACCCAGAGCAACCTTGTGTAGGATTTCTGAGGAGCAGCTGGTGAGCTTGAACCATCAACCTTGTGGTTTAAACCAACTTTGCAATCCAGCGCATTAACCCACAGTGTCATACCAGGACTCCTTAGTCTTGTTGTTGTTGTGTGCCATCAGGTTCCGACCCATAGCAACACTGTATAGGGTTTCCGAGGAGTGGCTGGTGCACTTGAACCACCAACCTTGCAGTTCAAACCAACCTTGCAGTCCAATGCATTAACACACAGCGCCACATCAGGACTCTTTAGTTTTGTTGTTGGTAAGTGCCATTGAGTCGGTTCCAACCCAGAGCAACCTTATGTAGGGTTTCCGAGGAGTGACTGGTGAGTTTGAACTGCTGATCTTGTGGTTCAAACAGACCTTTCGGTCCAGTGTATTATCCCACAGCACCATATCAGGACTCCTTAGTCTTGTTGTTGTTGTTGTTGTTGTTAAGTGCCGTCAAGTTGATTCCGACCCATAGAGACTCTGTATAGGGTTTCCAAGGAGTGACTGGTAAACTTGAACCACCGATCTTGTGGTTCAAACCGACTTTGTCTTGTTGTTGTTATTGTGAAGTGCCGTCGTGTCAGTTCCGACCCATAGTGACCCTGTATAGGGTTTCCGAGGAGCAGGTGGTGAGCTTGAGCCACTGACCTTGCAGTTCAAACAGCAAAGAAGTCTAATAAAAAACAGTGGCTTCTGAGGGGATCTGTTTAGTCAGTTAATTTCTGAGGGCAGATGGTGAGTTTGAACTGCTGATCCTGCATTTAGCAGGCCAGCGTTTATCCTACGGTGTCACACCAGGGCTCTGGTTGTTATTGTATAACAAATGCCTACTATGTGCCAGGTACACCTCATCTCATTGCCTCCTCCTTAAGCCCTACAAGGTAGACATGACTATGCACGAAGGGGAGGTTCAAGCCTTCATGTCTCCAGAATCGTCCTCTTGACCACCAACCAGTCTAAGGACCCTCTAAGATGTGACATGGCAAGATTCCAAGCAGAGAGGTTAGACAGGTTAAGAGTCCAATCCTGCTGCCACCACCTCCTAGTCTTATGACTCTCTGGGCAAGTTGAGTCTCCCTCTGAGCCTCAGTTGTCTCACCTGGAAACTACTCCAATCATGTCCACCTTGTAGAAGAGAGAATTAGATGATGTCCTACAGCCCCCATCACTTGTCTGTCAGTTTGCCGTAGTGTGGTATCTCAACTGATGCTGTCATGCTGGAAGCTATGTCATCAGTAGTTCAAATACTAGTGGAAGTATGGTCACCCAAGGTGAGCAGGTTTCAGTGGAGCTTGTAAACTAAGATAGACTAAGAATCTGTGGAAACTACTTCTAAAAACAATGGTTAGTGAAAACCTTATGAATAGCTGTGGAAAATGGTCTGATAGATACAGTGCTGGAAGATGAACTCCACAGGTTGGAAGGCACTCAAAATATGACTGGGGAAGAAGAGCTGCCTCCTCTGAGTAGAGTTAATCTTAGTGAGTTGGATGGAGTAAAGCACTTAGGACCTTCCTTTGCTGATGGGGCTTGACTCAAAGTGAGAAGAAACAGTAGTAAATGTCCACTAATAATACAATTATGCACATGGAATGTATGAAGCATGAATCTAGAAAAACTTAAAGTCTTCAAAATAAAATGGAATGCATAAAGACTGGTATCCTATTCTAGTCATTCTTGCTGTTAGGTGCCCTCAGGTTGGTTCCAACTCATAGTGACCCTATGCACAGCAGAATGAAACACTGCCCAGTCCTGTGCCATTCTTATAATTTGTATTCATGAGCCCATTGTTGATGCTATAGTACCAGTCCATCTTGTTGGGGGTCTTCCTCTTTTTTGCTGATCCGCCATTTTACAAATCATAAAGTCCTTCTCCAGGGACTTGTCCCTCCTGATAGTATATCCAAAGCATGAGAAATGAAGTCTGGCTGTCCTGGCTTCTAAGGAGCATGCTGGCTGTACTTCTTCCAACACAGATTTGTTTGTTCTCTTAGCAATCCATGTTACTTTTAATCTTATTTTCCAACACCATAACTTAGATGCATAACTTCCTTATTCACTGTCCAACTTTCACATGCATATGAGGCTATTGAAGACACCAGGGTCTGGGTAAGGCACACCTTCATCCTCAAAATAGTATCTCTGCTCTTGAACACTTTAAGGAGGTCTTGTGTAGCAGATTTGCCTAATGCAATACATTGTTTGATTTTGTGACTGCTTCTTGCATGAGTTTTGATTGTGGATCCAAGCAAATTGCAGTCTTTGGCAACTTCAATCTTTTCTCCATTTATCATGATTGTATTGGTCCAGTTGTGAGGATTTTTTTGTTTCCTTTACATTGAGGTCCAATCCATACTGAAAATCTTTGATC
>NW_006408660.1:652843-654880 GCF_000296735.1 Chrysochloris asiatica | reverse complement strand
AGAATGTAGTCTAGGTCTACCTCTAGGTCATTTGTCTCACACATTTTTTCTTGTTTCTGGACACGTGCTAATATGGTCATCTGTTTTTGCTTCTTGGACATGTTTAGTGTTTATCTGTGGCCTTAGTACTTAATTGAGTTTGTGTTTTGATATTTTTTATGCTTTCTGATTGCTTTCAGGTAGATTTAATCCGGATGTGGGCTTCCATTTTCACTCTTCTTATTGTTTAACTCAGAGTAACTATTACAGGTGTTGTCTGCCTCCCTGGTATATGGCAGTTGGTATTGATTTTTGCCTGGGTTTTGGTGGTTTATAGAGTGTGATTGTAGCTTGACTATATGGCAGCAGTTGCTAACTCTTTTGGGTAATACAGGGAGAGAAAGAGTCCCCCAAAGGTAGAAGGGGGAGCATAAAACAGCAAAAGAGCACCAGCAAGAAAAGAAAACAAAAACCAAAAAAACTAGACTGAACACTGCATTCTATAATAACAGAAAAGGGAGAGGAGGGAGAGAAGGAAAAAAAATCTGTACCGTAATATGAGTATGACTTTAATGTCCTCTCTTCAGCTTCTTGCTTTCAAATCTGCCTGAGAGATTTCAAGATGCCACTGTTGGTTGTTATGCTATACCTCAGTCTTTAATTTAATTTTCAGCCTGTTTTGTTTTTAAACTCTGTTTCCCTCTCTACAACCCTGTCCTGTCCTTCCCCAGATTAAAAATAAACAAATGTTAAGGGCCTGCTCTTGGGCTGAGTATCTGTGCTTATGCGTGGCAGAAGAACTCACTCACTCACTCAGGCACCCTCCACCCATGTAGTCACCAGAATGGAGGTGCACAAACAGTGGGTGCCACTGACCAGATACAATCAATCAATCAATCAATAAATAAAACAAATCAAAACCAACAAAGTGTATTGTCCACCTTTGATCCAAGTTTTCCATGGCATTTTTCTGTGGTGGTTCTGCTCCCTTGCTTTGTCCTGCCATTTGGTCTTGCTCAAGATGTTGGTTCTGGGCCTCCGAGCCCAACAGATTCAAAAGTACATGATTTCTTACTTCAGCTTCAAGTTCCACTAGCTATAAGCCTTCAAACTTTCAAAATATTTCTATCTCTGTGGTTCTGAGTTTTGGAGCTCTGCCCTGGATCTGCTTTGCCTGGTATTCTATGGTATTGCTGATGGTGAACTTCACTGCACCACCACTCTAGCCGCCATCAAGCCCCGCCTCCCACTTGTTACCTCTTGAAATAATTGAACAGTGAGTATTTATTTTTGGTATACTGAGTCTGTGTATACCTTGGATCTTCTTTTGAGCTTTCTGTATCATTCAATATTTTGCCCACGTTGTTGTGGTTAAGTGATATGATGTTAGTTCCGCCTCATAGTGACTCTATAGGAGTTGCTGGTACGTTTTGGACTGCCAACCTTACAGTTCAAACTGATCTTGCAGTCCAGTGTTTATCCTACAGTGCCACACCAGGACTTCATGGAATCAATCCTTCAATATTTCAAGTCAAGGCTTAAGTTTTCTTCTTCAATTCTTTCAGCTTTAGAAATGCTGTGTGTGTTCTTCCATTTTGGATTTTTAACTCCAGTTGTTTGCACATTCATTGTAATATTTGACTTTTTCTTCTCAAGATGCCCTTTGAAATGGAAGAAATGAGAAAGTAAAACGTGCTCAACAGAAAATGTCAAAGGGCATTCTAGACATTAGTAAGCTGAAATGAACTGGTATTGGCTATTTTAAATCTGGCAATCCTATGGTCTATTATTCAAGGAACGACAGATTGAAGAAAAATGGCACCATCCTTATCTGGAAAAGATTTCAAGAGCTGTCCTGGAGAACAATGCTGTCAGTGATAGGGTAACATCCATACACCTACAAGTAAGACGAGTTCACATTACTGTTATTCAAATTTATGCACTGATGACTAATGCAAAATATGAAGAAATTGAAGCTTTGTACTAACTTCTGACTGAAATTGAGCAAACATGCAATCAAGAATGCAGTGATAATTACTGGTGATTGGAATGAGAAAA
>NW_006408660.1:649571-652483 GCF_000296735.1 Chrysochloris asiatica | reverse complement strand
TATATCCTACCTGAATGTAGAGATCATTTCAAGAATAGATTTGATACACTTATGACTGAAAACCAGACAAGAAGTGTGATGACAAAAAGGACACCTTACATGAAGAAAACAAAAGATAGGAAAGAAAGAAGAGACAATAATGGATGTCAGATGAGATTCTGAAACTTGCCTTAAAATGTAGAGAAGCTAAAGCCAATGTAAAAAACAAAGAAGTAAAAGAGCTGAGCAGAAAATTTCTAAGGACAGTTTGAGAAGGCAAAGCAAAGTATTATAATGAAATGTGTAAATACCTGGAGATAGGAAACCAAAAGGGAAAAACACACAGCATTTCTCAAAATGAAACAACTGAAAAAAACTTCAAGCCTCAAGTTGAAATATTCAAGGATTCTATGGGCAAAATATTGAATGATGCAGGAAGCATCAAGGGAAGATGAAAGAAATACAGTCACCATACCAAAAAAAAAAAAATGATTGATGGTCAACCATTTCAGAAGGAAGCAATTGGTCAAGAGTTTATAATACTGAAGGATGAAGTCCAAGCTGCACTGAAGAAATTGGTGAAGAACAAGGCTCCAGGAATTGATAGGACACCAACTGAAAAGTTTCCACAAAAGGAGGTGCTCACTCTTTATACCAAGAAATTTAGAAGACCGCTACCTGCCCAACTAACTGGAAAAGATCCCTATTTGTGCCCATCCCACAGAAAGGTGAACCATTAGATAGGGAACAATATTAGCAATATGACACACAAGGGAAATTTTCTGGAAGATAATAAACAGCTTTAGAAGTATTTTTTGCTGATTGTCTACTTTACCAACATGATGTCCTTCTCCAGGGACTGGTCCCTCCTGATAACATGTCTGAACTATAAGAGTTAAATTCTCACCATTCTGGCTTCTAAGGAGTATTTTGGATGTACTTCTTCCAACATAGGGTTTGTTAGTTCTGGCAGTCCATGGTACTTTTAATAGTCTTCTCCAAGACTATTAAAGGGAAGACCTTTAAACATGGATTGGTACAGTGGCTGCAATAATGGGCTCAAATTTAGCAACAATTGGGAAGATGGTTCAGAGCAGTGCAGTGTTTTGTTCTGTTTCACATGGGGTCACTCTGAATCAGAACCCCCTTGACAGCTCATAACAACAATGACAACTACATCCCCACTGGAGCAGTGGTGGTTCAGGGGTAGAATTCTTGCCTTCCATCTGGGTGACTCGGGTTCAATTCCTGTGCAATGCACTTCATGTATAGATACCATCTCTCTGTCAGAAGAGGGTGGCGGGTTGCAAGGATGCTGAAAAGGCTTCAGGGGAACTTCCAGACTAAAGTGAATTAGGAAGAAAGGTCTGGCAATCTTCTGAAAACCAGCCAATGAAAAGTCTGTGGAGTTCAGACAATCACTGGATGGTGCAGAACTTGTTAGCATTTTGTTCCACTGTGCATGGGTCACAATGAGCCAAAAGCCAACTTGATGGCAGCTAACTCATCAAGTGGCCCACCAGCTTGCATGTGGTGAATTGTGCCTCTTCCACCCTTTTCCCCAGCACCAGAGAACACCGAACCTCAGAGAGGAGTAAGGGCAATCCAGGAGACCAGCAGAAGCCAGCCCCTCTTCCTCCTCCTTTCCACTCCACCACACTCAAATGCTAGCAGCTGTGTTTAAATTGGATTTAACTTAATAGTTTTATTGATGGCTTTTGGTTCAGGGGATGCAGAGGCTTCTGGGTAATTTGCACACTTTCAACAAAGCAAATAAAGAGCTAATAAGCACAAACATGATAGTGTAGTGGATTATGAGCTGGGCTGCTAACCTCAGAGTCAGCAGTTCGAATCTACCAGTCGTTCCTCAGGAGACTGAGGAAGCTTTTCTACTCCTTTAAAGATTTACGGCCTTGGGGAGTCCTATACAGGGTCGCTAAGAGGCTGGACTGACTCGGTGGTGCACATACAAATCTGTTTTAGTTAGATTAAGAAGAGGCTTGGCTTGGAGGACTGAAAACCTTAGAGGAGCTGGAGAAAAAAGGGTTCTTTAGGATTGCAGGTTTTCTGCCTCAGACCCCTCAGCGCCCTTGGTACAAGGCGCTGTTCTCTTTCTGGATAAACTGTATGTGGGCATATTTGTGCCCATGTTTTATTTTTATGGCAGCCTCTTTCCCTTCCACCTCCTGTTATCCACCCAACACCTGGTCTGCTGCCCGGTGTGACAGAAGTCAATGAAGATACACTGAGGTGACAAGCAGAAGGCACGACTTTATTGTTGGATTTGCAACAGCTGAAGCTGATAAAATGCCATGTGCTCCAAAGTCTGAAAAATAGGGAGAGAGATTTATACTAGAGGACTCGGGATTCTATGTTGTTGTTATGTGCCATCAAGTTGGTTCCAACCCAGTGACCCTGTATAGGGTTTCCAAGAAGTGGCTGGTGTGTTTGAACCATCATCCTTGTGAGCAGGCCAGTGTTTATCCTAAAATGCCACACCAGGACTCTGGGGGTTATATGTTGTTAAATTCCATTGCGTAAGTACTGATCCATAGCGACCCTGTATAGGGTTTCTAAGGAACAATTGGTGAGTTTGAACCACTGAACTTGCAGTTCAAATGACTTTGCAGTCCAGTGCATTAACCCACAGTACCACACCAGGACCCCAGGGGTTATATGCTGTTGTTGTTAGGTGGGGCTGAGTCAGTACTGACTCATAGTAAACCCTATGCACAAAAGAATGAAACACTGCCTGGTCCTGGACCAACCTCACAATTGTTGCCACACTTGAGCCCATTGATGATGCCAATCTGCCAATCCATCTCACAGGGGTCTTCCTCTTTATCTCTGACCCTCCACCTTACCAAACATGATATCCTCCTCCAACGACTGGTCCCTCCTGACAATATGTCCAAAGTATGAGAGACGAAGTT
>NW_006408660.1:648000-649271 GCF_000296735.1 Chrysochloris asiatica | reverse complement strand
TATTGTGAATTGTGTGATAGTCTACATGGGAGAACATTAGTCCTACATCCATTCTATCATACATCGTTTCATTGGCATAGTTACCATCCCGTCCATGCATCCTCACCCAACCAAAGGGTGTACCCTGCAAGCCTACCCTCCACCCCCACCCCCACCAGTCCTCAGCTCCTTTCCCTCTCTGGATCCCAAGTCCCCAGCCACTCCATCTCTCCACGTTGTCTTCTCTGCCTCTATCTCAGGCCTCACTGCTTCTCTGGGTAGGATCCTGCTCTCCACTCTTCTACATTGATGGTCTCAGGGCCCTCCGCTCCTAGGCTGAAAAGTTAAATCACTCCCCTCCTTGCTACAGAATGTCCACCTTTAGATTTCCAACCCTCACAATCAGTCCTGATAACAATTATTCACTATTGCATCACAAGAGACCCATCTGTAATTCATTTCATCAGCCCTTC
Source organism: Chrysochloris asiatica (assembly GCF_000296735.1). NCBI lineage: Eukaryota > Metazoa > Chordata > Mammalia > Afrosoricida > Chrysochloridae > Chrysochloris > Chrysochloris asiatica. The sequence continues at coordinate 648,819 of NW_006408660.1, read as the reverse complement.
CTGGACAGGCTGGATACTATTCACTGGAGACTCTACCTTCCTCCACGTCTTTTGTATCTAGGTTCCCTCTTGAAAGCTTGTAAGCCAGTCACTTCTTACCTTTGTATCCCTCCCCCCATTTTGGGTAGCCAATGTCCAAGTTGCCCATCCCTGTCCACTCTCTGTGTGGAGGGGGTGGGAATAATTTTTGCAGCAGGTATTTATTTCCTCTTTTGAGCTACTGCATTTACAGGTGTAGGTCATGTTTATCAAATTGTATCAGATGACGCTTTTTTCTCTTTTATTCTTTGGGTTGAGCTCTGTTCATCCAGTCATTGAAGCCAGGTCAAGTGGGCTTCATCTGCAAGTGTGGGTGTTCTTGCATCTGTCTGCCCTCTTTTTATCAGCTGGCCGCCCCGCTCTCCATTCTAGTCCTCTGTGGCTGTGTCACTGACACTGTGCCCATGAGTCCCCAGGTCTTGCCTCGCTGCTGGCTGACCAGGTCTCCACCCTGGTTCACAGTAATTTGCTGAATGATGTAGGGCTTAGCTCACCACTTCATTGATGTTCTTCAGTCACTTCCCCTTATGGGTGATGTGCGTGGTCACCAATCAAAGCGTCTATTTCCCTTGTGTCTTAGTCTTGGAAGAGGATTTGCACTGAGAGGACCCTTCCACTTGCCTTGATGTCTCCTGGGCAAGCATCCTGCATGTTCTTGTGGTAACAGTCGGACTGCCCTTATTGTTTTGTATTTTTTCTGTAGGTCATTCTTTCAAGAAGTATCTTCTGGTTTTCTAGCTGCTCCCGGCTGGTCTGCTTGTCCTTTCAAGTGGAAAATTT
>NW_006408660.1:639708-644605 GCF_000296735.1 Chrysochloris asiatica | reverse complement strand
TTCAATTCCTACTATGTTGAGTGTTTTTATCAGGAATGGATGTTGGATTTTGTCAAATGCCTTTTCTGCATCAATCGATATGATCATGTGGTTCATTTCTTTTTTCTTATTTATATGGTGGATGACATTGATCGTTTTTCTAATGTTGAACCATCCTTGCATCCTTTTTATGAAACCGACTTGGTCATGATATATTATTTTTTTGGTGTCTTGTTGGATTCTGTTGGCTAGGATTTTGTTGAGGATTTTTGCTATGTTGGCTAGGATTTTGTCTATGTTCATGAGAGATATTGGTCTGTAATTTTCTTTCTTAGTGATGTCCTTCCCTGGTTTTGGTATGAGGGTTAGGCTTGCTTCATAGAAAGTATTAGGGAATTTTCCATCTTCTTCTACGTTTTGTAATAATTTGAGTAGAATTGGTAACTGTTCTTCTCTGAATGTTTTGTAGAACTCTGCCATAAAGCCACCTGGGCCTGGGCTTTTGTTGGTCGGGAGTTTTTTGATGACCTGGTCAATTTCTTCTTTTGTTAGGGTTTGTTCAAATTTTCTACTTCAGTCTGAGTTAAGTTTAGGTAGGTCGTGTTTTTCTAGAAATGTATCCATCTCATCCAAATTTTTGAGTTTTTTGGAGTACAGCTCTTCATAGTATTCTGTTACTATCTTTTTTATTTCGTTTGGTTCTGTTGTGACTTCCCCTGTGTGGTTTCTAATGTGATTTGTTTGTGTCCTCTCCCTCTTTTCTTTAGTTAGTTTTGCCAATGGCATGTCAATTTTATTAATCTTTTCAAAGAACCAGCTTCTTGTCTTGTTGATTCTTTCTATAGTTTTTTGGTTTTCCATCTCATTTATTTCTGCTCTTAACTTTATTATTTCCCTTCTTTTGGTGACTGTAGGTTCGCTCTGCTGGTCTGCTTCTAATTGTTGAAGATGCTGTGTTAATGTGTTGATTTTTACTCTTTCCTCTTTTTGGATGTGTGCATTTATTGCAATAAATTGTCCTCTCAGGACTGCTTTCGCCATGTCCCAAAGATTTTGATATGTTGTGTTTTCAGTCTCATTGGTTTACAGAAACTTTGTGAATTCACGTTTAATTTCTTCTTTTACCCAGTGGCTTTTCAGCAGGGTGTTGTTCAGTTTCCATGTCTTCGATTTTATTGATTTGGCCTTCTTATTGTTGATTTCTAGTTTTATGGCATTGTGGTCTGAGAAGATGCTCTGTAGAATTTTGATGGTTGTGAATTTATGGAGGCTTGCTTTGTGACCTAATACGTGGTCAATTCTGGAAAATGTTCCATGCGCACTGGAGAAGAATGTGTATTGTGCCATTGTTGGATAGAATGCTCTGTATACATTGGTGAGATTGAGTTGGTTGATTGTGTTGTTAAGTTCCTCTGTAGCATTGTTGAGTTTCTTTCTGGTTGTTCTATCCCTTTTTGAGAGTGGTGTGTTGAAATCTCCCACTATAATTGTGCATTGATCTATTTCTTTCTTCAATTCCATTAATGTTTGCTTCATGTATCTTGGTGCTCTTTCATTGGGAGCATATATGTTTATTATAGTTATGTCGTCTTGCTCGATTGACCCTTTGATAATGAGATAGTGTCCTTCTTTGTCTCTTATGCTGGTTCTCATCTTAAAATTTACTTTGTCGGAGATTAGTATAGCAACTCCTGCTTGTCTATTGTTACAGTTGGCTTGGTAATTTTTTCCATCCTTTAACTTTTAATCTGCTTTTGTCTTTGTATGTAAGGTATGTCTCTTGCAGGCAGCATATTGATTGATCTTGTTTCTGATCTTATTTCTCGACTGCTGCTTCCATGAGTATTGATCCATGAAAAATGAAGTCCTTGACAACTTCAGTCTTTTCTCCGTTGATAAGAATGTTGTTTATTGTTGGTCCAGTGGTGAAGATTTTTGTTTTCTTTTACATTGAGATGACATCCAAACTGAAGGTTGTGGTCTTTGATCTTCATCAGTATTTTAAGTCCTTTTCACTTTCAGTAAGAAAGGTTGTATCCTCTGCATGTTGCCACCAATTGTCAGTTTGTCATACTGTGATGGCTTGTGAGTTGCTGTGATTCTGGAAGCTATGCCATGGGTATTTTAAATACCAGCAGGGTCACCCATGGTGGACAAGTTTCAGATGAGCTTCCAGGCGAAGATAAACTAGGAAGAAGGAGAGACAGCTACTTCCCAATATTTAGTCACAGAAACCTTATGAATAGCAGAGAAACTCTGTCAGTTATAGTGCCAGAAAATGAAACCCTTAGGTTGGAAGGCACTCAAAATGCAACTGAGGAAGAGCTGCTTCCTCAAAATAGAGTTGACTGTGATGGTGTGAATGGAGGAAAGCCCTTGGGACCTTGACGTGATGATATGAATGGAGTAAAACCCTTGTGATGGAGCACAACTCAAAATGAAGAGAAACAGTTGTAAACATCCATTAACAAACATGGAATGTATGAATCTAAGAAAATTGGAAATTGTCAAAAATGAAATGAAACATATAAACATCATTTTAGGCATTAGTGAGCTGAAATGGACTGGTATTGGCCATTTTGAATCTGGCAACCACATGGTTTACTATGCTGTGAGTGACAAATTGAAGAGAAATGGTGTTAGACTCACCATCAAAAAGAATATATCAAGATCAGTCATGAGGTATAATGCTGTCTGTGATAGGATAATATTCATGCGCCTACAGAGAAGACCAGTTAATACCACTATTATTCAAATTTACGCACCAACCACTAAAGCCAGTGAGGATGAAATAGAAGAATTCTACCAACTTTCTCAATCTGAAATTGATCAAACATGCCATCAAGATGTATTGATCATTACTGTGACTAGAATGCAAAGGTTGGAAACAAAGAGATTTTTAGATCATGACAAAATATGGATATGGGATGGGTATTCCAGAACACCTAACTGTATTCATGGGGAAATCAGTAGTTGGAAAATATGGCCTTGGTGATAGAAATGATGCTGGAGATCACATGATAGAATTCTGCAAAATCAATGATTTGTTCATTTCAAATACCTTTTTTAAACAGCGGAAGAGACAGGGGTTATATAGGAATCATAAATTAATCACAGACTTTCTGCACAAACTACACAATTATTTTCCAAGGAACATTCTTTTCATTCCCTTCTGGGTACATTCTTATCATTTGTTCAACCATAAATGATAACTTGGTTATCCATCAGTTACAAGCATTCTTTTTAGAATAAAACATTTTTATCATAGTCTTAAGTAAGCATGATTCACTCAAGGGGTGTGTGTGTACACAAATTCTGAAGGCAGGAGAAGAAAAGGGATACAAAGTAAGTTTGTATTAAAACAGGACAACTAAAGTTTGGCTTAAAACCTGCATCAGTCACTTGGTCCTACCAGGTACCTTTGTTTCTAGGGATTTGGTGACAGCAAACCTCTTATCTGTTGTTTCTCAAACAGTCCCAGTTATTTATCTCACTGAGAGGAACATTGAGAAACTCTTTTGAAGAGTATTATGCATTCCTTTATAGAGCACTGTATCATTGCTATGTGCTAGAATGCAAGTGATTCAGACTTTGTGTCAGACTTACCTGATTTCAAGTCCTGGCCCTGCCGTTTCCATGTTTATCTTGAGAAATTCATTTAACTCTCTGAACTTCAGTTTCCTAGCTGGGAAAGAGGATAGTGATGCCATGAAGAAAGACATCATGCTTGGTAATGTGGAGGGTCAGTGAAAAAAAATAAGACCCCCAAAGAGATGGATTGACACAGTAGCAAGGGACTCAAGGGTATCAACAATTATAACGATGGTGAGGACCAGGCAGCATTACATTATGTTATGTGTAGGGTCACTATGAATCTGAACTGACTGAGGACACCTAACAACAACAACAGCATGTGACCAACCACATTTGTATCCAAGTAGAATTGCACTATAGGGTCTCTTGACTGCAATCTTTACAGAAGCAGAACATCAGACTCTTCTTCCATGGTACTGCTGGGTAGGTTGGAACCGCCAGCTTTTGTTGTGTAGGTTTGAACTACTAGCCATTGTTAGGTGCCATTGAGTTAGTTCTGACTCATAGTGATCACATGAACAACAGAAAAGAACACTGTCCAGTGTCATCCTCACAATCACTGCTGTATTTGAGTCCACTGATTCAGCCAATGTGTCAATCCATCTCACTGAGGGTCTTCCTCATTTTCACTGATGCTCTACTTTCCCAAACATGATGTCATTCTCTAGGGACAGGCTCTTCCTAATAACAAGTTTGAAATACATGAGATAAGTCTTGCCATCCTCCGTTTCAAGAAACATTCTCACTGTAATTCTTCCAAGACATATTTATTCATTTCTGGCAGTCCACAATATATTCAAGATCTTTGCCAACACCATAATTCAAAGTCATCAATAAGGTCTTCTTTATTCACTGCCCAGCTTTCACAGGCATACAAGGTGGTTCAAAATACCATGGCTTGGGTCAGGCACACTTAGTCTTCAAAGTGGCATCTTTACTTTTTAACAACGGTTAGCGCCGTCCTAGCCTAAACGTTGGATCGTGGCTTTGAGGCGGGGTGGAGCAACTTAGAGACCCACAAGTGCAGCCCAAAGCATCTCACTACAACCCAGTCGCCCCTGCTGCGCTTCCGCCTCTTGATTGACATCTGAGGATGGAAATCCCGCCTTTGAGCCGGACTTAAGGGCGCTAGCACAAGGAGATTCCTATATAACAGCAACCACGCAACCGCCACTTGTCTGTCTGTCCTGCTGTGGTGGTTTGAATTGCTGTGATTCTGAGGGCTATGCCATCGGTATTTTAAATAACCAGCAGGGTCACCCATGGTGGACAGGTTTCAGATGAGATTCCAAACAAAGACAGACTAGGAAGAAAGAGTGACAAA
>NW_006408660.1:628783-636981 GCF_000296735.1 Chrysochloris asiatica | reverse complement strand
GTTGTGGTGTTGGAGGAGAATACTGAAAGTGCCATGGACTGCCAAAAGAACCAACAGATCTGCGTTGGAAGAAGTGCAGCCAGAGCGCTCCTTGGAGGCCAAGATGGCTAGGCTTCGTCTCTCATACTTTGGACACATTGTCCGGAGAGAATAGTCATTGGAGAAGGATGTCATGCTGGGTAAGGTGGAGGGTCAGAAAAAAAGAGGAAGACCCCCAACGAGATGGATCAGCCAGGTGGCATCATTGATGGCATCAAGTGTGGCGGTGGTAGTGAGGTTGGCCCAGGATTGGACATTGTTTTGTTCTGCTGTGCATGGGGTCACTATGAGTCGGGTCTGACTCGATGGCACCTGACAACAACAACAACATACATCATTTATTTTTTGATTGCTAGTTCCATGGACATTGATTATGGATCCAAGTGAAAGGAAATCTTTGGCAACTCCAGTCTTTTCTCCATTTATCATGATACTGCTTATTGGTCCAGTGGTGAAGAGTTTTATTTTCTTTACATTTAGGTGCAACCCATACTGAAAGCTGTTGTCTTCTTTCTCATCAGTGAATGCTTCAAGTCTTCTTCCTTTTCAGCAAGTAAGGTTGTTTTATCTGCATATCACAAGTAGTTAAAGAACATTTCTCTAATCCTGATGACACGTTATTCTTCATATAGTCCAGCTTTTTGAATACAGAGTAACTATGGTGAGACATTACAATTCTGACACACATGTTTCCTGACTTCAAACCATGAAATGTTGGTGTGGTGCTAGAGGATCAGCACCAGACTGCTGCCAGTTTGGTGGTTCAACCCTACCAGCCACTTCTTGGAAAACTTATATGCGTCAGAACCAACTCGGCAACACTTAACAACAACAGTAACAATATTCTTTGTTTAGTTGGATGATTACCTCTTGGTCGATGTACAGGTCCTGTGAGAGCACAACGGAGGGTTCTGAAATTTTTGTTCTTTGCAATGTTATCCATAGTTTGTTATCCCTGAGTCAAATGCCTTTGAACAGTTAATAAAACATAGGTAAATATCCTTCAAGTATTCTTTGCTTTCAGCCATCTGACATCAACAATGTTATCCCTTATTATATGATCTCTTTTGAATCTGGCGTGAATTTCTGGCAGTTCCCTGTACTTCTGCAACCACTTTTGCATTATCTTCAGCAAAATTTCACTTATGTGTGATATTAATGATATCATTCTATAATTTCCATATTCCGCTGGATCATCTTTCTTTAGAATGAGCACAAATAAATATTCTGTCCAGTTGGTTGACTAGGTCTTTCAAATTTCTTGGCATAGACAAGTGAACACCTCCAGCAGTACGTTCATTTGTTGAAATATTTCAATTGGTATTTTGCCGAATTCTGGAACCTTGTTTTTTTGTCAATGTCTCAGTGCAGCTTGGACTTCTTTCTTTAATTTTATAAGCTCTTGATCAAATACTATTTCCTGCAATCTCCTGAAAAGAATACTGACCAATCCTTTTCAGTACATTTACTTTGTGTATTCCTTCCATTTTCCCTTGAACTTCCTGTGTCATTGAATATCTTGCCCATAAAGTCCTCTCGAATTGCAAGCTAAGGCTTGAATGTTTTCTTCAATTCTTTCAGCTCAAGAAATGCTGAGCTTATTCTTCCCTTTTGGGTTTCTAACTCCAGTAAGTGGCTTGGGTAAAGTTCAACTTTGTTACTCCACACTGTATTTGAGCTTCTTGTTACGTAAAAATAGTAATTCTCTTCCTGAATATTCCTTTTCTTCTTGTGTTCCAGTAAAATTCCACATGCTTCAGGAAGCTGTGGCTTCCTCTATGGCCCCACCAGTGAGTGAGGAGCATATGTAACTCCTTGGCTATACACTTACTAACAGATCACTTCTGGGACTATACCATTCACTCTGGGGCCCTGTCCTGACCTGAATAGAGTAACTTCTGAAGGTATGCATCCTGAGACCTGGTGCTGGGGGTTTTGCTTGCATATAGAAGTCTTCTAGGGAAGGGTGTTCTCTAGGAAAACCCTTGTATCATTTCTAGAATTATATCCAGGAAGGCAGAAGGTTAAAGTCTCATCTGTGGAGACAATTAGGCATAAGTTCTAGGGTGTAACTTGTAGCTCAGAAACACAAGGGAACTGTAAAAACATTCACCGAATCAGCCACATACACAGCAGAATCCACATCATGTTCTACTTGTTCTATGACACATACATTTCACTAAGATAAAAAGAAAAGTATTGAATATGTTTGCATGATTAGCTGAAGTTGGTACCCCAATATTTGCATGTGTGGTGCTTGGTTTACCTACCCTCCTGCCCTAGAGAATTTCTTCATTTGTGTGGTCATCCACGGGGCTTAGTTCCACTAAGTACTTGTTTCTCACTCTGCTTCAGCTATTTGGCTTTCTAGTTATGTCTGTATGTGGTTTGTTTCTTGGGAGCTGCTGCCATTTGAAAGTTTTGTCTCAAAGGCCTGCTTTGACCTATCAGCCTTTTAGTGGAACCGTTTCTCTACAGGCATTTGTGTGTCCTTTTTGGTTCATGTCCTTCTTTGTCTCATAAGTTTTCTGTATTAGAATTCTCTTGAGGTTTGGATTGAAGTTATCAGCATCCCAGAGAAACAATGGTGCCACAGCAGAAATGATACTTCAGGACCACGGACAGAGCCCAGACACTGACAATGGTTATGTCCCCTTCAAGTTAGCCCAAGAAGGGCATTATGATATTTAACTTTCCTCTGTGCAGGGCACCATCTCTTTGGAAGTATCTTAGTTATCTAGGTCTGCTATGACAAATACCACAAATGGGTGGCTTTAACAAACAGAAATTACTTTTCTCACAGTTTAGGAGGCTAGGAATTCAGTTTCTAGAGGAAGGCTTTTTCTTTGTTAGGTCTGGAGAAAATCCTTGATCCTTAGCAATCTTCATGTGGTGTGGTATCTCTCTTCCCTCATCTCTGTTTGCTCATTTGCTTTTTAATCTTTTTATCTCAAAATCAATTGACTTAAGATGTATACTACATTAATATTGTCTCATTAATATAACAAAGAAAAGCCATATTATATGGTTAGGAGCAGAGCCCTGGTGGTGCAGTGGTTAAGCGCTCATCTGCTAACTGAAAGGTTTGCAGTTTGAACCTACCAGCCACCTTGTGTGAAAAAAGATGTAGCAGTTTGCTTTCATAAAGATTATAGCCTTGACAATTCTTTGGGGCAGTTCTACTCTGTTGCTACGAGTCACTGCAAGTTGGAATATGCTTTACAACAACAGGATATAGGTTAGGATTGGCGATATATATTTTTCTGGCTGTAGGCACAATTCAATTCATAACAAGAAGTAGTTTAGAGCTGGAGTCTGGGGCTAGAATGCCTGGGTTTGAATCTCCTGATCCTATCACTAGCTGTTTGACTCAACTTCCATTTTTCTCATCAGTAAAACAGGGATGACAATAATGCAAAGCTCATAGAAAGTGTTCCTGGGTGACATAAATGGTTAAACACTTGTATACTAACCTAAAAAAAGTTGGTGGTTCAAATGCACCCAGAGGCACTTTGGAAGAAGGGCTTGGTGATCTGCTTCCAAAAGATCCCAGCCATGAAAACTCCCCTATGAAACACTGCTCTACTCTACATATTCAGGGTCAGTATAAGTTGGATTTGACTTTTCAGCAGCTGGTAAATCCTAGATTTGGGTTTGTTGTTGTCAGGTGCCATTGAGTTGGAACCGACTCATAGCGACCCCATGCACAACAGAACAAAACAATGTCTGATCCTGGGCCAACCTCACTACCACTGCCACACTTGAGTCCATCAATGATGCCACCTGGCCAATCCATCTCGTTAGGGGTCTTCCTCTTTTTCTCTGACCCTCCATCTTACCCAGCATGACATCCTTCTCCAGCGACTGTTCCCTCCGGACAATATGTCCAAAGTATGAGAGATGAAGCTTAGTCATCTTGGCCTCCAAGGAGCACTCTGACTTCTTCCAAAACAGATGTATTGGTTCTTTTGGCAGTCCATGGCACTTTCAGTATTCTCCTCCAAAACCACAACTCAAAGGCATCAATTCTTCTACGATCTTCCTTATTCACTGTCCATCTTTCGCATCCATATGAGGTTATTGAAAATACCATGACCTGGGTCAGGCGCACCTTAGTCTTCAAGCTGATATGGGTAGCATGTTGAATTATTGACATCAGTTCTTGAACCCTACTTGTGCCTGTGTCATGTGACTTAGTGCATTCTGTTAGAATCTTGATTTTGTATGGGTGTATGCAAAAACATGGCTGAATAAATCGCCAAAGCATGATGTTAAGTGAAAGAAGCAAGACTCATTGCATAATTCCACTTGTATGAAATGCTAGAAAAGACAAAGGAATAATGGAAAGCAGATTGGTGGTTGTCCAGGGCTATGGAGAAATCCTGGTGTGGTGATATAGGAAAGCACTGAACTGAAAGGTCCAAACTCACCAGCTGTGTCTCGGAAACCTTATACAGGGTCACTATAAATCGGAACCAACTTGATGGCACTTAAGAGTCGGTATGGAATGGGGAGAGGGAATCAAGTAAAATTGCATTAAAGAATGCTTTTTTGGGAAATGATACTGTTTTATAGCATGCCGGTGATGGGGTTTCACAGGGCTGAATACATTTGTCAAAACTCATGAAATCGTACACCTGGAACTGGCAAATTTTATTGCATGTAAAATAGACTTTAATCAAGTTGATCAAGAAATGAAATCAAGCACTAAGTTCATGTTGGAAGAAATACTAATACTGACAACAATATAATTAAACTCCTTTGACGGGTCAGGCACTTCACATATATTTGTCTGATTTTTTAGACTGGGAAATTGATGCGCAGGGACAGGAAGCAACATTCCTTTAGTCACGCAGCCAGTCAGTCACACAGCTAGACTTGAGTCCAGGAAAAAGAAGGCAAAACCCTCCAGTTCCTGACATTAACCTACCTGTCCTCTGTGGAATTAGGTCAATTACTGAGCAAGGATACAATCACAACACCTGAAGGTGTTCCCTTTGAGAATTAGCTAACAATTACCGAATCCATGCATTTAATGAGGTGGAAAACAGTGTATGATAACAATAATTAGCACTTAAGTGTTGTTTTTCAACATCAGCTTACTTTGAAGACATGTTTATTAATTAACCATTTTGGTAGCTGGGGAAGGGAGGGGGATCAGGGAAGGATGAGATGGTCAGCTTTCAAGGAAAGCAAATGGAGGCCAGGAAGTGGGTATGGTTTTCCTAGGTCAGATTCCTGCCAACTTCCTGTCAAAGCCCAGTAACCTTAGTGCATTCAAATGGTCAGCTTGCAGAGAAACAGCACACAGTGGCCATCTCCTTTACAAATCATTGTTTTGTTAACAGGGGAAATCCCCAAAAACCCAAAGCTGTTGCTGTCAAGTTGTTTTCGACCCCTGGTACCCTATGTCTTACAGAGTAGAACTGCTGCATAGGGTTTTCTTGGCTAGACTCTGTACTTACTGTAAGGATCCCTGGTAGTGGAGTGGATTACAAGCTGGGCTGCCAACTGCATGGCTAGCAGCTTTAATCTACCAGTTGCTTCTCAGGAGAAAGATGAGGCTTTCTGCTCCTATAAAGATCTATGAGCCTCAGAAGCGCTAGACAGGGTCACTATGAATTGGAACTGACTCGGTGGTATACAACCACTGCCACCAATCTTTAAAGAAGCAAATTTCTAGGTCTTTCTTTTAGCAAGTCGTTGGGAAGGTTTGAACCACCAACTTGTCAAGTCCAAACCACCACTGACCTGTGGCTAGTGTTGTTATTGTTAAGTACCATCGACTTGGTTCCAACTCATAGCAACCCTGTATAGGGCTTCCGAGGAGTGACTGGTGACTTTGAACCACCAACCTTGCAGCCCAGTGCTTACCCTGCAGTGCCTCCCTAGGATCCCCATCCATGGAAAGTAGGTGTGAAATCCTAGGTGCCCTGGGTAAGGTCCTTCCCCCTTCAGGCCTTGTTTCCCCTAGTGGGCTGGTTTGTATGATCTAAGTCTCCTACTTTTCCTGTCCCAAAGATGTACCACTCACCCAGCTTAATCTTCTGGTTCACCATAGGGTGTGACTGAGGCCCAGAGAGTGAGTGATTCTGAAGCCATGTTCAGTTCCATGATGAGGAAGTGTAAGTGAATGGCTTTGGGATGAAGGGGGTGTGGTTGTAGAAGTCACACCATAGTTCTGCCCTCTCAGGGAGACCTGGTTCTGAGGCAAGGAGCAGGATACTTTCATGGGTGTGTGGTACAAATGGAGCTCCCCAGTGAGGGAGCAAGGGTGTATCGATGGTGTGAACCAGTCAACTTCCAAGCAGGGAGTGAACGGACAAATGAATGATGAATGAATGATATTGGAGAGGCCAATAGCTCTCTCTGTCTCAGTATGTATCAGTCAATGTCCCAGTGGGAGACACGACACACTCAGATTAGGGGAATTTGAGTAGAGTTTCATTACAAAAGTCCCTTGGGTGACACAAATGATTTGTGCTGAACTTCCTGAGTTGGAATCCACTTGATGGCACCCAACAATAACTAACTTACAGGTTGGTGGTTCAAACGTACCTAGTGACTCCAGTAAAAGGCCTCACAATCTACTTCCATAAAGATGCCAGCCAAGAAAGCCCTATGGAGCAATTCTATTATGTCATGTGGGGTCACCATGAATCCAAATGGACTTAACAACAAAAAAAACAGCAATGCTTATATAAGCATAAGTATAAAAGCATTGCTACAAAGTCATAGAAAGTTTTCTTAAACAATAATATTAAAGTGTGAAGCTATTGCTTCTCAACACGTTCTCCATCTAGGTCTATATGCTTCTGAAAGTGGTGTTTCCATCTTTCTAACTCCAGTGTGGGGCATAGGATAAGCACTGGCCCAAAAGGTTGGTTTGATTTGAACAGCAAGGTCAGTGGTACAAACACACCAGCTGCTCCTCAGAAACCCTATACAGGGGCGCTGTGAGTCGGAACTGACTTGACAGCATTAACAACAACAACCCTTCTCTGAGTTTATATCTCATTTATATCACATTGCAACTGAAGAAAGTTAAAATAAGTCCATGAGAGCCAAAATACAACCTTGACTATATCCCACCTTAATTTTGAGACCAACCACAGAACAGATTTGACACATTGAATACTAATGATGGAAGACCAGAAGACTTGTGGGATGACATCAAGAACATCATACACGAAGGCTGTTAAAAAGACAGAAAAGAAAGAAAAGACCAAAGAAGGAAGAGACAGTAGAGTAGCTAAAGATAATGGAAGAAATGATGAAGTGAAAGAGCTGAGAAGAAAATTTCAAAGGGCAGCTCAAGAGGACAAAACAAAGTATTATAATGAAATGTGCAAAGACCTGGAGTTAGAAACCCAAATGGGAAGAATAAGCTCAGCATTTCTCAAGCTGAAAGCAATGAAGGAAAAAAAAAATCATGTGTCAATTTTTTGTAATATTGAAGGATACTATGAGCAAAATATTGAATGATGCAGGAAGCATCAAAAAGAGGATAAAAGGAATATACAAAATCACTGTCCCAGAAACATCTGTAGACATTCAACCATTTCAGGAGACAGCATATGATTAAGAACCGGTAGTATTAAAGGAAGAAGTCCAAGCTACACTGAAGGCATTAGCAACAAACAAGGCTCTCTAACAGCTAGCAGAAGAGATCCATATTTGTGCCCATTCCAAAGAAAGGTTACCTAACGAATGCGGAAATTATTGGATAATATCAGATGCAAGTAAAAAATATTTTTAATGTTTTATTGTGAATTATGTGATAGTTTACATGGGAGAACATTAGTTAATACATTCATCCTCTCCTATATCATTTCATTGCCATGGTTACAATTCCCTCCATGCATCATCAACCAACCACAGGGTATACCCTGCAAGCCTTCCTGCTGGTCATCAGCACACAGTCTCTCTTCATCTCTGGGTCTAAAGTCCCCAGCTGCTCCATCTCTCCACGTCATAGTCTCTGTCTCCATCTCTGGTGTCACTGCTTCTTTGGATAGGGTACGCTCTTCTTCCTTGATGGTCCCAAGATTTCCGCTCCTAGACTGCAAAGTTAATCACTCCCCTCCTTGCTACAAAACATCTACCTTTACATTTCCAAACCTCACAGTCAGTCCTGATAACAATTATTCACTATTGTA
>NW_006408660.1:605358-605945 GCF_000296735.1 Chrysochloris asiatica | reverse complement strand
CACCAGTTGGGTAGCAAACAAAATCAGAAGCAAAGTAAAAAGCAAAAGCGATAATGAGATAATAATGAAGCAAGACAAAAAACAACAACAGCATGAAAGAAAGGACAAAAAAAAAAACAAAAACAACAACAACAAAAAAAGAGAGAGAGAAAAGAAAGAGAGAAAAAAAAAAGGGTTCAGCACCATAAAAAACGAGATTAAATAAGGCAATCTCTAGTCACACACACAAAAAGAAAGAGAACAGAGGAAAAGGAAAAAAAGTAATAATAATAAAAACAAACAACAAAAAAAACCCTTTATCGGTTTTCTAAGGAGCAGCTGGTGGGGGCGATCTACCGACCTTGCAGTTCAAAGCGATATGCAGTCTGGTCCCTCAACCCGCAGCACAAAAAGAAAGAAAGAGAACAAAAGAAAACCAAGTACCCTTTATAGGGTTTCTAAGGAGCAGCTAGTGGGCCCGAACTTCCGACCTTGCAGTTCAAAAGGTTCTGCAGTCTAGCCCCTTAACCTGCAGGGGTACAGCAGGATTGCCTTGTTGCTGTTGGTAAAAATCACCTCAAGGCGTCTCCCCTTGTGCTGGCTTGTGC
>NW_006408660.1:601935-603788 GCF_000296735.1 Chrysochloris asiatica | reverse complement strand
CATTGTTGTTTTGATTTGCATCTCTCTAATGGTTAGTGATCGTGAACATTTCTTCATATGTTTGTTGGCTGCCTGGACCTCCTCCTCCCTGGTGAAGTGTCTGTTTGTCAAGAACCAGCCTCGACTGGGGGGTTCAGTTCACGAAGTTGGGAGATCTGGAGGCAACAGAGATAGAGAAAGAATACACACAAAGATGCAACAAGAGAGACAAGAAGACACCTCGAGACCAGAGTGGATGCGACATTGGCATCAGACAGATCCTGCATTGTAAACCTCATGGCAAGGCAAGCAGTATGCACACCTTGCCAACTGCAATGACTGCCCGTAATGCATGCCTTGCCAGCCGTAACGCATGCTGGCTTCAGTCTGCGCCTCCTTTTTATTGCAGGGAGGAGCTTTTCACAAAGGAAGGCGGGGTTTATTAAGACAGGGTACAGAAGTGAAATGTGGCTCATCATTCAAAACAGGACTCAATGATTTACAGGAACAAATTCTAAAACATACATCACAAATTGTCTTGATAATATAACATCCTTAATTTTCTAGAAATTGAAGCAAATTGTTATATAGTACTTTTTAGGTTTGAATCCCAAGTCAGAAACTCAAGGTTTCTCAAGCCTAATTAACATACCTATTGCACCTAATTTTCAGTGAGAAAAGGATTCAAAAAGGTCTGCAAGTAATCCAACTGTTTCAGCTACCTGGCTGAGGCTTGCAGGAGGAAGGAGGATGCCTATGTTAATGGTCTGCACCTGGGGATGATCTGAGAAGGCTGATGCTACTATTTCTTTGAACAAAACCCCGGAAGCTGCCAATCTACTTTGGGTGAATTCCTTAGGGCAATTTTCTCTAGCGTCTCCCAGAAAACTTGCCTTAGGAACTTTTTACAGCCTCGGCTTTAGGAGAAGTTTTTGTTTTAATATTAATATTGTACATGGATACTAAGAGCTCATGTATTAAGTAAATACCAAACATAACTGAATAACTTGATAAACAACAGTTTTGCCATGCTTGCCAGGTGACCAGAGTTTGTTCCTCAGAGAGATTTTGTTCCCAGGACCTTAAGCACTGCCAACACACTGGAGACATTAAGAGAGGCACATAATAAACCATTTTCTCAGAAGCTACAATTACTGGAGTTTGAAGCATAGAATGAATAAGACCAAAGAAAATTATACAGAGCTAGCCCAACAGTGAGTTCATAAAATCCAATGAACCTGGGATGTCCGGAGGTTACTTCCTTGGGCCCTCAGTGTCCCTGGCTAGCAAGCCTGAGAGCGGCCATCATGTTGGATTTTCATTCATGACACCGGTCCTCAGCATCTCAGTACTTGGCGGTCCTCAACATCTGTTCATATCCTGTGCCCATTTCGTAATTGGGTTATTTGTCTTACTTTTGTAGATGTGAGCATTTTCCTATATATTTTAGAAATTAGTCCCTTATCTGATATGTCGTTGCAAAAAATTTTTTCCCAGTCTTTGGGTTCCCTTTTTACTCTCTTGGTGAAGTCTTTTGATGCACACAGGTTTTTAATTTTTAGTAAGTCCCACTCGTCTATTTTGTCTGTTTTTGTTTGTGTACTTTTCAAAATGTGTGGCAGTCTGTATATGCCCTGAATTAGTGCCTTCACGTTTGTCCCTGTTTTTTAATTGATGATATTCATAATTTTGGGATTCACATTTAGATCTTTAATCCATGTTGAGTTCATTTTTGTATAGGGTGTGAGGCAAAGTTATTGTTTCAGTCTTTTACATATCGCTTTCCAATTCTGCCAGCACCATTTGTTGAAGAGACTGTCACTTCCCATGCAATGTGCCTAGGCACTTTGTCGAAGATCATTTGGCTGTAAGTG
>NW_006408660.1:579196-601488 GCF_000296735.1 Chrysochloris asiatica | reverse complement strand
TCTGCAAATAAGGAGAGTTTTACTTCCTCTTTGCCAATATGGATGCCTTTAATTTCTTTACCATGCCATATAGCTCTGGCTAAATCTTCCAGCACAATATTGAATAGGAGTGGTGATAAAGGGTATCCTTGTCTGGTTTCCGTTCGCAGGGGGAAGGCTTTCAGTTTCTCTCCATTGAGCGTGATGTAGGCCGTTGGTTTTGTATATATGCTCTTGATTATGTTGAGGAATTTCCCTTCAATTCCTATTTTGTTGAGTGTTTTATCAGGAATGGATGTTGGATTTTGTCAAACGCCTTTTCTGCATCAGTTGATGTGATCACGTGGTTCTTTTCCTTTTTTTTTTTTAAATTTATATGATGGATTACGCTGATTGTTTTCCTGATGTTGAACCATCCTTGCATCCCTTTTATGAAACCGACTTGGTCATGATGTATTAACTTTTTGTTGTGCTGTTGGATTTTGTTGGCTAGGATTTTGCTGAGAATTTTTGCGTCTATGTTCATGAGGGATATTGGTCTATAATTTTCTTTCTTAGTGATGTCCTTCCCTGGTTTTGGTATGAGGGTTATGCTTGCTTCATAAAAAGTATTAGGGAGTTTTCCCATCTTATATGTTCTGGAATAATCTGAGTCGTATTTATGACAGTTCTTCTCTGAATGTTTGGTAGAACTCACCCGTGAAGCCATCTGGGCATGGGCTTTTGTTGGTTGGGAGTTTCTTGATGACCTGGTCAATTTCTTCTTTTTTTTTATGGGTTTGTTCATATTTTCTACTTCAGTCTGAGTAAGTTTAGGTAGGTCGTGTTTTTCTAGAAATGTATCCATCTCATCCAAATTTTTGAATTTTTTGGAGTACAGCTTTTCATAGTATTCTGTTATTATCTTTTTTATTTTTTTGGTTTTGTTGTAACTTCACCTATGTGGTTTCTAGTGTGATTAATTTGTGTCCTCTCCCTCTTTTCTTTAGTTAGTTTTGCCAATGGTTTGTCAATTTTATGAATCCTTTCAAAGAACCAGCTTCTTTTCCTGTTGCTTCTTTCTATAGTTTTTCAGTTTTCCATCTCATTTATTTCTGCTCTTATCTTTATTGTTTCCCTTCTTTTGGTGACTGTAGGTTCCCTCTGCTGCTCTGTTTCTAGTTGTTGAAGGCGCTGTGTTAATGTGTTGATTTTGGCTTTCTCCTCTTTTTAGATGTGTGCATTTATTGCAATAAATTGACCTCTCAGGGCTGCTTTCGCCATGTCCCAAAGATTTTGGTATGTTGTGTTTTCATTCTCGTTTGTTTCTAGGAACTTTGTGAATTCATGTTTAATTTCTTCTTTTACCCAGTAGCTTTTCAGCAGAGTGTTGTTCAGTTTCCATGTATTCGACTTTCTTCTTTTGGCCTTCTTATTGTTGATTTCTAGTTTTATGGCATTGTGGTCTGAGAAGATGCTCTGTAGAATTTTGATGGTTGTGAATTTATGAAGGCTTGTTTTATGGCCTAACACATGGTCAATTCTGCAAAATGTTCCATGCGCACTGGAGAAGAATATGTATTGTGCCATTGTTGGATAGAATGCTCTGTATACATCAGTGAGGTCGAGTTGGTTGATTGTGTTGCTAAGTTCTTTTGTAGTGTTGTTGAGTTTCTTTCTGGTTGTTCTATCCCTTTTCGAGAGTCGTGTGTTGAAGTCTCTGACTATAATTGTAGATTTCTTTCTTTCTTCAGTTCCATTAAGGTTTGCTTTATGTATCTTGGTGCTCTTTCATTGGGAGCGTATATGTTTATTATAGTTATGTTGTCTTGCTCGATTGACCCTTTGATCATGAGATAGTGTCCTTCTTTTTCTCTTATGCTAGTTTTTAATCTTAAACTAATTTGTCAAAGATTAGTATAGCTACTCATGCTTGCTTATTGCTGCTGTTGAGTTGGTAAACTTTTTTCCATCCTTTGACTTTTAGTCTTTTTTTGTATTTGTGTGTAAGGTGTGTGTCTTGCAGGCAGCATATTGACGGATCTTGTTTTCTTATCCATTCTACCACTCTTTGTCTCTTCACTGGTGCATTCAATCCATTGACATTCAATGTAATTATTGATAAGTGTGAATTGATTGCTGTCATTATGTTACTTTTTTGGTGGTGGTGTTCGTTCTTCAGTTCTGCTTTCCTTCTTGTATTGGGTTTGTGTTTTTTGAGTTGATATTGGTTGGTTTCTTCCTAGTTTCTCTGTTCGCTTGTTCTGTTTGGGGATTTTTATTTATTTATTTTTTATGATATGTTGTGGAGTGTTAACTTTCTTTGGCGTTACCTTGTAGTCTACTCACTTTTCTCTGCATTTAGGATACTCCATTGTAACCTGTAATTTACCTGGCATCCCCACCATCTGGGTTTCTATTGCTGCATTTGTCCCTTCTTTGACATTGATATGTTTATGTCCTTCGGTTGATCTCTGGGCTCCCTTGAGTTTCTTGATGTAGTCTCATTCTGTTCTGGACTCTGCGTTCTGTTGGCTGTGTTCCAGGTGGTGTTGCCATTCCTGTCAATATCTGTTTGTCGTCCGTTCTTGTTGATTCTCCGTCCCCAGCACTCCCTTTAGGACATTTTGAAGTGCTGAGTTGGTTTTGATAAAATCCCTCAGATTCTGTTTATCCTGGAAAGTTTTGATCGCACCATTGTATTTGATAGTTTTTCTGGATAGATGATTCTTGGTTGACAGTTTTTTTCTTGCAGGGTTTTGTATATGTCTCCCCATTGCCTTCTTGCTGCATGGTTTGTTCTGAATAGTCAGTGATTAATCTAATTTGCTTGCCTTTATAAGTTATATTTCTCTTCTCCCTGGCTACTTTTAGTATTCTTTCCTTGTCTTTGATTTTGGAGAGCTTGATTATTATATGTCTTGGAGACTTTCTTTTGGGGTCTATCCTTCCTGGGGTACATTGGGCTTCTTGACTGTTTATCTTGTCGTCTTTCTAGATGTTAGGGAAGTTTCCTTCCAGAAACTCTTCAACTATCTCCTCTGTGGATTTCTTTGATTCTTCTTGTTCCGGAATGCCAATAATTCTTCCATTATTCCTCTTTATGTTATCCAGCATGAATCTTAGAGTCTCTATGGATTGTTTTATCCTTTTAGCTGCTTGTTCTTCTATCTCGTTAGTATTGAGAGATTTGCCTTTCCATTTGCTAGTTCTGGCTTCCATATCTTCTAGTCTGCTCCTTTCCCCTTTCAGCCTATTGTCTATTTCTGATATCTTTTTATTGATCACCTGGGCATCTTTTTGTAGGTTTTGAATTGTTTCCAATACTGTGTCAATCCTATTAGATTGTTCCTGCAGTACTTTCCTTACTTTGTCCTTATTTTCCTCAACCCCTTTTCGGAGTATTTGAATTTGTTTCCATATCAGTCTTCTGAATTCCCTTTCAGACATATCTAGAACCCGCTCCTCCTCCTCTATAAAGCCTTTGTTTGTCTCCAGCTCATTAGCATCTGCTGCTCTCTTCTGATTTTGGACGGTTTCGATAATGTTAATAGTTTCTTATTGGACATTATTCTTATTTTATTATAATTATTATTAATATGATCAGGAGATAGGCGGCAGGCGGTCAGGCGGGCCTGGGCCACGGCGGTGGCAGGCGGGCCTGGGCCTTGGCGGCCCGGCAACAGGTGGGCCTAGGCTTCGGCAGTGGAGGGCGGGGTGTGATGGCTGTGGGCAGGTTGCTTCCGCGTCTGATGATGTCAAAAATGCCATAAAAAAGTCGCCGTACCTCTCCCTTTCTCTGTACCGTGGGTACCCTGAGTTGCCTGATATTCTCGCTGATATCCCACACTAGCGCGATACCCCTTTTTGGGGGGCTATGTTGGCTTCCTTGGCTTTGTTCGGCTTTGTTCATTTATGTTTCCCCTCCACTGGAAGCACTGCTTTCTGAACAGGCTGGCTCTAGCCCTGCCCTCTAAGTTCTGCTGGGAGCGGTGGCAGTCGCCAGAGCAGGAGCCGAGTGTGGGTGGGTGAAAGCTCACAATGCCGTAATTCTCAGCAATGTGATCTTTTAAAAAAGCGAGTTTGGTATGTTGAAGCACAAGGTCTTATGTTACCTCGAAGGCTGTCTGTCCGCTACACGTTGGTTTTCTTTGTGAGATACCCCCCTTTTTCCCCGGAGCCTCTCCTACCTGAGCTGCCTGGCCAGAGAAGAACCGCAATTCCCAACTGATTTTTGTATGTTGATCTTATATCCTGTCACTTTGCTGAATCCTCCTATGAGGTCTAGTAGCTTATTTTTACTGAGTCTTTGGAGTTTTCTATGTATAGGATCATATCATCTGCAAATAGAGTTTTACTTCCTCTTTGCCAATTTGGATGCCTTTAATTTTCCTGTCTTGGCATATAGTTCTTCCTAAGACTTCCAGCCCAATATTGAATAGGAGTGGTGTCAAAGGGCATCCTTGTCTAGTTCCTGTTTGTAGAGGGAAATCTTTCAGTTTCTCTTCATTGAGAGTAATGTAGGCTGTTGGTTTTGTATCTATACTCTTAATTATGTTGAGGAATTTCCCTTCAATTCCTACTTTGTTGAGGCAAGTAAAATTTTGCTGAAGATACTAAAAAATG
Organism: Chrysochloris asiatica; assembly: GCF_000296735.1. Lineage (NCBI taxonomy): Eukaryota > Metazoa > Chordata > Mammalia > Afrosoricida > Chrysochloridae > Chrysochloris > Chrysochloris asiatica. The sequence continues at coordinate 596,904 of NW_006408660.1, read as the reverse complement.
GTTTAAGCAGCACATCAACAGGGAGCTGCCAGAAATTCAGGATGGATTCATAAGAGGAATGAGCGATATCACTGCTGACATCAGATGGATCTTGATTGAAAGCAGAGAATAGCAGAAAGATATTTATCTGTGTTTTATTGACTATGCAAAAGCATTGAACTGTATGGATAATAAAAAAAAAAACTATGAGTAATATTGTGAAGAATAGGAATTCCAGAACACTTAATAGTGCTCAGGAAGAATTAATACATAGAAGAAGAGGCAGTTGTTCAAACAGAAAAAGAGGCTGCAGGAGAGGTATGTGTCAGGGTTGTATCCTTTCATCATACTTACTCAATCTGTCTGCTGAGCAAATAATCTAAGAAGCTGGACTATATGAAGAACTTGTCTTCAGGATTGCAGATAGACTCATTTACAACCTGAGAAGTGCAGATGGCACATCTTGCTTACTGAAAGTGAAGAGGACTTGAAGTACTTGCTGATGAAGATCAAGGAATTCAGCCTTCAGTATGAATTACAACTCAATGTAAAGAAAACAAAAATCCTTACAACTGGATCAATAGACAACATCACTATGAAGGGAGAAAAGATTGAAGTTGTCAAGGATTTCATTTTACTTGGATCCACAATCAATGCTCATGAAAGCTGCAGTCGAGAAATCAAACGAAGGTTTAATTTGGGCAAATCTGTTGCAAAAGTTCGTTTTAAAGGGTTAAAGATCAAGGTGTCATTTTGAGGACCAAGGTGCACCTGACACAAGTCATGATTTTTTCAATCAACCCATATGCATGTGAAAGTTGGACAATGAATAAGGAAGACCATGTAGAAGAATTGATGGTTTGGTGTGGTGCTGTGGGTTAATGCGCTGGACTGCAAGGTCAGTTTGAACCTCAAGTTAGGTGGTTCAAGCTCACCAGCCACTCCTTGGAAATCCTATACAGGGTCGCTATGAGTTGGAACTGACTTTATAGCACTTAACAACAAAAACCATTGGTGAAGAGTACTGAATATACCATGGACTGTCAGAAGAACATACAAATATGTCTTGGAAAAGTAAACTAGAATACTTCTTAGAAGTGGGGATGAGGAGATTTTGTCGTATGTACTTTGGACATGTTATAAGGAAGGAGGGACCAGTTCCTAGGGGGTCAGTGAAAAAGAGATGAATTGGCCCAGTGGCTGCAACAATGGGTTCAAACACAATTTTAAGGATGTTGCAGGACTGGACGGTGTTTTGTTCTGTTGTGTGTAGTGTTGCTGTGAATTGCATTAGAGTCTTGGACACCTAACAACGATAACAACAACAACAACAACTCTTTTATCGACTTATTCTGACAACCAACAAGCATTTCTTTAGCATGTGCTATACTCCAGGTACTGTGCTAATTCTAGGGATGCCTAGATTGTGTGCATGACAAACATGGCAGCACGGGCAGATGAACAATTCTTTGTCCTTTCCTGCTGTGACACTCATGGGGCCGGCAGTTATGAGCAAGTCAAAAGTAAATATACTTCCTTCTGGAGCAAGAATCCCTTTTACATCCTCTCCTACTACTGCGCTGCCACCTGTGGTTGTGGTTCCCACTTCTGGCTAAACATCGGAGTCACTGGGAATCTTTTGAAAGACAGACTCATTCCTGGGTCCCACCTTTTGTGTAATCAAATTCAGAAGGACTAGAATATGGACCAAAGAAGCCTCAGTGGTACTGTAGGATAAGCATGGGACTGCTAACCACAAGGTCAGCAGTTCAAACCCACCAGTCAGCCTGGGCATCTTGCAGTTTTGGAAGCAGGGGCTTCCTAACCCCCACCTCCTGTCATCCTCCACTTTGCTGTTGTTATTGTGAGATGTCAGAGTCCATTCCAATTCATGGTGACCCTATGTGTGCAAACCTTTCAGAAGCAGATCACTAGGTTTCTCTGCCAAGGTGCCTCTGGGTGATTCCCAGCTGCCAACCTTTTGGTGCCCCCCAGGTATGAAAGTCTTGCCATACCAAGTTCTACCCTTTTTCTTTCTCCTGCCATCATTCTGCAGCAAATGACTCCGGAATACACAACCATCATTTTGCTCTAACACATTTCATTCCATAATGACTGCTCCCAATTAGCTGTTGGAAGCCTCAAACAGAGCTGCATGGCCCAAGTCAGTTAAATCTCCACCTTTGTTTGAGATTGTATTGAAGGCAGCTGGGGCGTGGGGGTGGGATGTGTGATACGTATTTGATCGTTTTTTCCTCCTCCGTGTTCTGCTGGTTAATTCTCATTTCCACACTTCTCCCCCTGCCCGCTGGCAGATTGTAGACTGTAAATTTGAGGGGAAATAGTAAATGTGCGAATGTGATAAATAAACATGTTGCTTTTGTGAGGACGGATATTATTATCATTCATATTTTACAGCTCTCCTCGTCTGCACGGTTTATTGCTTTTGGGGAAAAGCCGAGCTGGGTTTCCGTGTTACATCGATCAACTTTCTGCCCTTTGCCTGCATCACCCTTTAAATATCAGCATGGATGGTGGCGGGGGGCCGGGGTGGGGGGTGTGGCGGTGCACCGTTCACTTCGCAGGAAGAGAATGTATCTTGGCAGGTGTTTTCTTTGGGGATAGTTATTTATAGCTGCAAAACCTATGAGAGGGTGGGGGGTTTTGTCTCCTCTCTTCTTTCTCGTTTCTCTAAAATGAAATATATTTTTGTTTTCCCGTGGGAAAGTGTACCAATCCTTTATTTAAACCCCGCCCCCGCCCTCTGTGTGTGCCTCTCCCTTGTCTCTCTCTTCACACTCTCCCCTCTGTAGTCTCTTCCACCTTCCAGAGGTTTCTGGATCATCTCCAGGTGTGACTCTTAAGAGTTGTCACCAACTTCTCTGTATGTCTCTCCCACTCCCCCTTCCACCAATTTGTAGGCAGAGAGGAACGAGGTCTTTCTATGTCAGTTTCCACCTTCCCTTCCCCATTCCTGACTCCTCTACATGATGATTCTTGGAGACAGGGAGCCAGTTAACATCTCTCCTTCACCCCCATTCTCCAATTCAAAGCATGGCTCTCTCCAGGGGACTGCCCAGCACAGACTGTGGGTCTTCTTGCCTCCTCTCTCACTTCCCAAGTCCTGAGGGTCCCTCTCCCAGCTCTCTCTGATCCCACTGCACTCCACCTCTCTTATTCTGAAGCATCCCCAAAGTGCCCATAGCTGAGCTGGTCCCTGACCATCCTCACCCAACAAGGACCACTGTAGCAATGTCTCCCTGACCTGTCTCCAGACTTGCCGTCCCCTCACCAGCCCCATCCTGTCTCTCTCTCTTCTGACTGTAATAACTGAGGGACTGGGCAGCTGAGCGTGTGCCTGTAGATTCCGTTGCTAAGGAAACCACTTCCTTGGTTACCAGTCAGGATAGCATTTGTTTTGCTGCTCTGACTCCTGCTGGGTCACCCCCAAGCCCCAGGAGGATGAGGATGAGAGAGAGTAGGAGGGGGGATGAGGAGATGGGGGGGGGGTGTGGACAGACAGAGGAAGAGAGGCTGGGAGCTCAGAGATCACAAAAGAAATGAGAGATGCTACACCACCCCAGACAGAGAAATCAGGAAATAGACAGAAAGGAAGGGATTCAATAAGCTCCTGGAGGAAATACAAGAGACTTCACAGAGGCCAAGGGAGAGCAGGAGGCAGTGCACAAAGCAACAGGTGGATGAAAGGGGCAGCAGGAGAGAGAGCCATGAGAGAGAGAAGAGAAGGTGGACAATCTCAGCACTGAGCCTCTGCCTCCAGTCCCCCTCCTCCAACCCTGCTCACTGGGTAGTGCTTACAGGAACCTCCAGGGTTGTTGGAGCAAGTAAGATGAGAGCCCACAACTGGCATGGCTGGACCTTGCTTGATGTCTTCTGTCCTGGAGTCACAGTGAATCCACGGTGACCAGAGGATGGAAGTCTCAGCCCAGGCATGTTCCCTACACCCCAGAGATCCAAAGCTTCCCTTTCTCTTCAGGTACCAGGGCCACACCCTTGGGCACAAATAGGACTTTTTGGACCAGTATGGAGGATGGGGCATTGCCCCATGAGGCTTAAAGCCCATTGCTGCCCTTCTCTGATCCACAGTGTCCTCCTCCATGTTCAGTGCCATCGAGTTGGTTCTAACTCATGATGAACCTTGTATTGGGCTTACAAGGGGTGGCTGGTGGTTTTGAACTTCCAACCTTGTAGTTAGTAGTCCAGTGCCTACACTACAGCACCACACCAGGACTCCTCCATTAAATGGATTTAATAATCTCTCTGTGCCTCATGGGGATGGCCAGGAACGGCCAAGCCCTTTTCTTCTTTGTGCCATGAACATCTTTGCCAAAGTCTTCGGATCACTTGTAACTTGAGGTCTGGTCAGATGCAAGCTCTGCAGGGATGCAGGTTTTATCTATTTTGTTCTTTTCCATCTCCAGAACACAAAGCAGTGTCCGGCACACAGTAGGTGCTCAGTTGATACTTGTTGAATGAATTGAGTGCATGCTTTGAGTTCTCCAGGCTCTTTGACTCAAGGTGCCTGGTAGAGTATGATCAAAGGGGGCAGGACTGACAAATAACAAAGGCTGTTGACCATCTATGTCAGCCTCCACGCTTCCAACTGCATGCTGCCCCCACCCGGCACATGTAGGGAGAAGGATGTCACCTCAGGTCTGTGGGATCTGCAGAGGACCCAGAGAGCACACGCTAGAAGCTCCATGGCTCCCCTCATGTCTGGTAGATCTGGTTAGTTAAATACTATGTAGAGAAGTGAAATATTGACATATTGGCTCAGAGTTCATGCTGGAACCAGCCAAAGGCTCAATCTGAAGTCAAATGAGAGCTCAGAGGTGATCACGGTCAGGGTTCAGTACGGTCAAGCTCAGGGCCAAGACTGGAACACTGTCTAGGACCAGTGAGAGATTAGAGATTAGTCAGGACATACTATTGGCATGTAGTCTAGGACCGACTGGTCAAGACTCAGCAGCCAATGACCCATGTTGGAGCCCAATCCTGAATAGGGCCAGATTTAAGACCCAGCCTGGGCCAGGATCAGGGGCTGGGATCAGGGATCAGTGTGAGGCCAAGAACATGGATCAGTATGTGAGCAGGAAAGACTCAGTCTAGGGAGAACAGCAGTGTTCAGACTGGGGTCAGCGTTGGAGTTCATCCTGAAACACATTTGGGGAGCATTTGGGGCTCAGACTATAACTTAAAACTGGGGTTCATTCTATAACCTGGGCTGAGTTTTGGTTTGTGACTTGGTTTTGGTCTCAATCTGTCAAAGGGCTCAGGGCTCAGTCCCAGCTCAGAATCAGGATTCTTGGATTGGGGTTCTGTCTGAGGTTAGATTCAGAGTTCAGCCTGGGGCTCAAATAAGAGCTTAGTCACCCTTTACAGGTTCTGCATGCCAGCAGGAGCCCCCAGAGAGCAAACTGCCCTTATGAGAACAGCTTTATACTCTTCCCTGTATGAACCCTTCCTTCCTCCTTTCTACCTCAGTAGGCCTCAGCTTCCAAGTCCATCCTTCCTCTGTCTTCCAAGCTGTTCCCCACCCTGCACTCTCATGTCCACAAGGCAGTGTGTCAACCTTGTCCCTCCTTTTATAGCTGGGAAACCACCACCTCCTACTAAGACCCTGCTGATGGGGGGCAGAGAGCACACAGCGCCTCCCTTTGTTGTTGTTGTTGTTAAGTGCCATCGAGTCGGGTCCGACCCATAGCGACCCTATACAGGGTTTCCGAGGGTGTAAATCTTTACGGGAGTAGAAAGCCTCATCTTTCTCCCGCGGAGCGGCTGGTAATTTCGAACCGCTGACCTTAAGGTTCGCAGCCCGATTCGTAACCACTACGCTACCAGAGCTCCTTGCGCCTCCCTTTAGGGGTACTGAAATGTTTGGGGGCTGATACCCAGCCCTGCTGACTGAAGAACAGAGGTTCTTCTTTGTTCTTCCTGTGTGCACACTCTCCACACACAAGCATTGTCTCACACACAATGATACCCAAGAAGACCCTCCCATAGTACCTCTCCCTTACCGGAGCACTCCTAACCCACCCCACACTCTCCTGGTCACCCAGGATAGCAAACAGAAGACACAGCCTCCAGAGACAACAGTCCCAGGATGCCTATGGGCCATTCTTTCCTTTATACACCCACAACTCCACACACAGGAAACGGTGACTTCCCCAAATGTGTGTCAGCTGGCTGGGCCATGATTCTTAGTGGCTTGGCACTTACGCATTGATGTAGTATGGCTGTTATGTGACGATCCCCCGTGATGTATTCTGATGTGATAAACCAAGAAAAGGATTAAAGGTGGGCTGCAAGACCCCCAATCCCATTATGACCCTGCCCCCATGGAAAGGAAGTTTCCCCAGGGATGTGGTCTGTGGCACCTTTTACTTGCTGTTGTTGTTAAGTGCCGTCGAGTTAGTTCTGAATCATAGGGATCCTGTATAGGGTTTCTGAGGAATGGCTGGTGGGTTTGAACTGCCAGCCTTGCAGTTAGCAGTCCAGTGCTTACCTAAAGCGCCACACCAGGGAAAGAGATAAAAAGAGAGAGAAGTGATCTACTACCACCGAGAAAGAAGAACCCAAGTGGAGTGAGTTCTTTGGCCCTGGGGGCCCTGCACTGGGAAGCTCCTAGATACAGGGAAAGATGGCCGCCAAGACACGTGGAGATCTCCCAGGAGTGCTGGGCCTGCAGGTGCTGGAAGGAGACAAGGACCTTTCCCCAGAACAGCCTCCTAAACTGTGAGTCCTAGTGTGGTTCCGGGATAAAGCACTGGACCACAAGGTTGGTCTGAATCACACAGTCGACAGTTCCAACTCACCAGCCACTCCTTAGAAACCCTATACAGGGTTGCTGAGTTGGAACTGACTCGACAGCACTTAACAAACTGCGAGAGAATACATTTGTTTGTTAAAGGCATCCACTTGTGGCATTTGTTAGAGAAGCATTGGAGAACAAAGACAGGAGCCTACAAAGACACGTGGGAAAATGGGGGGTCATCACACCACCTGGGGGATACAGTCTAACACACACAGACAGCTAAACCCAACGAGAGCTGTACACACAGAGGCATGCAGTTCGACACAGGTCCAAATTCTGAAGTTACACAGAAATCAAGGAAACAGCAGGCACTCCCTGCCTCAGAACATTCTCTCTCCCGTCTGCCTCCTCTGTCACACATACATACACACGCATACCCCAGAGAAACAGCCCATGGATGCTGTTGCCTTATACACTCCTTTGCCATATGGTAGAGTTAACAAAACTCGCATTTAATGGTGGTGTTGACCTGAGGAATCTTCAGACAGAGGCCTGCGGCCTAAGGTGTCCACCAGCAAAAGAACAGGCCCAGGTCTTGGGCCAAGAGTCTTCCAGAGAGGGCTGTCCTCCAATGAGAGGGGAGGCCCAGACCTCTACTGCTTTGCTAAAGAAAGACTAGAAATTCATCCTGGGGGCGAGGGGAAGAAACCCAGTACAAAATACATTCAGAGTCCCCTGGCAGGGCCATGGGAGACAGCCCAAATCCCACCAGGGAGCCAGGGAAGGGACTCACAGGCCCACCCTCTATGCCCTTCCTCTGAAAGGCCAGATTCTAAGGGGCGGAATGTATTAATCATATTCCTCTTAAAAATATAGATCTCTTCACACTCGCCTCCTCCGTGGACTCTTTGCCCTTTGGGCCCTGAAGCTTCAGAGGGGCCTCTTGGGGAGGCTGCGCCAGACCGAAGGGCAAAGAGGCTACAACCTATGGCTTTTGCATCTCCATGGTGAGGAGAGGGGTGTGATGCACAGGTGTGGGCCGATGGGAAGCCACTGGTATCCAAGGTGGTGGTGGTAGGGGGTCGGGATGGGATCCTGGGGCAGGGTTTTGTAAGACTGGTCTTCGAGAAGCCTTTGGTTTGGTGTCTCAGCATCAAGAGAGCAGCATTTGTGTGGAAATGAGGAGCCCTCCGACTCACCTCATGTCTTACAGGGGCCCCCAGGAGATGCTGGCCTGGGTAGACTAGGATCTAGGGGAGGGTGATGGCGTGGGAAGGTAGTGGGGTCTCCTTTGGACATAGTCCTACCTCATTTGGAGTGCCCGTGCCCTCCGGTGTAGATAACAAAGGGCCCATTGTTAGGGGTCAGAGAGGCAGTGTAAGAATCATGAGCTGGGCCCCACAATGGAGGGCCTCGCTCTTATTAAAAAATTCTGGGACACGCCATCCTGGTGGGGTAAGTGGTCTGCTGGTGCCTGAGAAACCTTGGGGTTAGGACCAAGGATCCTGCTGGACATAGAGGGGGGAGATAAGGGTAGGATTCTACCCCTCTCAGCAACCAGATTGCATCTCAGGAGCATAACATGTGATTAGACTAATGAACCCAGGGCCCCTTTTTAACATCGAGGTCTTCAATACTTGCTGTGGGCATCTAGTATGTCCCTCCCACAAGTGGAGCTTAGGGTGACACTAGAGGTGGGGGCAAGGACATGGGGACAGAAAGGGTCCATGTGGCTGGAGTTCTCCAAGCCAGCTGTCCACATCTCCTGGGGGCAGCAGGGTGGGTAAATAGCTTGGGGAGTGCCCGGACAATTTCTTTCCTTGAGCCTCCTCTGTCATGCAGGAAACTCATTTATGACAAACGGCAGCCAAAGGGATGTCCCCAAACCAAAGAGAGGGCAGATGGGTGGGGTCTCTGGGGGTCTCCCCCACCCAACGCATCATCTCGGGTAGTAGTCCTCGGGCACACCGGTGAGGTTCCTCCCTTTCAGGGCTGCGTCCACCATCTTGATGTAGGTGGAGATGGTCTGCTGCATGTCTGCTGTGTAGGGGTTGTACTCGAGCTTCCGGAGCCCGGAGCGCTTGAAGTTGCCATCCTTCTGGCTCTCCACACACAGCAGCCGGTCTTCATGGACTGCCACACCCAGCAGATGGACCATCCGGCCCAGCTGGACGAAGAGGTCCTGCTTCAGGTCCTCAAAGTGCACTACCAGGACCTTCTTGCCAAACTTCAGCCAGTCTAGCGAATGGGTGGCCCACCATGGGGCATAGTTCCTCACGAACTCCGGCCACTCTGGAAGAAGGTGAGGCAGATGGTGGGAACCGGTCAGAGGGAGGAGGGGTTGAAAAGATGGTGCAGCAGTAATGGCTGCTATTAGTCACAACAATCATTATGTGTTAACATATACATACATAATATGAGTATACATGTTATCACCAATAATTATAATTATTATATTGCATTACTCATAATAATTATAACATAATTAACTCCTTTGAGATTCTAAACTCATCAGATCCCTCCCAACCCAATGTTTCTTCTGCCTGGAGCGTTCTTAGCCTTTCTTTCTTTTGGGGGACCACAGCAACACTTATACATGAGGCATACATGTCAGGACCATTCCTCAACACTTAAGTCCTCAAATAACCCCATGAGCCAGAGAATGCCATTATCTCCATTTCACAGAAGTAGAAACCAAAGCACAGAGAGGTCAAGTCACTTGTTCAGGGTGACGCAGCTCATAAGTAGCAGAGCTAGACTTTTAACTCAGGTAGGTTAGCTTCAATGTCTGGGCTTTAAACTACCAAGCTATCTTGTTACTTTGTGGTCACAGCCTCTACTCACAGGATGATCAGAATCTACAGAATAAATGGACAAAGCATTTAAAGTTCTTAGTATGGTACCCTGTATGGACAAAGCATTTAAAGTTCTTAGTATGGTACCCTGTATGGTGCAAACTACTAGCCAAAAGACTGGAAGGCAACTGGAACTTGTGAGGTGCTTCAGAAGAAAGGCCTGGTGATCTTCTTCCAAGAGCTCAAAAATCTTGAAAAGCCTCTCAACACACAGGGTTACTATGCCAGAGTCAGGATCAGCTTCATTGCAACTAACAACCACCACCCAGGTGTAGTGACTTGTCATACACAGCCTGGAAGCAGCATCCACACCCAGCCTCATTCCAGTGGCCCTGAACCTTCCTAGGTACGGGCAGCCTCATCCCCACTTCCTCCCACTGCTTCAGCAGTGGCTCAATAAATGGCTGTGGAACAAAATTGAAATTCCCAGCTGCCACATTTTGACGTGATAAAGGGCCCCTCTTTCTTTGGAGAACACACAGAATCTGTGTCGTATGCTCCTGCTCCCCGACTCTCCCCAACTTCCTACCAGAATGCTCCTACTACTTGGGAAATATTCATGCCAGTAATAAGGATATTTTTCACCCTTAAAATTTACATTATTTTATGATGTCAGTGGCTAAATTGGGCCCATCTAAAACCAGATGCATTTGAGTGATTAAAAAACAAATTCAGCATGCGTACGGGTTGCTCTACTCTTCGAGAATTATCCTATTTTGATGGAGGTGGCACAAGTCACATAGGTCTGGACTTGAGGCTTGGCCATTTCTGATGCTTGGGGAAGGAGGGTGCCACAGCCTTGGATGGAGATGGCATGGTGTCACTGGTCACAGACCACCCTGGGACACAGGGCTCTTGAGTGTGAGCATCCAGGTGGGCTGGATACTGCCAGGGCGCCTACTGTGTGTTAGTGGCTGTGCTGAGCTCACAAGGAGCACCCAATTCTGTTGTGGGGGTTAACTGCTGTACAGCTGTAACCCCCAGAACAAAACGCTGCCGGGTCCTCACAATTGCCAGCATTTGCAAGTCCATTGATGTGATGACTACTGTGCCAATTCACATCACTGAGTCTCTACAGCATGATGTCCTCCTCCGATGTCCTGTGATGACATGTCCAAAGCAAGTCAGCCATTAGCTTATTTGTGAAATAGATAGCCAGACATTTCTTCCCTGGTACCACTGGGTGGGTTTGAACCGTCAACGTTTAGGTTAGCATCTGATTCTAACCCGCTTGTGCCTGCAGGTGCTCAATCCATGTTGGTTAATGCTGTGATTATTTATTCTTTTTTTATAATCTGTTCCTTTTTTTTTGCAGGGGGTGGATATACACAAAAACACTCAGGACTATATAATCATTTAAACAACCAAAGGACACATTCTACAAGCCTGACTCCTGGCCACCAGCACACAGCCTTTCTCTTTCCATAAATCTAGAGTTCTCAGTTGCTCTCTCTCTCTCCATGCCCTCATCTCTGCCTCCATCTCTGGTGTCACTGCTTCTCTGGATATGGTCCCACATTCCATTCCTGCTCTTCTCCCTTGATGGTCCTAGAGTCCTCTGTTCCTGGAATGTAAGATTAACTATTTCCCACCCACTTTTTGCTACAAAACTTCTGCCTTTACAGTTGTGACAGTCACAATTAGTTATAACAGTTACTCACTATTGAATCACAAGAATCTTATCCCCATCTCCTTTCACCAGACCTATCTAGACAAGATGAAAACTATTCAGTGGGGACTCTACCTTCCCCTGCATACTCTTAAACTCCCTCTTGAAAACTTGTAAGCCAGTCACTTTGTGCCTTTATCGCCCCCTTATTTTAGGTAGCCAATGTCTAAGTTGCCTGTTCCTATCTACCCTGTATACAGAAGGGATCCTTGATGTGAAGACTCTTTCCTTCTCCGTTGGTATTTTAAACTACTACATCCATGAGTATAGGTCAAGTTCATCAAATTGTAGCAATTTACACTTGTTTCCTTCATCAAAATTGTTTTGTTTTTTCTTCCTCTAGTCGAGTTCTGATTATTAAGTCATTGAAGCTAGGTCAAATGGGTACTATCTACAAGTTGGGGTGTTCTTGTGCATCTCTCCCCTCACTTCAATCAGCTGGATGCTTCCCTCTTCAGCTCTAGGCCCCCCTCCACCCGCCGCCAGTGGCTATGTCCTTCCTTGTTCATGGGTGCAGGAGTTCCCAGGTCTCACCACACTTTGGACTAACCAGCCCTTCCTCTTTTCTCTCTCATTTCTAGGTTGACGAGAATTTATGAAACATGATCATACTCAGTCCATATCTTCATTTGCTGCCTTTCCCCCTCTTTCATTCACCAGTAGAAAAACATGGTTGCCAGCAGGCTTACATCAAGTGTTTCCTTTGAGTTTCAGTCTTGGAGGGGACTTTGTCCTGAAGGGACTTGATTGTTTGCCTTGATGGCTCCCTGGCAAACAACTTGCTTGTCCTTGTAGTAGTTAATCAGACTGCCATTTTTGTTTTGGATTTTTCCTGCTGGTCTTTCTTTCAATAAGTATCTTCTGTTCCTCTAGCTGCTCCAGGCTGGTCTGCTTGTCCTTTCAAGTGGGATTGTCTCACCTCAGAAGGTTTTGGATGGGGCTCACGAGTCCACCTAAGGTCCTATACACTACAAAGGCTCTGCAAGAAGCCTATTTCACGGGGCAAGTTCTAGAACCCCTTTTATGTATTCCAATGAGTTATAGGCTGAAGACAAGCTTTGTTGTGATTAAATGACACTGCCACCCCCAGCAGCTCCAGAGACACCTCCCCCGCCCCCCCCATGTCCCATCATCTCAAAATGAGAGCTTCTCTCCAAGCAAGCTGTCTCTGATTTCCTAGCTGTCCTGGCAAATGTCTGCCCACCCATCTACCTCTCCTGTGGCAATGTGTCCTCACTTGAAGCTCCTAAATTAGTTCATTGGAAAAAATAATAATATAAATGAAAAATAAAAGCCCTCAATCAGGCCGGGGCTCCTGGCAATGGATGACTCACTCCAAATCAGGTAAGAAATGACCTGTGAACAACAACAGGGTATCATCTTGAGTGCCAGCTTCTGCCCAAACCCCGCTACCCTTGGGCAGTCAGTCTCTGCTCCATCTTCTTGTCCATGCGAGGAGGCAGGCCTGATTTAGTGTCACTGTGCTTCATCCCCATGGAATCATTACACACCATATCTGTTTCATTAAACTGATCCAGGACAATTCACCTCGTATAATCATACCACATAAAACTTTGTTTTGGAACCACTCCAGGGAGACAGTAAAATTAATGCTACGGAACCAGGAGGGGTTAGTAGGTGTCTCAGCCGAGCTATACCTGGAGGGGGACAAGGCCAGTGTGGAGTGGACACACTGGACAGCCTCTGCTCTTATGGGGATGGCCCTAAAGTGCTAAGCTGTGAGAGTCCTCTTTGTTCAGCAACTCTCAAACTTGAAGGTACTTGGGGCATGTGGTTAAGATGCTGATTCTGATTCAGCAAGTCCTGGATGGGGATTCCCAGGGGGTGCCCTATCCTTGGATGCTTCTAGGATGCAGACAACAGGACATCCTCATTGATTAAAAACCTAAGATTTACTTTTCTCAAAACTCCCAGATGATGGGGATGTAACAAGGCTTGAGAACAGTGGATTACAGCCGAAAAGAGCATGAAAACGCAGTCTGCCGGCCCCAAGACTGATGCTGCTGGTTCCAGGGCCCTAAAGTAAGTGCTTCACACTCACATCTCAGAGTTCATGCAAATGGGAGGCATGGACTAGGTGGAGCTGGCTTGGGCCCTTTGGGAAGACTCTCAAGCTCTTCTGCTCTTAGGTTTGAGAAAGGCCCTGTCTTATCCCAGATAGATATGAAGACATGAGCTCCTCATTAGATGAGGCTGTGAGGGACCCCCTGTACCTTTGGGGTTCAGTCCAGATGCCTCCCTGACCTTTAAGGACAAATAGAGGCCGATGCTCTCAGGAATAAGAATTGTTTGCAGCAGAGACAAAGGGCTAAGTTGATTCCGACTCATAGCAAATCCATGTGTGTCAGAGCAGAACTGTGCTCTGTAGAATTTTCAGGGGCTGAGGTTTTTACAAGGAGATTGCATTAGGCAAATCTGCTGCATGAGTCCTTCTGAAAGTGTTGAAGAGCAAAGATATCAGCTTGAGGACTAAGGTGTGCCTGACCCAAGCCATGGTATTTTCAATAATCTCATATGCATGTGAAAGCTGGACAGTGAATAAGGAAGACATTAGAAGACTTGATGCCTTTGAGTTATGGTGTTGGAGGAGAATATGGGCTACCAAAAGAACCAACAGATCCGTTTTGGAAGAAGTGCAGCCAGAGTGCTCCTTGGAGGCCAGGATGACCAAACTTCGTCTCTCATACTTTGAACATATTGTCAGGAGGGAGCAGTCGCTGGAGAAGGATATCATGTTTGGTAAGGTAGAGGGTCAGAGAAAAAGAGGAAGACCCCATTGAGATGGATTGGCCAAGTGGCAGCATCTATGGACTTCAAGTGTGGCAACAGTAGTGAGGTTGGCCTAGGATCGGGAAGAGTTTCCTTCTGCTGTGCATAGGGTTGCTATGAGTCAGTGCCGACTTGATGGCACCTAACAACAACAACAAATGTGATGGCCGGAGTCCTGGAGTAGTGCTATGGGTTAATGTGTCAGACTGCAAGGTTGGTGGTTCAAGCTCACCAGTGGCTCCTTGGAAAAACCTATACAGGGTTGCTATGCGTCAGAATTGACGGTACTTAACAACAACAACAAAGTGATGGCTGGAACTTGCCTTGGCAGGTCCACACCAAATGATTTTGCAGGCCTTATACGGCCCACGGACCAGGTTGCTATGAGTTGGAACCAACTCTTAACAACCAACAGCATCTAACAACATCACCAACAAAAAGTTGTAAGTTTTTTAATTGATTCTGACTCATGGTACAGCCCCACGTATACAGGGTAGAATTGCTCCATAGGGTTTTCAAGGCTGGGACCTTTCAGAAGCAGATCACCCGGCCTCATTATTAAGGTGCAGCTTGGGGATTTAAACTGCCAACCTTTTGGGGAGTAGTCGAATGCTTAGCCATTTGTGCTGCCTAGGGACTTAGACACATCTTATTAGCTACTTTTCAAATGGCTAAGTCTTGGTGTGGTGCTGTGGGTTAATGGGCTGGACTGCAAAGTCTATTTGAACCATAAGATTGGTGGTTCAAACTCACCAGCTGCTCCTTGGAAACTCTATACAGGGTTGCTGTGGGTTGGAACCTACTCGCTGGGTCTTAGCAACAGTAACTAGACATGACTTGTTATGGTGATCAGTACGGCAGTTTGAGACTCAAATAGGTTAAGTCTACTCAAGAAGGCAAAAGTTGAGTCTGACTTCAAAGCTCCGGTGCGATCCTGGGCTGCCTCTCTGCATTGAAGTGGTCCCTTCACACAGCCCTCTAGAAACAAGGAATCTAGAAGTTGTCAGAGTTGAGGCTTAAAGCCAAGTCACCTCAATCAAGCTCAGTGTTTGGGTACAAACATTATCACTTCCCAGCTGTGTGACCTGTGGCAAGGCACTTAGCCTTTTAGTTGTTGTTAAGTGCTGTTGAGTCAGTTCTGACCCATAGCAACCCTGTATAGGGTTCCCAAGGAGTGGCTGGTGAGCTTGAACGACCGACCTTGCAGTGAAACACATTAACCTACAGCGCCACACCAGGACTCATGGAAATGCTTGTCTGTAGAGAGCTCTTAGGACCTCGTGGTCACACAGCTAATCAGCCACAGACATGGGGCTGGACCTGGGTTCCCTGGCTCCCATGACAGGTTCTTCGATTTGCCCCAAGCTTCTCACAGAAAGCAGTGCTTGTGGCTTTGTGAGCACTCCTGTACATGAGTCATCACAAACCTATCCCATGAAGAACTGCTCCCTTCTGGCTACCCTGACCCAGAGAGCACTTGCCCCTCACACCCAGACCCTGCCCACCCCTCTCAAGTAGTACCTTTGCCCTTCCAGTGGGCATGGGCAGCAAAGCCGATGTGGCCGCCGTACTTGCGATTGAACTCCGCCATGAGGGCCTTATAGGGGTTCCGGATGAGGAGGATGGCAGCATCGAAGGCCTCGATCTCCTTCTGGCCACTCTCATGGGTCTTGATGCAGATGGTCCGTCCGCTACGCCAGTGGTCACGCTCACCTTTGAAGCCTTCCCACCAGTGTGGGGTCAGGGGATACGGCAGGTGAGCTGGGGGAGGCAAGTACCCATCCCACCCCCTTTGGGCCTCCTCAGGAATCCTCATGCAGCCATTCACTCATTTATCGAGCACCTACTATGTGTCACGAAGTGTGATTGGAGCTGGGGATAAGATGATTTGCAAAAGCAACCAAGACTCTTTTAGTGCTCAAAGCTCTTGTGACAGGTATAGGTAAGTCTCTTTGGGTAGAGTCGTCCTCCCCGTCCAATGGCATTGGACTTGGCTGTGAACTTGGTTTAGCTGATGGGATGAGGCCAAAAGTGACTGTGTGCCAGTTCCACATCAACATCTCAAGAAGCATCATGCATTTTTGTTTGTTCTTTTGTGCTTCTGTGTCACCAGTAAAGGACAGGCCCTGGGAAGCTGCTGGTACCAGATGGTGAGAGGCACATGGAACAGACACATGTGAGCTGAGAACACTGAGCTAGTTGGGCAGTGTCCAGAATGGTTTCATGGGGGAAGAGATGCTCAAGCTGAGAACTGAAGGATGAGGAGGAATTTACCAGCCCAAAAGAGAAGAGGGAAGGGCAGGTGGAGGGAACAGCAAGTGCCAAGGCCCTGTGGTAGGAAGAAACGAGACATGAGGGGCTCCTGATGGAGAGTCAAGAGCAAGAGGGGACTCAGAAAGGTCCAATAACTCACCAAGTTACAGATGTAAGGAGTGGCAGAACCGAGATGCAAACCCAGACTTCCTGAGACTATGCTCCTAATTCTTTGACCTATCTTCTCATGAAAGCAAAGATGCTTGAATGGTACCTTGAAGGCCAAGTAGAAATGCTATTGTACTTAGTCTTTAGGATACAGGCTGTGGTTTTAACTCAATGAGTCATCTTGGATGTCACGTCACATCTATGGGCCTTGGTTTCCTCATCTGTAAAATGAGACCAAGAAGCTTTTCCCTCACTGGAATGTTGAGAGAAATGAGTAAGACACAGGAAAGACTTGGGTGGAATCTGGGCTTTAGAGCTCCCTGCCTCAGCAAGTCTTAGTGCTTAGTTCCTTTTCTTCTGCTCACAAAACTTTCTAATGCTTTGTGCCCCTGCTTTGTGCCTGTGGCTTTTAAGGAGGCTCAGGAGAGGGCTAGCAGGGATCCAGAGAGGTGCAGTTCTCCCACAGGGCCACAGACAGATGAACCAGTAGCATGATTTCCTGAATCAAGTTCCACTCTGGGTTTTTCCAAGTCATATTATCTGGGTTTCACCTAGCCTTGCAAATTAGCACTAGCTCATGCACATGGGGAAAACCCCCATAACCTTCAAGGTCCCGGAAAAGCACAGCATCATGGGAAAACTGCCCCAAGAGCAAATAGGGCTTGAGGGACTTGAGAGACTGAGTGGGACACAGTCTGCCCATAAGGCAGCTCTGAGTACAATTTTTTGTCCCCCAAACACTGCATCCATTATTAAAGCTCTTTATGATGGGCAAAGGCTTTTTCCATCTACAACTTCATTATCAAAATCAACTTCATATACACCAATATCCCTCATGAACATAGATGCAAAATTTCTCAACAAAATTCTAGCCAACAGAATCCAGCAACACATCAAGAAGATAATACATCATGATCAAGTGGGATTCATAACAGGGATGCAAGGATGGTCAACATTAGAAAAACGATCAACGTAATCCACCATATAAATAAGAAAAGAGAAAAGAACCACATGATTATATCGACTGATGCAGAAAAGGCATTTGACAAAATCCAACATCCATTCCTGATAAAAACACTCAACAAAATAGGAATTGAAGGCAAATTCCTCAACATAATAAAGAGCATGTATACAAAACCAACAGCCTACATTGCTCTCAATGGAGAGAAACTGAAAGCCTATTCAATATTGTGCTGGAAGTCTTAGCAAGAGCTATACG
>NW_006408660.1:575529-577876 GCF_000296735.1 Chrysochloris asiatica | reverse complement strand
AGAGACTGGGACACTCCTGCATTGCTGGTGGGACTGCAAAATGGTCCAAACTCTCTGGAAAGCAATATGGCGTTTCCTAAGAAGGTTGAAAATAGAAATACCTTATGATCCAGTAATTCCTCTACTTGGTATTTACCCACAAAAAAAACGAGCCACAAGAAGGTATATGCACACCAATGTTCATAGCAGCACTATTTACAATAGCAAAAAAAGGAGACAGCCAAAGTGCCCATCAACTGAAGAATGGATAAACTGTGGTACATACACACAATGGAATATTATGCTACCTTAAAGAATAACAAGGAAGCGGCAATTCACTGCATAACATGGATGAACCTTGAGGACATTATGTTGAGTGAAATTAGCCAGTCACAAAAAGAGAAATACTGCACAGGACCACTACTGTAAAAGACTAAGAAAAAGAACCCATACTAAAGGGGGTGTGGGGAATTCTTTGTTGATTGCTGGGAAGTTGAGGGTGGGTGAGGGGAGGGAGGGGAAGGTGGAGCACAGGGTAGGGATGACACACAGGAAATTTTGGGTGCTGGGGAAGGGGGTAATATATGAGTAGGGAGAGGGGAATGGAAGAACAAAGCAGATGGGAGAACAATTAGGCATGTTTGAATGGACTAAGTGGGACAAAGGTAAAGAATGATGTATGCACAACCTTGGAACTACAGGGCTCTGGGATACAGAGATTGAGACATGGTTGGAATGGAGAAAAGGGGCGGAATAATGTTAAGGTGCTTGGCTGTATTTTGAATCTTGATTTTCCTTGCATTATAATATGAAATAGACACTGGATGGGGAGAGAAAGGAATAGTCAGAAACATTCCCATAGAAAGCTTGTAAGTCTGTCTTCTGCCTATAACTGATTGGAATACCTAAAATGAGGTTACAACGTGCCCAATGGAGGAGGCTTCCTGTGGTGCCTCTGCAATACATAAGACTATAGGTAGAAGTCTGAACCACATCCAGATCTCCAGAGATGGGAAATTTCCACTTGAAAGGACGAGCAGATCAGCCTGGAGCAGCTAGAGGAACATAAGATACTTCTTGAAAGAAAGAACTACAGGAAAAGTACAAAATAAAGGCAGATGGACTGTTACTACAAGAACAAACAAGTTGCTTGCCCAGGAAACATCAAGGCAAGTGGTCAGGTCCCCTCAGTGCAAACCCCCTTCCAAGACTAAGACTCAATGGGAATACATGCTCTGATTGGTGACCACGCTCATCACCGATAAGGGGAAGTGAGGGAAAAACAGCAATGAAGTGGCGAGCTAAGCCCTACAATGTGGAGAGTGAAGCATGCAGCTGATAAAGAGAGAGGGCATATGCACAAGAACACCCACAGTTGCAGATAATACCCACTTGACCTGCCTTCAATGACTGGATGATCAGAGCTCAACCAGAAGAAGAAAGAAGATGAAAAAAAGAGTAATCTGATACAATTTGATAAACTTGACCTACACCTATGTATGCAGTAGCTCAAAAGAGGGAACAAATCCTTACAGCAAGAATCATTCCCACCCCCTCCACACACACAGGAGACAGGGATGGGCAACTTGGACATTGGTTACCCAAAATGGGGGGGGAGGTAGGCTACAAAGGCAAGAAGTGACTGGCTTACAAGGTTTCAAGAGGGAACCTAGAGCCAAGGGTCCTGGAGGAAGGCAGAATTTCCAGTGAGTAGTATCCAATCTGTCTAGGCGGAGCTGAAGAAATGAAATGCAGATGGGTATCTTGTGATACAATAGGGAATAATTGTTATCAGGACTGATTGTGAGGGTTGGAAATGTAAAGGTTGATGTTTTAAAGCAAGAAAGGGAGTGAATAACTTTCCAGTCTAGGAGCAGAGGTCTCTAGGACCATCAATGAAGAAGAGCCGAGAGCGGGACCCTACCCAGAGAAGCAGCGATGCCTGAGATAGAGGCAGAGACGATTACGTGGAAGTGATGGAGCAGCTAGGGACTTTAGACACAGAGAGGGAGAGGGGCTGTGTATTAAAGACTGGGGGGGGGGTGTAGTGTAGGGGGTAGGCTTGCAGGATATATACCCTTTGGTTGGTTGAGGATGCATGGAGGGAACGGTACCCATGGCAATGAAACGATATATGATTATAGAATGAATGTAAAACTTATGTTCTTCCATGTAAATAATCCTATAACTCACAATAAAACAAAACAAAACAAAAAAATCAACTTAAGTGTGAGCACAGCAATGGAAAGTCACAGGCATAGGTACTCAGAGGGAAAAATAATTAATCAGAAACATGACTGAATGATTACTCTATGTGAACTCAGCTCCATGAGCTATGAGACCTAAGTCATCCTTTTTGTTCCATGAT
>NW_006408660.1:572823-574295 GCF_000296735.1 Chrysochloris asiatica | reverse complement strand
TCATACAAGACAGAGACAGAGAGACAAACATGATAGATACACACAGAGACGGAATGAGAGAGAGAAAATCAAGAAAGATAAACAGATGAGCTAGGGTAAGCATGGGGTGGGCCCGTGTCCAGGAAGCAGAAAGAACACTTGAAACGTTTGCTAACTGCCAAGGGCTCATTCTACCTGGAGTCTGATGTGTGGAAGGGGCCCAGAGAATGCAGCTCAGCTGGGGCAAATTGGGACATAGCAGCTCCCCTCATCCATTCCCTGGCACTGTTCCCTCCTCCCCCTGCACAGCCCATGAGCCACTGTCATTGGCAAGGTCACTGGGGATTGAGAAGTCCATGAAATCCAACAGTTTTCAGTAGCTTCCTCATAGAGGCTGCAAAGGAGATGGGGCACAGGAGGATTTGTGGATTAGCCAGGATTGACTTGGGGGTCAGGTTCTCTCTTTGTCTGCACCCCCACTGTCAGGCTCTGAGTCTCCAGGAAGAGCTCATTGTTACCTGCACCTGCTCTAAACAAAGGGAGTATTTTTAAACCCCAAATGAGAAGGCATGGTACTCAGAGCTATAGCTGCCTGTGACCAGCCCACAACCCCTGCCTTTTTCAATAGGGATTAAAGAAACATTCAACAACTAGACTCAGCTTGAGGCAAGGACCTTGCCATGCAGGGCTTATGGTTTCTTTCCTTCTTTTTTCTTTCTTTTCAGGTTTCTAATTTGTATAGACAACTTACTCTATTCATGATCAACTCTTGATAGTCCCCAACACTGGAGAGAGAAAATAACAAGGCAAAATGCCAATTATTTGGGTGTTGTGGCTCTGGATGTATGAATACTGGATTCTCAGTCTCAGACAGGAGGGTCTCAGTCTGGCTTTGCATAAGAATCACCTGGGGAACTATAAAAAAATGCTGATGCCCAGGTTCCACCCCCAAGATTCTGATGTAATTGGCCTGGGGTGTGGCTTTAAAAGCTCCCCAGCGGTGGTGTCCACTGTGTCATTAGAGACCAGTTCCCCTCTCCCTAACTTTGTCAAATAGCGTTCTGTTCAACAAGTCATCTTAAAAATAATATGTATTTTAGGGGGAGAACAAACAAGATGGCAGATCGGATGGAAGTGCAGTAAAGGAGCTCCACCAGCAACAACACAGAATACCCGACCAAGCAGGCTCATGGGATGGTCCTAGAACTCTGAACCACATATAAAGGAATACTTAGAAGGTTGGAAGGCTTACAGCTGGGGGAATTTGTGGCAGAAGCAAGAAATCCATTCCTTTCTAATTCGAGACGCTCAGCTGCTCGAGGAGCCACCATCTTGGTGAGACCAAGCGGGGGAAGAATCGGAACGGCCACAGACACCTGGCAGAACCGCAGAGATGAAGGTGTGGACATTCTTCTCTTTTGGTAGCTGTTCATTGGTCCCCTGCTGTCTGCGCACCTCCATTCAGGTGACTACTGGGTTGCCTGAGCTAGTGG
>NW_006408660.1:494722-564063 GCF_000296735.1 Chrysochloris asiatica | reverse complement strand
TATAGTTTTCCCATGGTATATAAATGAGGAAATTAAAGCACAGAGGTGAAGAATCTTACCTAAAGTCCCTCAGTGACCGTGTTCAGACTTAAACTTAGGTCTCTTGACCCCATCTTGAGATTGTTTTCTTTTCTTAGAAATTAGGAAGTCAGGCTAGATGAAAGACTGAAAGTATCTGTTGTGTAGGCCGCTTTCCCCCTTTACACTTGCAACCAGCATCGATATTAGATTAGACATTTTGCTTTTAAGGGAGAACAGAACCTCAGAATCCTCCTAAACACATCATTCTAGGCAGGGGTTGGTGGATCCATGAACTTAATGATCCTGAAAAACCCGTCTAGTTCTGGGATTTTACAAACAGGGTTGTTGCAACAGCTAGGAAGTTTAGAAATGCGGGCCTATAAAGAGGAATGTTTTCCAAGTTGACTTCCTTCAGCCATGGCTCAAGAACAAATCCAGAATGTGTTTCAATCTTCCTAGCAATTCCCATAAAGGCATGGCAGCTGGATATAGGTACTACCAACAAGCAGACCTGTGTTTAAATCCTCTTATAAGCAGGCAAACCTTTCAGCATAACAGGCAGGCAACCAATAGTAGCTTAAACCAAATTGTTGCTGTTGCTGTCAAGTCGGTTCCAAATAATAGCAACCTTGTATACGGTTTCTAAGTCTTGGTGTGGTACTGTAGGACAAAGCCCTGGATGGCAGGATCAGTTTGAATTGCAAGACTGGTGGTTCAAACTCACCAGCCACTCTTCAGAAACCCTACCCAGAGTTGCTATGAGTAGGAGCTAACTCAACAGCACTTAACAACAAAGCAACATAGGGTTCCCAAAGAGCGGCTGCTGAGTTTGAACCACTGACCTGTGGTTAGCAGTCTAGTGCTTATCCTACATAACCACACCTTTATTTTAACCAAAATTGAGTTAGCAAATATATAAAAGCTGGGATTCCAAGACAGATGCCCTGGTACCTATCACCTTGCCAACTATAACCTGTCTTCATCCCTCTTGTCTTGTCTCCCTATCTCTGCCTCTCTTCTGCTTCACACTCACAGAAAGACCTACCCCTGTGGCTCTCCTGAAGCTGGGGCTCAGGGATGACTCTGTCAACACCAGTGGTGCCCAGTCCATGCCTGGCAGCCAGGTCATGGTGCTCATAACCATGTTTATTGTATACTTAGCATGTGCCAAACATGTTACATATTTCAATTCACTGACCTTTACAGCAACCTCATGAGGCACATGCTATATTATCTCTTGTGCATGACAACACGGACTCAGAGAGGTACAGCAACTTGCCTAAGGTCACACAGCCTTGGCTGATTTGCAGACACAAGAGACCCATGACCAAGGCCTGCTCCTTATGTAGACTCAAAGCCCCTCACCGGCAGAGCCCCTTCCAGCTGCGTCCCTAAGGGCAGGCTTCCCACTCTGGAGTTCCAGTTCCCAAGTAAGAAATTCTAGAATTCCTACCTGTATGATAGAGTCAAAGAAGGGTGGACTTTGAAATCTGGCAACACTAGGGGGCAATCCCAAATCAACCCATTAAAGAAAAGAAATTTGTATTCCCTTCAAGCCTGGAACTGAACCCACTTCCAGAGATCAACTTTTAGCCACACAACAGACAGATCTAATGATACCGCCAGGGAGGAATGTACTCTTCAATATCACCACATGAGACCAACAGGGCATTTACCCCCAAACATAGCTCAGAAGACAGGAAGAGGCAGGAAAGGGGTGAATGGAAACAGGGAGCCCAGGGTAGAAAAAGGAGTGCTGTAAAATCGAGGGGTGGGCAAACAGTGTCATGAAACAGCGTGTGTCTACACTGCCGAATGGCAAACAAATGTGCTCTGTAAACTTTCACTCAAATTACAATTAACAAAGAAAAAACTCTGTGTGACGTTGGCCACCTGCCAAGTCTCCTATCAGGGAAACCGCATCACTACCCAGGATTACTGTGGGGGTTAGGTAAGAACGCAACACCTGGCACACACAACACCTGTGGCAATCTGGACCTACATGAGGTGGGATGCTGCATTATGCTTACTGGGAGCCCAGTCATACGAAGCGCATCCAGACATAGTGGTGCCCATTAAACATCTGTGAATGGAATGGAACTAAAGCAGCCAGGACACAGCTCATTGGCTTAAATGCAGATAAGACACCTGGTAGTAGGCACACAGGAAACATTAATAGGTTGGAGTTGACAAGGGGGTAGGGGCCAAGGTGACTGCCTTGGAATCCTAGCTTTTTATATAATTGTTAATTTCTAAATTTTGTTTAAACTAACATTTACTGAGCGCCTGTCATATACAAGGCTCCCATGCTGAGACTTCTGCATGCTTACAGCAACAAGTACCATTGTAGAAAATGTAGATGAGACACCTGGAGAATAGTTGTTGTTAAGTGCCTTCAAGTTGGTTCTGACTCATAGCAACCTTGTATAGGGCTTCCGAGGAGTGGCTAGTGGATTTGAACTACTGACCTTGGGACTCACAGTCCAGTGTTGATCCTACATCGCCACACCAGGAGTCCATGGATAATAGTAGGTATTCAATAAATGCTCTGAACTGAACAAAGCTAGTGTGCCTGGCCCTGCTTACTGAGTAAACATCTGTGGGGAAGTACTCAGCACACAGTAGGTGCTCCAGGAAGAGTTGCGGTGATCTTAACGGAGTGGAGGTTCTGGGTACAAGCAGGTGATTACTAAGTGTTGACTACTGAACTGATGCTTGGCATGGTGCCCAGGACCCCATGCTTAAGAAACGTTACTGGTTTCTTAATGTGGCTGGGTGAGTGATGTGACACACAGTAGGTGCTCAGAGAAGGCTGCTTCCCCTACTACTCTCCCCACGGGGACCTTCCCCAGCTCTCCCCTGCCCGCCTTTTCACCTTTGTTGTAGAGAGAGCCGTCAAAGTAGTAGCTGCCAGTGTAGAAGCCGGTGGCCAGTTCGATGAGATGGCGAGCCCAGGTGTTGCCGGCCCCCGGGAAGCTGGCCAAAGCAATGAGCTGCTTGGACTTGGCTGGGAGGAACCTTCTGTCCATGCAGCGATTGTCTGTAAAGGGCAAGGAATGGACGGGGTCAGTGGCAAGGGCAGATGGAGCTGGTCCAGCCTGCCACTTCCCTGTGGTATGACCCAGGCACATGCTGAAAAACCACCTCTGGGCCTCAATTTATCCATCTGTAAGATGGGCCAATGCTTCCTCTCCCCCACAGAGGTAATGTGAGGGTTAAATGAGATCATATATGGAAAGTGCTGATCATCGTGCTTATCAGCATATGGTAGTGGTCATGGTTGTCATGGTCATGGTTGTCAGCCCTGAACTTGTAGTGACCCGATGCACAGTAGGACCAAACGCTACCCAGTCCTGCACCGTCCCCACAGTCAGTTTCAGATGAGATCCTTGGGATCTACTGGGTTTTTATCAACCTGATTTTACCAGGCTTCTCTCTTTTTAGCTCACCTTAGCCTGGAAACTCCACAGAAAATTGTTCAGCATCATAGCAACACGAGGAGCACTGGCCGGGATTAACTCCAGGTGTCCTGCACAGAAGGTGCAGACTCTACAACTGAGCCAGAACATAGAGGGGGCTCCATAAACATTAGCTAGAATGAGGACTCCTCACCAGCCTCTCTGGTCCTCTGCTCCAGCTGAAAATCTTCAATGAGTCCCATTTACACAGCATCACACTCAAGGTTCTCACCTTAGCCCCCACGCTCTGTGGCCTGACCCTGCATGTCTGCAGACCTAGCTCCACTCTCTCTGCCCACTCAAACCTACCAGCTACCTGGTCCCCCTTCACCTCCTTTTCTGCTGTTTCTTCTAGACTCCGCACCTTCACAGACTGTTCCCCAGCCATCATCGCCTCCTGGTAGATGGCTTCTTACTATTTCGTTTCAGAGGACTGGTCCTTCCTTCCTTCTCTGACTCACCTTTCATAGGCGCACATGTCCCTTGCCTTCATATTGCTTATCACAATTTTAATTCTGTGAAGCCCATGGTCTAATCAGAAGCCTTGCTCCATGGCTCTTTGCCATAATATCTGGCACACAGTAGGCACTCAATAAATGTTTCTTGGATGGATGGATGAGTGGATGGATGGGGAGTTGGGTGGGTAGGTGGCAGTGAAGGCTGAGTGGTTGGCTGGATTGATAGATGACAGATGAGTGGATCACACTGAAGTACTTCAGAAAAGTAGGGGTGTTACTTTTTCCTAGCCTCTGACTTCCTTGCTTATAAAATAGGTTCTGATATTCTGGCATCCTTGATTCTTTGTCTTTACAGAGCCTTCAAGATGTCACTACCATCAGGGTGAAGAGACAGGAGGAAGCCCAGGGAAGGCCCAGCACAGGGTGCGCTGAAGCAGGAGAGGGTGAGGAAAGAACCCCGAGCGAGCCCCAGCCCTGCCCTCTTCACACGGGACAAAGGACCCCAAGTCTCATTTACCATGAGAGGGCAAGGCAGGCAGCCCTGACCTCCGTGGCCCCTGAACTCACAGGCACTTCTGCTGTGTCTGTCACATCCCTTCCCTGACCCCTCCCACACCGCGGTCTGGACCTCATGGGTCTGGACCTACCCTACCCCTCCCTTCTCACCCTCTCCCTCTCAGCTGGTTCTGCTGCGGTGAACATTCACACCTGACAAATAGCACCATTGTTAAAATAACTACCTCTCCACAGACCACTGTGTTTCTGACACTCATGTGTGGTCCCGGCTCCAGTTCCTCCTGCTACCCTGGCTGCCTCCCACTCACTGCACAGAATTGTCTTTGCTTAGGTCACAACAGCCCCCTCAGTATCAAATCCAGATGACCTGACTGCCCACCTGCATCTGGTCCCATCAATCATAGCACCCTACTCAGAATTCCCTCCTTAGTGGTTTTGGGGACATACTTCACCTCTAACCCTTGTTTTATAGTTTGGGGGATATAGCTCATCTTAAACTCTTTGGTCCATGGTTTGGGGGACATGGGTCACCTCTGACCTCCTGGATCACTGCCAGTGAGGCTCCT
Organism: Chrysochloris asiatica; assembly: GCF_000296735.1. Classification (NCBI taxonomy): domain Eukaryota; kingdom Metazoa; phylum Chordata; class Mammalia; order Afrosoricida; family Chrysochloridae; genus Chrysochloris; species Chrysochloris asiatica. Next base: position 559,044 of record NW_006408660.1, on the reverse strand, counting down.
GGCTAGCCTCCAGACTCTCAGACAATCCTTAATTTTGAAACTTAGCCCTTTCCTCCTCTCCCTCCACGCCCCCCACCCCCACCCCAGGACACTTTCTTGGAATCCACACTTGAACTGTTCCCTCTTGGTGTCGAGGAGCCCTGGTTGCTCTGTAGGATAAGCACTGGACCCCTAACCCAGTCACTATGAGGTAGAATGATTTACCGCCTTTCGAATCTACTCAGTGGCAGTGGGCTTGGTACTGGTGGGTGACACCTTCCACATTTCTAGATCTCTTCCTGAGCTCCAGGTAGTTAGTTCCTAAGCATTTTAACCTGTATGGCTCACAACAGCATCAAACGCAACATCCTCATCATTAATGAGGATAACTGGGTCCATCTGGTACAACAAAAATAAGTTATTTTTGTTGTTAACATACACAGTGGAACATACACTAGTTGAGCAATTTCTACATGTACAATTTAATAATATTGATGACATTCCTCAAGTTGAGTAATCATCCTCACCCTCTTTTTTCCGCAATGTTCCTCCTTCATGAATATAAACTCACAGTTCCCTAAGGTTCCATCCAGTCTTTTTTTGAGTTGCGGTTGTCAGTTTGATCCCATATGGTAGTGGTGGCGGCGGCGTGCGGTCTTCATGGGAGCAGAAAGCCTCATCTTTCTCCTGTGGCACAACTGATAGTTTCGAACTACTGACTTTGAGGTTAGCAAACCGACTCGTCACCACTACGCTATCAGAGCTCCTTTTGGTGGTGGTAGTTATGTGCTGTGGAGTTGGCTCCAACCCATAGCGACCTTGTACAGCATTTCCGAGGTTATAAATCTTTACGGGAGCAGAAAGCCTCATCCTTCTCCCACGGAGCAGCTGGTAGTTTCAAACTGCTGACCCTGAGGTTAGCAGACAGATTCGTAACCACTACGCTACCAGAACTCCTTAGTGCTCATTTTAGGGAGGTCTTAAAAGAGCACAATGCTCAAGGCAGGCATTCTTTGTTAGTTAAGGGAAACTACTGTTTAGTTTTAAGGAGCTCTTGAGTTGGGCTGCCAACCTCAAGGCCAGCAGTTTGAAACTACCAGCTGTTCTGCGGGAGAAAAATGAGGCTTTCTGCTCCCGTAAAGATTTACAGCCTTGGAAACCCTGTACAGAGTCGCTATGAGTTGGAACCGACTCCACGGCACATAACAACAACAACTGTTTAGTTTTAAGAAGAGTCCAGGGGATATTTTTGGTTTAAGGTTTGAAGATTATCTCAGGGCAATAGTTTGGAGGTGGGGGGGAGGGGGCAGCCAGCCTGGTGTAAAGCAGTCCTGATGCCCCAATTTGGAGGATACGTTATAAGGTGACCCTAGCAGCCACCCCTCTGGTAGCATAATGATTACGAATCGGGCTGCTAACCTCAAGGTCAGCAGTTCAAAACTATCAACTATTTCACAGGAGAAAGATGAGGCTTTCTGCTCCCGTAAAGATTGATAGCCTCGGAAACCCTATGCAGGGTCACTATGAGTTGGAACTGACTCCACGGCACTTACCAACAACAGCAGCTACTCCTAGGGGGCACATCATCTCCTGTGGTCAGCTAAACAGACACCTCTGACTGTTTCATAGAACAAGACGCCAGCCACCCAATGCGGTGCCAGATTTGGGAGAATCCAGTGGCCAATAAGCGTTAGAACTTGGCAGGGCATGAGATCAGCCCAATGAAAGTGATAATGGCCCCTTATGTTTGCTAAGGGCTTCAAAGCACACCAGGCGTTTCTACTCAAGAATCCACCCTCTGTAATCAGAAGTGTAAGGTGAGGAGGCAGCGGCAGAGGACACTGTATCCTGCCCACCTGGAGCTGTTGGTGGCTGGAATGAGGAGGAAGGCTCCTCGGGTTTGGACCCCTGATGAGAATGCACATTTTCACCCCAGACATACCAAGCCCAAATTGACAAGATTTCCAGGTGATTCTTATGTATATACACATCTACTTATCCTTAAGTGTATACATAAGAATCACCTGGGAATCTTGTTAAACTCTGGATGCTGATTTAGTATTTCTGGGGAGGAAATGCACATTCCCAGCAGAGGCGAAATCCAACCCTTGTTATAATGCAGCCTCACAGCTTGGTGGTTAAGAGCATGGCCTTTGAAATCCTAGATTTAAATTCTAATTCTGCCACATACTCACTGGGTGACCTCAACAAGGATTGATCTGAGTCCCAGTTTCCTCCCCTTATAGTGGGACTAATAACAGCAATTACCTTACCTCCCGAGGCTGTTCAAAACCCAAAATACCCAAAGGCATTGCCATTGAGTCAATTCTGAGTCACGGTGACCCCACATACTACAAAGCAGAAGTGCTCCGTTGAAGTAGATTCCCAGGCCTTTCTTCCAAGGTGCTACTGGGTAGATCTGAACCACCAACCATTAGATTAGTTATGGTGTGCCTTCAAGTCATTTCTGACTCATAGCATCCCTATATAGGGTTTCCGTGGCTGCAAATCTTTTATGGCAGCAGAAGGCCTCATCTTCCTCCTGCGGAGTAGCTGGTGGGTTTGAACTGCTGTCCGGTGCTTATCCTACAGAGCTACTGTGCTCCTATTTGGTTAGTAGTGCAGCACAAACCATTTGCATCATCCAGGGACCTGAGGTTGTTCAGAGGGTTCAATGAGAGATTTCATGTGACCCGTCAGCACAGGACTCAAACGCTGTGTAAACAGATTGTACTTCTTCATTCTGCTGCTCTTCCCTTGCCATGTTTGTCTGGGGGTTCAGAGGAGAGTGAACTGTTAAGGGCTATAGATGTCTGTGTTGAGCCAGTTAGGTGTTTGGGAATGGTGTTCACAGGGATGCAATACAAAAAGGAGCCTGATTTGGATTGATGCTTATGTTTTATGTGTTGCAAGGTGTGGACTACCCAATTGTCAATGAACAGTGTACTTAAAATTCGTGCCTCTCACTCTATGTAAATTTCACTCTCAAGAATTGTAAGGCAAGATTGAATTCTAGTTAATGATGTGCACACTGCAGTGTTGAGGGATGAAGGGTACAGATGTCTGCAATTTACCTGGAAATGGACGGATGGATAGAGAAAATGAGAGATATGTGGTTAAGCAGCAGTAGCAAAATGCTAACAAAAGTAAAATTCTAGGTTCACTGCTGAATTATTTCAACTCTTCTGGAAGTGCAAAATTTTTTCCTCATACAATGTTGGGAGGGAGAAAGAACCCAGACCCTTAAATTTCCCTAAAGACAGAGATCTTCATTCAAACACTGCCTGGGAGGCTAAGACCAATTCCCAGGTAAGGGCTTTTCTTACAGCGCTTAAAAAGAAAGTAAGTATATTTGTTTCTTAAGCATAAATCATAGCAGATGCTGGAAGGAGTCTTGCAGACAGCTTTGGAGTCAGATAGGCCCATGTTCCCATCCTAGATTATCATGGTCAAGCTGTATGACCTTGAGCATGGCTCTTCACCTCCCTGAGCCTTGGTTTCCTTACCTGTAAAATGGGGGCAATAAACCTTACAGGATTAAATGGAATAATGAGTGGAATGCATTGTGCAATGTATGTTAAGAAGCTGTGGTTAAGAGTGTGGTCTCAGGACCCAGAATGCCTGGTTTAAATCTCAACACTGTCATGTCCTAGCTGTGTGACTCTGGCCCAGTTACTCAATCTCTCTGTGTCAAATGATGTCATTTGTGAGTCCTGGTGTGGTGCTGTGGGATAATGTGTCAGACTGCAAAGTAGTTTTAACTGCAAGGTCAGTGGTTCAAATTCACCAGCTGCTCCTGGGAAAACCTATACAGGGTCGCTATGGGTCGGAATCGACTTGACGGCACTTAACAACAACAACAACCATAACAGCTGTCAGACTGTTGTGGGGGCTAAGTGAGTTAGTTAGGTAAAGGGCTCAGACAGTACCGAGCACACAGCGGTTCTTAGTCCCCATCAGTATTCATTACTCAAGTCAGCCACACGAATCACATCTGATGAACCAAATGACTCTCAACCTTTCCTGTGCGTAGGGACAAAAAGTCTGACATGGAAACATATAAGAGCGGTATGGCCTGGGGGCAGGACACTGGGACAAGGCACACTAATCAATGAGGGTCCTTTTATCTGTCTGAGTGGCTACTCTGCCCACATCAAGGCCTTTCGTGGTCTCAGGATAATGAATCTGTGTAGGGCTCTTTCAGCAGGCTGAGGCAACACAGTGCTGCACAAACTAACAAGCATGTCCACCAAAACTAACATTCACCCTGCCTCAAGGGAGTGTAAGCAGAGCCTAGGGCCATGCTTGTTAAACACGCTTCTGCTTACTGGGCTCTTCCCCACTGCCCTTCTAGCAACCCTGTGGGGCAGAGAAAAGCTCCGTAGGTTTCCAAATATCAAAGCAGGCTGCCACATCTTTCTCTGGTGGAGGGGCTGGTAGATTTGGACCTCTGAACTTCTGGTTAGCAGCTGAGCATTTTCACCACTCTGCTGCTGGGTGGGCTCTTCATGGGGGCTTTAACCATCACAGATGCAGCCACGGCTGCTCTCCCCCATCAGGCCATTGGTGGGGCTGCCGCTAGCTCTTGGGGCACCTTTGTGCAAACCAAAGAAAAAAGCTGAGCCTCCTTCAGGCAGTGCACTGCCATCCCAGGGGGCACAATGTAGTAGGCAGAGCCCCACTTTGCCCATATGTTGTACTTTGCCGTGTGAAACCTGCTCACCCATACATGCCAGCCTCGCTGCTGGGAGAAAGGAGCGTTGTTGGCTTCTAGGCTTCAAGGGCATCTTTGCAGTGTGGACAGAGGTGTCTGTCTAGTGGAGCTTTTGCATCACGAACTGGAAGCAAGTGTCTTCCTTCCACGTGTAATTGTGGTCTGTTCCTTATTTTCATCTTTAAAATGGGGATGATGCTGCCTCGACCGAAGGCTTGCTGTGTACGTTAGTCAACGGGATGGGGTGAGTACAGGGTTTGGCATAATGCTGCTACTTTGTTACAAAGTAGGTCCTCAGTATAGTCCAGTTTTGGGGTAATCCTTTGGGATGACCATCTCAAGAAGCCCCCACCCCTACCAAGTGTTACTGCCCTCCAAAATACCGTGGTCAGGAGACTAGCAGCCCCAGGAAATGGAAGAGAAGGTGACGAAGGACATGTGTTCCAGCAGCAGAGGTGGAAGAACACAGATGGGAAAAGCACACAAGAGGGCAAAAGACGATTCTACAGACAGAACCACAGAACCCTAGAATTGGAAGGGGACCTTAGAGGTCAGCAATCTACAGCTTCATTTTACAGATGGAGAAATTGAGGTCCAGAAAGAGGAAATGACTTGCCCAGGATCATACTGTGGGTCTGTGTGGGAACCAATGGGAGACCCAGTTGGTAAAGCCTTGTCAAGTCCAGCAACACTAGGCCAGGTGGGCTGTCAGAAATGGACAGAGCAGGTGCCGGGCTTACCTTGCACCTGCGTCTGGTACACAATGAAGTAGCTGGGCGTCCCACAGCTCTCAAACTCCTCGGCGCTGCACTTCTGGGCACACAGCTGCTCTTCCTCCCGCTCATGGAGGGGGAAGCGTGTGGTGGGGAAGCCGCAGTGGCAGGCGGTGCCTGCCAGCGCTGCCAGCGGGTATTCCTGGGGGCAGAGTGGGAGATGCAGAGGGTCACCAAATCCAGGGACAAGCCAGGACTCCAAATGTGGAGTAGGGTTCTTTATTACCTTCCCCCAACTTTAAGAAACCAGCCTCCTTTAGTGGATTCTGCACAAGCTCACTTAATCCCCTTCCCAGTCTTTATCCTACTGCTCCTAAGGAGATCAGAGGGAACAGGAAGAGGGAGGTTTGGGGCTGCTCTTCCAATTCACCCATATACTTTCATTTCTCTCTGGTCCCCTGTACAGTCTGATCTCTTGTCACACTGGATTACCCATGACCTCACCCGGCAAAGAGGAACTCTGCTTGGACCCACAGAAACAGGAATATCCCCTGGGAGGGGACCAAATGATGGCCAAGTCTCCTTAGATCTCACAAGCTGCCCCCCATCTTCCAGAAGGCCCCTTAGGAACCACGCATGCACCTGGAATATGCCTGATGACTGAAGCAGCCTGCACCCTCCCCTTGCCCTCACCCAGAGTGGACCTTGGAAACCTCAATATCAGGTCTACAACAACTAACCAGCGTTGTTGAGCCAACTTTGACTCATGATGATCCTGATTCACGACGACCCCATGTATGTCAGAGTAGAACTGTGCCCCATAGGGGTGACTTTCTTTTGAGAAGCTCTGAGTGGACTCGAACCTCTCATATTTTATGAGCAATAAGAATGCTGTTTGTACTGTCCAGGGACTCAAGGTCACACTATAAAGGGTTTCTGAGGCTGTAAATCATTATGGGAGCAGAAACCCTCATCTTTCTCCCTATGAGAGGCTGGTAGGTTTGAACTGCTGACCTTGTGGTTAACAGTCCAGTGCTTATCCTACCACGCCACCAGGGCTCCTTGTAAGGCCTCCAGGAAGCTCACAAGTAGTTGAGTGTGTGGATCTGGAGTCAGTCCCAGGCATCAATCTGAGCTTTGTCACATGCTGGTATTGCTAGCTTGACCAAGTGACTTATCCTTTCTGGGCCTTGGTTTGTCATCCGTGAAATAGACTGGAATTCCCAACTCATCAATGCGTGAAAAATAAACCGTGTGGCCACCATCCTCATTGGGATCTTCCTAAAAGTGCCTGCTGGGTCAGGAGCCCCAGGATGTCTGCCCCAGAGCAGGTTGGGCAGCCAGGAGGAAGGGACAGAGACCTTGTATCATTGCCTTTGTGTCCCAACACTAAGCACAGACCAGGTGCATAGTTGTTGTTAAGTGCCATCAAGTCGATTCCCACCCATAGCATAGTTGGTCCTCATTAAACGTCCACTGAGTGACTGGCATGCCCAACCACCTTCTTGTGGTAGGGGAGAGAAAGGGCCTACTCTTGACACTGTACTCAGCTCATCTTGAGGGAAGGATGGAAGTCCTTAGACCTCACTGAATGCCAGTTCTATGCCCAGTTCTGCAGGTACTGGGCAGGAAGGGGCAAAAGATGTCCAAGACGCAGTTCCTACCCTTGAGGAGTTCACAGTCTGGCTAGGGAGGAAGGATAAACATAGGCAATTGTCAAGGGTCTCAGACTGAGAAAGAAACAAAGCCGACCCTGTCCTGCCTCCCCTGAGTGATAGGGAACTCATTTAGTGATAGGGATCATTTACTCTTGCTTCTAGGTATACAGTTCAAATGAACACCTCCATCCATCTCTCACTATCAGACTATACTTCCTCACAGGAGAGACATCTACCCCATGTAACTTCCACCTCTTAAATACACAAGAACAGCTGCCTCCCCTCTCTCTTCACACATCACTGGGTCTCCAGCTCAGCCTCCTGGTTCCTCCACAGCACCCCTCCCTCTGAGTTAGGGTCCTCCAGCCTCTGCATCCAGGGCCTTGTGCTTACCTTCCCAGTGCAGAAGTCCACGCACTTGTCCACGGACATGTTCAGCATGGTGGCTGTCACAGGCAAGGCCAAGGAGAGGTTGTTGGGTCTGCGGAAGCAGCCTCGGAAGACCGCACTTCCATCTGGAGAACCAGAGGGAAAGGGGGCAGTCAGATCTAGAATGAAGTACTCCAAAATTCTAGTCCAGAGAAGGTAAGAGTCTTGGCCGAAGTCGCACAGTGAGACAGAAAGAGCAGCCAGTATTTTGGTTCTGAAGATGGTCTGTCCACAGTCAAGGACTAAGATAATTCAAAGAAAGTTCTACTTGACCTTGGTGTATTTATTAGCATTCTGATGTCTTACTTCCTCATCGGCAATGGTGGCAACTCCCCATTCAGGTTAGTGACGTATTCCAAGGGGCAATCTTGCTCTCATCAGAAAGGGCTGCATGTTGGAAGATCCTGTCCCTTCCCTCCCACCATACTGAGACTGGGGACATTCTGAGCATTTGACTTATGGTGTTGGAAAAGAATACTAAAATACCATGAACTGCCAGAAGAACAAACAAATCTGTGTTGGAAGAAGTACAACCAGAATGCTCGTTAGAAGCCAAGATGGCCAGACTTGGTCTTTCATACTTTGAACATGTTATCAGGAGGGACCAGTCCCTGGAGAAAGACATCCTGCTTGCTAAGGGTCAGTGAAAAAGAGGAGACCCTCAAAAAGATGAACTGGCATAGTGGCAGCAGCAATGGGCTCAAATCTAACAATTGTGAGGTTGGCTCAGGACTGGGCAGTGTTTCATTCTGTTATACACAGGATTGCTATGAGTTGCAACTGACTCGACAGTACCTAACAACCTAGCAAAGGTCTCTACCCCTGGTACTAGGCACCTACAGGTCTTTAATGACTGTGTGCCCGGCACTGTGATAAATGTTTGATGCATTTTTTTAGAACTGATTCAACCGCACTTAACAGCACTTTGTCCACTGGAATCCTTTTACACCTACCAGGAAGGTGATAATTCTCCCTGATATACAGAAAGGAAAACAGAGCATAAGGTCCAGTAGCAGAATCTAGATTCCAATCAGGAATGTCTGGACTCAGAGGCTCCCCCATTCTCTTGAGCTGTGCCTCTTTAAAAAGGCCTTATGTAAGCATTTCAAAACACTGCCCTTCGCAATTACTTGGTTTGGGGCCACTAACTATTCAGAAAATCAGGGCTGAGACGCGAGTTGCTCAGTCTCCATTTCTCTTTCAGCATCCCCCAGTGGCCTACATTTTGATTCTGAATCTCCAGAATTCTCTTTATTGTTCTCCTATTCTTTCCCACCAGAATCCTATCTGAGGGACCATTCTAACATCCATCTGGGTCACAGCGGGGGCCAGGAGTGTTGCTGTGGGCAAGAGTGTTGGGGTGGGGCCATCCTGGGTCCACAGCACAGATCTAAAGCCTACCACCACCTCTCACCACCCCCAGGCTAGGCTGCTCCCACCATACTGGACGGGACTGAGTGGGAGGGCAGTCCTGGCAGTAGGGTGTGTACACTGGGCTGGCTGTACTCATGTGATTGGGCTGTGAGCTGTGAGATCACTGTGTGGGTACCCAAGGGTTGTGACCAGCTGTGTGTGATGGGTGGGAGTGTGCATCTGGTATTTATGTCATGTGGCTGTGTTTGTGAGAAGCTGTATCTACCTGCTTGGTACCTTGCTTATCGGTGGATATGTTGGTCTGTCTAATGTGGGAACAGGGAGCTCTGTGTGCAGGTGAAATCACTGGTGACAAAGTGATTAAGTGCTGGGCTGCTAATCAGAAGATAGGAGGTTCGAACCCACCAGCGGCTCTGAGGGGAAAAGATATAGTTTGCTGCTGTAAAGATTTACAACCTTGGAAACCCAGTGGGGCAGTTCTACTCTATCCTATAGGGTGGCTGTGAGCTGGAATCAACTGGTTACTTTGGTGTGCAGGGCTATGCCCATCTGTCTGCCTGGTCACATGACAGGGGTGGACTATGGACCTGTGAGTCTGACCATGAGCATCTGACCTCCTGGGGGGGAGGGGAGCACTAACCCTGGGGACTCTCTCTGGGTTGCTTGGCAACCAGTTAGATGAGCCAGGAGCTCTCCCTTTCCTTGCTGCCAACTCCCTACTGGAACAATCCATGCCAAGGACAGGGTTAGGAAATGTATAGCCACTTGCTGATGTCCAGCCGAGACTGATTTCTAGAGCCTGGGGACCAGCACACCTGCTGCCTACACAGGGATGTTGCTAGGGTGTGTCCACTGCACACTACTTTTGTACAGAAGCATGCATGTCCGCCTGCAGGCATGTGAGCTGAAATCTGTCCACCTTGCATTCTCTCACAGATCCCTCCCGTAATGGAAGGTGCTGGGGCCCTTGAGCCCACTGCCATCTGGGCATCCTGCCCTACCTATGCCCTCTTCCAGTCAATGCTGCTCATAGGACCATGTTAGCAGATGTCTCCAGACAGCTCTGACTCCTGCTTCCAGTTCTGGTTCTGGAAGAAACCCTTCAGCCTGGCCTCATGCCAAAAAGCCCTTCCCTGGACCCAGAGGCTCAGGGTGGAAATGAGAAGCCCTTGCCAGGAAACAGGTGACTAGAAGTGCAAGTTTTAGTCCTGACTTTGCTGACCCGGGTCTGGAATCCACTTCCCTGTGGAATCAGTGTGCTCATCTGTACAATGGGCTGCTTTCTTGCCCAGTGCCCACGGGCAGTGCCACCCTTCCCAGAAGTTTGATCAAGGACATATTTCCTTCCTAGGAGCCTCAGATTCCTTATCTCTAAAGCACAGTGTGAAAATTGGGTGGCTGTTAAGTGTGCCTTGGGAGTGGTGGACACTGGGTGGGACAGAGGATGCTCTGGGGTCACTTGTCTCCTTGCCAGAATTCAGTGCTTAGGCTGAAACCCTAGAGGAGGGGGAGGAGGAATTGAATACCTACGCTGGCACCTCCCTAGGCAACCTCTGGGACCATTGGGAGGAATGGACACTCTATAAGCCCAGCTCTGCCAAGATGGGTCACCCTTTGACATTTAAGCATCTGCTAATGAGTACCTGGCTCTCCCAGCTAGAGAGGAGCCCAGCTGAATGCCCTGAATACAAAATGAGGTGAGGGCTTCAGAGCCCTTAAAGGGCCAGTGCTACTGTTGTGATTCTCTCTTTGGACCAGACACATGGCGGCCTGGGAGCTGGCAAGAAGCCTGTTCAGAAAGTCAGCTTACTTAGTTGTGTGTCCCAAAGCAGATGTCTTCACTGAGCTTCAGGTTCCTCATCTATAAATGGGCATAATTACATCTGCCTTGCCTCATTGTGGCAGAAGTCCATGAGGTGGCATTCCTAACAGTGTCTTAGACATCAAAACTTCTCAGAGCCTTTATTGCTTGTCCACAGCCTGCAAAGGGTGGCTGGATCTTGTACAGAACATCCTAAGGAGTTACTGAGGACTGACTCTTCCTAACAATAGTGGGAGTAGTAACAGCTGTTTACCATCTGTCATGAGTGCTAAGTGTAGAACATACATTATATTTTGATTCATCCTCACTGTGAGGTGAAAATATGAGGTCAAGACCCAATGCTGTCAAGTCGATGCTGACTCATGGCTATAATATTTATGAAGCAGAATGCTGGCCCTTTCTCCTGCAGAACTGCTAGGTAGGTTCAAACCCCAAACCTTAAGGTTAGTGTTGTTGTAGTTAATTGGTATCAAGTCAGTTCCAACTCATAGCAACTCTGTATAGGGTTTCCAAAGAGTGGCCGGTGGGGGTCAAACCGACCCTGTGGTCGAATGCTTCTCCTACAGCACCATACCAGGACTCCTTAGCCAAGTGCAAACTATGTGCACCCTCAGGGAACCTACAATCTATGGGGTTGTGAGGTGTGCCTGAGTCGGTTCTGACTCACAGCAACTCTATGCACAACAGAATGAAACCTGCCAGGTCCAGGTCCTGTGCCAACCTCACACTTGGGCCCGCTGCTACTGCTACTGGGTCATGCCATCTCACTATGGGTCTTCTTTTTTGCAGACTCTTCACTTTACCAAGTATGATGTGCATCTCCAGGGACCGGTCCCTTCTGACAACATGTCTGGACTATGAGAGACCAAGTCTTGCCATCCTGGCTTCTAAGAATGCACTTCTTCCAAGACAGACTTGTCCATGGTACTTTCAATATTCTTCATCAACTCCATAATTCAAATGCATGAAGTAGGCAATACTATATTCCTAATTTTACAAGTAAAGACCTTGAGTCTTCCCCCCAGGTCATAAAGTTAGTAGGAAACAGAGCAGGAATTTGACCTCATTCTTGTTGGCATCGTACCCCAGTTTCCAGCCTCTCCACTACGCTTTCTGTAAGAGGTGTGGCTGATTCTAACATGCTTGGGTCCCAGAGACTCCCAGCCAGCCAACCACATTTCCCAGAACCCCCATCAGGCCCCACTGTAGGGGTCTGTGCACCACAAAAGCCCATGCCCCACATTCTGACAATGTCAGCTCTTCATTGTGAGGCCAGCCAGGATGGTGCATGACCTCCACAGCTGGGGCTTTCCACAGGCACAAACTGAGCACCGAGACTGTTCATCAACTCTCTTTGCCGGGGGCAGCCCCAGAACAGCCTGCAACCAGCTGCAAATGCCTCTGAAGTCCTATCCTTTCTTTGTTCTGGAGTTTCACAAAGAGGAGGTAAATGTCACCAGGCATTGGCTTAAAGGCAGGCGTGGAAGAGTTCTCCTTGGTTTGAAGGAGCAACCTCCCCCCACCCTGGGTAATTAGGCCAAACTCTCTACTGCATTAAAGATGCCGATGAGGAGGTAAGGCAGTGAGCTGGGAACTGTTAGATGCTACCTATAATCAGAGTGTGTTGGAATTACACAAAGAGCCTAACTGTCCGAGGAGAATTCAAACCAGCTATTTTTAGACATCGCCAAAGGCTCCTGCAGGCTGCTGGAAATTCAAATTGCTGGAATTGGGTGCTGCCCAGAGTGAATTGGGGCTTCCATTTTAAGAAGAAAGGGTATCACAACTACTCCTTTAATGGGCCCTGTGTGCGGTGCTCTCTAGACTTCATTTCACTTGGTTACAGCAGATGTGAAAGGTTGGGATTGCTCCCATTTTACAGAAGAGACAGCTGAGGCTCAGAGAGTGGTTTGGCCAAAGTTAACACAGCAAGTATGTGAAAGAGCTGGGATCGAGTTCACGTCTGCATGATTTTAAAGTCTACATTGCTTCCATTGCCTTCCTGGGTTTTGCTTGGGCTGGGTGGGGGTGGGGGAGCAAACGAATTCTTCCCCACCAAGAAAGATCTGTTTTGGAAGAAGTGCAACCAGAGTGCTCCTTGGAGGCCAGGATGGCTAAGCTTCGTCACTCATACTTTGGACATATTGTCAGGAGGGAAGAGTCGCTGGAGAAGGATGTCATGCTAGGTAAGGTGGAGGGTCAGAGAAAAAGAGGAAGACCCCCAACGAGATGGATCGGCCAGGTGGCATCATTGATGGCGTCAAGTGTGGCGGCGGTAGTGAGGTTGGCCCAGGATCGGACATTGTTTCGTTCTGCTGTGCATGGGGTCACTATGAGTCGGTTCCGACTCGACGGCACCTGACAACAACAACAACAAGATGTAGAAAGATAATGTTTTTCTAGCTATCATTCCACTGGCCCTGTACCACAGTATTCATCTCATGAAGACTTGTATGAATTATAACATTCACATGGGAAGGCAAGGCAGGGGGTGGGTCTATCCAACCATGCCTTTCCCTGGTCATCTCAGGAGCCCCTCAGCAGAAGTGGCTGGAATGGAGTACCACTGAGCAGAAAGCACGACAATTTGTATGAAAGTCATCTTCCAACTTTCAAAGGCAAACTAAATTTTTTAAATTTCCAGAACGAACAGAAGTACATAAACCCCTCTAAGTAAATCATGAGGCCTAAGTTGGAGTCCTGGTGTGGTGCTGTGGGTTAATGTGCTAGACTGCAAAGCCATTTGAACTGCAAGGGCATCGGTTAAAGATCACCGCTGCTCCTTGGAAATCCTATAAAGGGTCACTATGGGTTGGAACCAACTCAATGGCACTTAATAACAACAACAAGTTGGAAGTCTAGTTTTTCAGTGACAGTTTAAGCTTCATGATATTTTTTACAAAGCTAGAAATTGAAAAAAATAAATAAAAGGGAAAATGCTGAGCCTTGGGAGAGGGTAGTCTGGGGTCACTGGGGTTTTAGGTAGCACTGTAGGATCAGCAGTAGACTTCTAACCCACCAGCTTGCTCCTTGAGAGAGAGCTCTTTGAGAGAAAGTTCAAACCCACCAGCTTGCTCCTTGAGAGAAAGATGGGGCTTTCTGTTCCCATAAGGATTTATAGCCTTGGAAACCCTATACTGTGTTGTTGCTATGAGTTGGAACTGACTCAATGCCAGTGCAGTGGGCACTGGTGGCTCAGTGGTAGAGCTCTTGCCTCCCATGCGAGAGAACCAGGTTCAATTCCTGGTCAATGCACCACACGCACAACTACTACTTGTCTGTCAGTGGAAGCTTGCATGTTGCTATGCTGTACAGGTTTCAGGGGAGCATCTGGACTAAGAAGATCTAGGAAGAAAAACCTGGTGGTCTGCGTCCAAAAGTCAGCCATGACAGCCCTATGGACACAGAGCTCTGATTGTATCTGATCGTGGGCAAGACTGGGCAGCATTCTGTTCTGTTGTGCATGACTCACAGCTGAGTGGATAGCAGCTAACACGAGATGATCAGCACCATGGACAGCGACCGACAGGTCCAACACTTAATCATTCAGGATCTTTTGACTGAGCCTTGCAACTCAAGTCTTGCAAGAATCTTTCAGCCAAATGAGATTTCTCACAGCCTCCCATCTCAGCCCCTGGGAGGAGAGCTATGCTTGCTGACATATTGAGCAAACAGCCGTGAAAAATGTGATCCTACCGAGAAGCAAGTCCATTTCTCGGTTCTTTGGTAACAAGGCCACGAGCCCATGTCAAGACAGAAGAGCGGGATGCCTGCAGACATTAGCTCTGCTAACATTTTAATGTGCTCGCTACGGCAGGAGCACCTCGTCACCTCAAACATGTAGGCTGGCTTCCCATGAGAGCCTGAAGTCACCAGAGTGTTGCTTGGGAGCTAATAAGCCTCCTTTGAATCTTCAGAGTCATTCAGGGTTCTGTACCCCTGCTTGGGGAAATACAATTAGGAGACAGTGTTAATACCAACGAATGACTCTCCCAGTGGAATCTGGGCTCCATTTCACCTGCTTCCTGGAGTGCTCACTCATTTCTCCGCCTGCTGCTGGATAAGTGTGCCCGTGACTTGGAAGGCTTCCCTTTCTGACTGACTTGAGTATCAATCTGATTCCAGGCTGAGGGAGCCACTGGGTCAAAGAAAAGGTGTTGGGAGAGCCTGATTAACTCACTCAGAGTTAGAAAGTGAGGTAGAAGGAGGGATCAGGGAAGGAAGGGATGAAGCTGGAGTCAGGGAATCCCCTACAAGAGCGAACATGGGTTCCTGAACACAGCCAAGAGATCAAGGTGTGTGTATGCACTGGAGTGAGGGGAAGCCAAGACCAGGGCTCATGCCCAGTCTCTGAAAAGCACTGTGACCTTGGGAAAGCTGGGCCTGCTCATTGTTCCCTGAAATTGTCTCTAGGCTGTGGCACACTCTGTTCCAGCTGCCTAGATTTCTCTTCCATCCCAGATTGAGTTTCCTCTCCTTTGTTATCAGGCAAAATCCTATGTGCTTTCAAATGCCCCTTCCCTGTGGACCCTCCCCCAGGGCCACCTCTGCTCTCTGGACTTCAAGAGTCTACGAGTGGAGTGTGGAGACATACCAGGAGGCTTCAAAAAGTTTGCAGACAAAGAGAGGGAAAAGAGAATGGGGTTTTTCTGTGAATTTTCTGATGCCCCCTTATAGATGAGCAAGGGTTCCAGTGGTGCTTTAAACACATCATTCACCGCATAGCTCCTGTGGGTCTGCAGTTTTGCATCTACCTTTTCACCTGGAAGATTGCATTAGAATGAGATTCAGCTCCATGCTGTTCTCTTGGCTCTTGTGGGGGCCCCCAATACATAGCCGCATGCTTGAACTAATTCCACTGGTCTTGGGTCTGTCTCCTCACTAGACAGGTGAGCTCCTTGAGGGCAGGGACTGACCTTTATTCCCCCAAGTGAGCTCATGAAGTGATTCTCCTTAGAATGGACAGACCCGCTACTCTTTCCATACACCATGCTGCAAATGGGAGGTCATCAGGAGTTCCAACTTGACCCAATGCCAACCATCTGTCGCTTGTCCAAGTCAACTCCATTTTCACCCCAACCATAGCAGCCTTGAGAAGAACAAGGCTTCAATCCTCTTATGGAGCCTGCAGCAGAAGGTGCCCAAGCTTCAAACCCTACACACACGATTATACCCATTGTGATTTAGAACAACTGTGGCAGGCTTAAAGAGCCCATGAATCCACTTAGTAGAAATGAATGTTTCTCTTACACATGAGTTGAAATTGACTTGATGGTGATGCTTTGTTCCCTTGTACATAAAGACAAAGCTGGGGCAACACAACACCTAGGATGATGTTGCCACTGCAGAAGTGTGCAAGATGAGGGTACAGCAAGGTTTCCCACAAGCCTATGGGGCTCTTCTCCTACACCATCATTCTCTCAGCCCTCTGCTTCTACAAAGCAAGACACACCAGACTGGACCGGAACCTGGTGACCTCTGTGTGTGGAGGCTCTTATTTCAGCAGACTGAAAAACCTTTGATGGTCCATCAGTGAGTGATATTATAATGTTGTTAAGTGCCGTTGAGCTAATGTTTTTAAGTGCCGTTGAGCTGTTTCGACTCATAGCAACCCTGTATAGGGTTTCCAATGAGTGGCTGGTGAGTTTGAACCACTGACCCTGCAGTTAACAGTTACATGCTTATCCTACAGCACCACATCAAACCTTCACTATTATAATGGTGGTGGTGGTGGTCATGGGCCATGGAGTCAGTTCTGATTCATAGAAACCTTGTATAGGGTTTTCGAGGCTGTAAATCTTTATAGGAGCAGAAAGCCTCATCTTTCTTCCATGGAACCACTGGTAGTTTTGAACTGCTGATCTTGAGGTTAGCAGTCTGATTCGTAACCAGTAGGCTACCAGATCACAATAGTATGTGTGTATATGTGTGTGTGTGACAGAGAGAGAGAGAGAGAGAGAGAGAGAGAGAGAGAGAGAATGGTAATGTTCACATTATCCAGTTAATCTATTATCCAAAAGGCAAAAGGTCTAGCTCATGTCTAGCAACTGACATCCACAACTCAATCCCTATCTATCTATCTATCTATCTATCTATCTATCTATCTATCTATCTATCTATCATCTATCTGCCTCATCCATTATGAGTCCTATAATCAGTTCGCTCTCTGACTTTAAGGCCACCTCTTCAGATGGTCAAATTGTCACCATGAGAAGAAAGTGAGTCCAGGTATACGGATATCAGAAATGAGGATGATAAATCTGGCATCAAATTGAAAATGCACTACACTTGTGGCCAGAAACCTGGTGTGTGGAGCTTCCCCAGCCTTGCTCCCACACACTACCCCTACCTCCTGCCAGCCTTCAGAGCAGTGGTGGAAACTCAGTGGACTGTGGGGCGGCAGTTGTAGGAACCAGCCTATCTGCAACCAGGTAACACTGCTCAACCCTCCTGCAGAGCGGAGCTTGAATGATGCTTCCGAAATAGGGATTTAATAAACTGAAGGTGGATTGAGCCAACCAACAAGGAATCTTGATACATAATAAAATTCACAGGGGAGAGGCCTTTCTATGCTTGCAGGAGGGCGCCACCTTCCAGTCTGATCCTACCTGTGGGGGCAGGTCTACATCTGGGTGGGTGGTGGCCACTCAGTTGTTGTTGGGTACTGTGGAGTCACCGTAGGGTTTCCTAGGCTGTAATCTTTACAGAAGCCATAGGAGCACAGTGGTTAAGCACTTAGCTGCCAACCAACGGTCAGCGGTTTGAATTCATCAGCTGCTTGGCAGGTGAAAGTTGTGGCTATCTGCTTCCGTGTGGGGGTGTTCTACTCTGTTCTAGGGGGTCACTATGAGTAGGAATCAGGTCAGTGACGATGGGTTTGGTTTTGGGGTATTTACAGAAGCAGATCAGATCATCGGGACTTTCCTCCTGTGGTGCGTCTGGTGGTTCAAGCCCTGCCACCCTTTGGTTAGCAGTTGAGCACTTTAACATGTGTGCCACAAGGGTTCTTTTTGCAGAAGTCTAAGGCCTGCTCATTCAAGGGGTGGTCCAATGCCTCACACTGCCAATCACATCCCAGAGCTACTGAGCCAGAACCTGCACTGCATTCTAACAAGAGCCCCAGGGTGTTTGACAACACTCTCAAATTTGGAAAGCGCTGGCCACCTGGTAAGAGATGTGGCTGTGGGTTCCCTGCCCATCTCTGGACTGCACCAGATGGACAACCATGAAAAAGCTGAGCGTCTTTATCTTTGATCAAGCCTATTGGCTATTTTTTTTTTTTAAGGTTTGAAGGTCACCTGGAATTAGACTGTGTAACCTTGGGCAGGTTTGCTTAAATTCTCTAAGCCTCCATTTCCTCATTGCCAAATGAGGGACATTGACAATGACTAGAAGTCCTGGTGTGGCACTGTAGGATAAAGCACTGGATGGCAAGGTTGGTTTGAATCACAAGGTCAGTGGTTCAAACTCACCAGCTGTTCCATGGAAACTCTATACAAGGTCGCTATGTGTTGAAACTGACTTGACAACACTTAATTAAGAACAACAACAACAGTTGTCAGTTGTTGGCAAGTGGATTCCGACTTAAGGCGACCCCATATGCGCAGAGTCAAGCTGCTTCCTAAGGCTTTCAAGGCTGTGAGCTTTTAGAAGCAATCTCTAGGCCTGTCTTCCGAGGTGCCGTGGGCTGGGTTTTAACCACTAACTTTTAGGTTTGGTAATCCAGTATTTCACAGTTGAGCCACCTTGGGGCTCTATTAACAGTGGTACTTATCTGGAAAGGCTGCAGGGCAGGTAAACAGGTGAATGAAATCACAAGAGCAGGGGCTTAGCAGAGTGGCTAGCACACAGTTGAACTTGAGAAACAGTGATTACCTGTTAGGATCCCTCTGCCCCAGGAATGGAACACTGTCCCCAGAAGAGAAGCCAGCTCTCATCCCCCTCTCTTCTCCTACTTACTCACCCCTCTCTCTTTCACAGTTTGGAAACCTGAAACCTTTTCCAGTGAAACTCAAACCAAAGAACCAAAGAGGGATGAATTTTCTCAATGGGAGCATTCAAGAACTAGGCTCTGGAGCTGGTTTCAATCCTGATTCTTAAAAGCTATGTTAACACTGAGCCTCAGTTTTCTCATCTGTAAAATGGCCATAGGTACATGCTGCTTTTTGTTGTTGTTGGGTGCTGACGAGTGAATTCCAACTCATAGCAACCCTGTGTAGTGGAGCAGAGCTGCCTTAGAAGGTCTCCTGGGCTGTATAATCATTATGAGAGCAGATCACCAAGTCTTTTTCCTGCAGAACTGCCAGGTAGATCTGAACCATCATCCTTTTGGTTGGCAGTCAAGTGCTTAACTACGGTGCTACCAGGGATCTAGGTCAATCATAGTGCTCAAGGGTCATTGTGAGGATGAGATGAACTGACCCATAGGAATATCATGTGTGTTTATAGCACGTGTGATTGCTGTTAGCATTACCCGCAGCATCAACATCAACTGCTCCCAGATAACCAGGCAGCCCAGGCTCCCGCTCAGTGTGGGAAGGGGGAGATAGGAGAGGAGAGGGTGCAGCTGGTGTAGGGGACCTAAAGAGGGGAGAGGAGAGGAAGGAAGGTGGAAACCTTGAGAGTAGCTGGAGCAGAGGTGGGAGCCATGGAAGGCGCTGGGCAGACATGCAGGAAGGCACCAAGGGGTGGGTGATGGCTGACTCACGTACACCTGCGGGCCGACTCCTGGGTCAGCTGCAGCCGGTAGATGGAGAGGCGGTTGGCGCCACCGCACACGTTGCTTCGCTCGCCCTTGCACTCCATATCACACTCCGTCTCACTCACGTTGGCTGCCTGGATCTTGTGGCCACAGTAGCACTCGGCGCCGAACTCCAGCCCGGCAAACAGGTAGCCCCTGTGTGAAACTGCTGTCAGGCCAGCAAGCTGCCCACAAGACAACCTTAGGGCTGGGAGCAGGGACGCCCTGTACTGAGGCCTGGGGGATGGGAGGACTCCAGGGCAGGGAAGGCAGGGAATGGGGAGACATCAGAGAAGTAGAGGGAGACTCATTCAACCTGAGGACCTAGACTAGAAGAAGGGGAACTCCGGGGGACAGGGAGACCCCAGGGATGATGGGAACACCAGAGAGGGCAGGGAGTATAGGGGAGACCTGGGGGGAAATGAGGGAGGCCCTCAGAGGCAGGGGAACCCAAGAAGATCTGGGGACAGCAATGCTCCATGGGATGAGGACCCTAGGAGGCGTCAGTGAGGATGAGGGGTGAGGGAGTCTGCTGGGGGAACAGGGAGGCCCAAAGAAGGGACCATAATACCCCAGGGGGAAGAGCATTGTTTAGCTGAGACCACCACCCATCTGTTTCCATCCCCTTCTGGTGCATTACACCCATATATACATGCTACATACATACTATATACATTCTCACATACACACCATGCCCATGCTCACACCCACCTGCACACACCTCCTGCCACATGGCACAGCTGTCTAAACACACACACACACACACACACACACACACACACACACACACACTCTGGCCCTGCCCCTCCCCACTCTTCTGCCCTGGCTGTAGACAAAGGCTTCACATCTCCAGAAGGAGTCCCTACCTTTATCCTAAGAAACATCCCTTGAGATGAGCTAAGGGGAGAGGAGGAGGTGGACACTTGCAGATCCCTTTGAAAGACGGCAAAGCCAAGGCCACAAATCCAGCCAAGTCAACATTTCCTCCCCCGTTCAGAAACAAATCAATCCATCCTGCTGCCCAAATTACTTGGGGAACTGCACGGTTTTCAGTGTTTTTGTTTCAAGGCCATGAAATCCTTCCCTAAAAAGGACTTTTTGGACCCAGTCTATAAACAGATAGAAAGCATTGCTTGTTCTGGGGGAAGGCGGAGGCTAGGGAGAATCACTTCCCTCAGGCCCTCACCTACTTCAGTCTCAGAAGAATTCTTTAAAACAGAACAGTGACAGTTCCCGAGGCAGCCTCAATGGGAACAGCCAGCTACCACTTCACTCTGGACTGTGCGGTGCTGGCTGGACCAAGGCCCACCCAGACTCGTGCTTCTACCCACCTGGCTACTTGAACATCACCTGACTTTGTCCAGTCCATATGCTCACCTAGACAGATGTGGCAAGGGCAGCTTAAACTAATGTGATATCTTGGTGCTGAACCCTACTGAAATGCTGGGCCTGGGGCAGGCTTCCTCCTTTTACCTTTCTCTGTCTTCTTTCAAGCCCTTGGGGGTCCCCTCTTATAGTAGGAACCACTGATAGAAATAAAACTTCACAAGAAATAGGACCCAGTGAATGTTCTCAGCTCGAAAGCAAAAGGTACAAAGGATGAAGTCTGAGGTGGAAGAGAACTGAGGTGGGGGAAGAACCTTCCAGAACAGATTCTAGTGCCTTTAAGCCAGTGAAAGAACAATTATACCCAGGGACCCCATAGGACAGGAAGTATGGGTTCAGAATAAGTCCACAAGTTCTTTGATATGCCTGCCTTCAAGAGGTGGAGCTCAATTAATCTCTTTTTGAAGGTGGGCTTGTCTTGGTGACTCATTTCTAATGAAATGACTTTCAAAGCCAGGTCACACAGGCACCGTGTCTTCCTCCTTGCTCTCCTCTTGGGTCTCTCACTCTGTGGAAAGCCAGCTGCCATGTCGTAAGACCCTCAAGAAGCCACATGGGAGAGGTCCATGCAGTGAGGATCTGAAGCCTCCAGCCAATAGCAGTTGGGGTGGGAGGATCGTGTGACCTTCAGAGCTGATTGGCCGGGGGTGTGACACCTCCTCACAAGCTACCATGAAATCAAGGAACCCAAGGCAAGGAGGAAAGCCATGAGACAAAGGGAGGGAAGGTCAGCTCAGTTGCTCAGTGCCCCTCAGGCAGCATACCTGGACTTACTGCTGCCCAAGCCTGGCCTGAAGGTCTTGACCCTGTTATTTGAGGCCTTGTCACTCCAGGAAAGTGAAATCCCTGTCCCTGTTCCTCTGGCGCATGGCCTCATGGAGAACATCATCTTTGTCTTACACTGGAAAATACTCATCTGAACAACAGAATCTCCTTGGAAGGAAAACAAGGAATGCCGTTGATACCAGAGCCACTGCCTCACCCTTCACACAGATGACCCCATATGGCCGTGCACACACACACCACGAAACTGTGCATTTCCAAGTTGTTCCTATTGCTTGCAGCATCAACACCATCTTGGACACTTAGCAACACAATCATAAACACCTGCGCACACCATCACAATTCTGGACCCATGTACACATAGTCACAGCCAGACTCTCAGATACAATTATTTAAAGAAAATTATGGATTGACCTTAATCCCACAACATAACCAGCCCTAGCAACACTCATACAACTACAGATTCACTCCCTGGTGTAATCTCACACAACTGCACGATCACAAATTCCCACAGACCAACACCCAACTACTCATTTGCATACGTATGCACATGCACACACATGCCCTTGTGTTACCCTTTCCTAGTGGTCCCGTGATCATGCTCCAACACACCCCTCCAGAGAAAAGGAGAGGACCCCACAGGTAAGAACCAGAGAAGGAAGGGTCTGAGGTGAATGGAGCCTGGGGGGTTGGGGTCCTACCGTTCTGCACAGTTGTCCTGGCAACGGAAGACAGTCATCTTTTTGTAGTCAAAAAAGGACATGCCTCGCAGAGCCCGACTCTGGGTATCATCCAGATAGCAGCCGATGTACTTGGCTTAGGGGAGAGGACAAAAGTTATGATGTGGCTGGGGCCAGAGCTGAAGGGGTTACAAGACAAAGCTTCCCCAAGGCTCTGAGGATCTGTTGACCACATGGCACCGATCCTTTCCTCGAGCAGAAGACCAGAAAGCAAACAGACTGACATTCCTGTGCCATGGCAGACCTGGTCCAATATGGCAGTGGATTCAACGGTAGGGCTCTGTGCCTGGAGACCAGCACAGAGGAGGAGGGGACCCTTCTGTGGCCAGACCATACTGGTAACCTCCAGGCACCAGGAAGCCCAGACAAAAGGTGACTCTAAGCACCAAGCAGAACTTCCATCCTCTCCTACAATGGGTGTCATATTAAGATAGTTCTGACATGCTTAGCATTTGATAGCATGTTATCATTTCTATTTATGGTGCCTTAAGATACTGAGTTTTCTTAGAAGTATACTCGACTTGGCCATCTCAAGGTCTAGGCCTTTCTGTCACATCCTAGCTCTGGCCTGGGGACATCAGGGCAGTCCTCGTCTGTTGAGGAGGGAGGGATCATTAAACTGGAAGGGTACAAGTACTGTTTCTATTGTTAAACCAAAAAGCAATTCAAACATTGCACTGAATCGCTCTAACTCATAGCGACCCCCTAGGACAGAGGAGAACTGCCCCATAACATTTCCAAGGTTGTCATCTTGACGGAAGCAAACTGACACCATCTTTCTCTCATGGAGTGGCCATTTGGTCCAAATTACTGATGTTCAGTTAACAGTTGAGTGCTTAACCACAGTGCTACCAGGGTTCTTTTTCTATCCTTGTTGTTGGTAAGTGGCATGGAGTTGGTTCTGATTTAGAGTAACCTTGTATAGGGTTTCCAAAGAGCTGTTGGTGGGTTTGAACTGCTAACCTTATGGTTAGCAGTCCAGCGCTGATCTTACAGAGCCACACCAGGAATCCTGTTTCTATCATAGTGACTTGCATGTAGTAAGCACCAAGTTCAAGTGAGTGGCGTAAGACAATGACCTGTCATAGTGCTGAGTATAATGCTTTACAGTTTGCCCATATAGTGAGCCAACGTGAATGTTTCCACCCACTAAAAACATTTATTATTATGATGTAAAACAACCCTCCAATTATAACCACACACTTAGCTTTCTTCAAGTCAACAGGTTCCTGTGCTTTGTGGTAAACTGTAACTCACACACACTGACAGGACTTCCGTTTAGAAAGTCTTTCCCTATGTGTGTTTACAATTATTATGATTGATATGTAGAATTTTTGTTAAATGCATTATACATATTGTCTAACTGAATTCCTAAAATGAGAAAATTTAGGTCCAGAGAAGTTCTTTCACTCGCCCAAGGTAACTCAGTTTGAAAGTGTGGAGCCAGGATTGGCCCCAGGTGACTGCTGCAGAGCTCATACTCTGACCACAGGTTGCTTCTTTTCAATCGGGGCCTCTTTGTAAAGACCCAAGTGAAGTGGGAAATGTTGGCATCTTATGCTATTTCCTTAGATGAGTGAACAAGAGCTCAGGGAGGGATAGTGGGTCTCTCAAGACCCACAGCTACTCAGCGGTAGAATAAAGATGGAAACCCTTGTCTGTGGGACTCCCTATCTGTGTTGTTTCTACGACTCACCCTAGAAGCAACTGGAGGTTGGACTAAGGCAGTCCTCGGCGTTAAATGGCCTCATTGGGAATGATTAGTGGAGAACACTAAATGCCACTCCATCACTTTCTCTGTGGGTTTTTGGCTCCCCTTACTCATGCTGGAGCGCAGCCATGTCCCTTCAATGTCACCCTGTTCATGCAGAATTTCCAGTCCTGCTGGAAATGTGCCTCAGCCCTGATCATCGTGGCTTTCTTTCATAAGACAGAAGGGATATGGTTTACTGAGGATCCACAAAACCAAAATGGACTCATAGTGACCCCACAGAACAAAGTTGAATAGTTCCACAAGGTTTCCGAGGCTGTCAATTGTTACAGAAGCAGACAACTTCATTTTTCTCCCACAGAGCAGATGGTGGGCTTGAACCGTCGATCTTTCCGTTTGCAGCTAAGCGCTTAATCACTGAACCATTAGGGCTCCTTTGACTAAGAAAAGTCTATCAGCTCCCTGGAGCAGGCACATCAGCGGACAAAGCTCTGGAGAAGCTACATCTTGTCACTGTGCATGATCAACGATGTATGCTCTGCTTATTGCAGAGGGAACCACAGCCCTCTGGTCTGGGGCAGCGTGCTGCTCACATGTGGGCTGGGGGAGAGAAATCTCATGGGCCATGTGGATGAGGGTTCCACATGAACTTGAAGCTCAACAGTTCATCAACAGTTTCCACGGCTGTCTTGTAGGAGGTGCTCACCCCATGGCACTGAGCTGACTCTGTCTCGCTGCCATGGAGTCAATTCCAACTCTTAGCGCTCCTGTGTAAAGTTTCTGAGGCCGTAATCATTATGGGAGAAGAAAGCCGCCTCTTCTTCCCATGGAGTGACTGGTAAATTTGAACTGCTGGCCTTAAAAGTTAGGAGTCCAGTGCTTATCCTACAGCGCCACCAGGCCTCCTTTGTAGGGGACGCAGGGGGAGAAAAAAAAAAAAAAGGAGAGGTTGTAGGAGTCAGAGAAGAAAGAATGGGGAAGGAAGGGTAGAAAGAGGGAGGAAGAAGAAGAGAGGAGGTTGGTTTATTTTGGCAGAATGAGGTCTTCACCATCAGATTAGCAGATAGCATGTGTGTGTCACGGGGGAGGAATAGAAAAAGAAAACTACCATGCATTGGGACCATAGAGGCTCTGTATGATAAACACAGGACTGCAAACCACAAGGTCAGCGGTTCCAGCCCATCAGCCACTCTGCGGGAGAAAGATGTGGCTTTCTGCTCCGGCAAACACACACAGCCTCAGAAACCCAATACTGTGAGTCAAAACGAACTCAGTGACACTTACAACAACAACAATGATGCATTGAGCACCTATGTGGCAACCACTTTGCTATGTATGAACCTCATTATTCAATCCTCACAACTTTCTTATTAACTTATTTTATGGATAAGGAAACCAAATGTAGTGATAACTATATCTCTTTGCCTTGGAAGTCAATCTTAACTTTGGCCTATGATCTATGTTCTGACTAGTAACTACTCATGTAAATAAGTACAAAAATAATTTTATTTTTCTTCTTTTCTAAATGTAATTTAAAAAACAACAACAAAAAAAATCAGTTACTGTCAAGTTGATTCTCACTCATGGTGACCCCAAGTGGGTCAGAGTAGAACTGAGTGCCATCAGGTTTTCAAAGGCTGAGTTTTGGGAAGTGGCTCTCCAGGCTTTCCTTCTGAGCAGCCTTTGGGTGTGTTTGAACCTCTAACCTTTCAGTTAGAAGTTAACTATTTGCACCATCCAAGGACTAGAAGCTAAAGAATCTGTCCAAGTTCCTACACTGTGTGTCCTTCCACCATTAACAACCTACAGGATGCAGATGACACAATCTTGCCTGCTGAAAATTCTGTTAACTCGAAGCACTTACTGATGAAAGGCAAAGACTGCAGCCTTCAGTATGGATTACACCCGGGCATTAAAAAAAAAAAATTAAAATCCTCACAAATGGACATATAAAGAACATCAAGATGAAGAGGAAATTAACACTGTCAGTGATTTCATTCTACAAGGATCAAGAATCAACATTTATGGAAGCTGCCATCAAGAAATCCAATGACATACTGCACCGGGCCAATCTGTGGCAAAAGACCTCTTTACAGTTATCAAAGGTTAAGATGTCACTTTGATGACTAAGGCGTGCCTGACCCAAGTCATGGTCTTTTCAATTGCCTCATGCATGCAAAAATCTGGGCACTGAATAAGGGAGGCAGAAAAAGAATGCATGCCTTAGGTGTGATGTTGGCAAAGAATGCTGCCAACATAGAAGAAATACAACCAGAATGCTCAACAGTGAAGATGGTGAGATTTACGTTGGGAACATCATCCACAGTAAAGGGCATCATGTTTGGTAAAGCAGAGAGTCAGAGAAAGCGAGGGAGACCTCAATGGGAGAGGCTGGTACAAGAGTTCCAACAATGGATTAAAACATAACTAATGTCCAGGAACACAGTACAAGACTGGCCAGATTGTCCTTCTGTTATATGTAAAATTATCAAGAAGGGGAACCAACTCTGCAGCAACCTTCCCCATCAGGCCGCAGACTGAGATGTCCCATACAACAAGTGCGCAAAGACCTGCTGGATGAACAAATGACCCTCCCTTTCCTTATCTGTCAACAAGAGGGAGATAAAGAACGAGGGTCCTTTAGTAACACTCTGGAGAAACATGAGCGGGTTGTCACTGTGGCCTGAAGAATGGGCTATGTTATGTGGTTGAGGACATGAATTTTCAGTTGGTTGCCTCTCATTTCTAGGAAGGATGTGGTGACTCCTATCCTGCTGACCAGTGAGTGTGGGCTGTGACCAATAGAACCAACATCCCTGGAATTTCAGTCCCCACTGAGCTCATCAGTGGTTACTGCCAAAGCACTAAAACCATTTTCCCAGGGCCCCGACTTCAAATCCTGCCATAGCTGTAAAACAGGGACAAAATTACAGACCACTAGATTGAAACACTGATGGTCAAGTTCACATGATCTATCAGCCATAATCCAAATATCACTGACCTGTTGTGCACAGGGTAGGTATGAGCTGGAACCAACTCCATGGCACCTAACAAGAACAACAGAAGAAAGCAGGATACAATCCTGTATATATAAACCATATGATGCTCAGAAAAGGAAAAGAACTAAAAGGTAATAAACCAACATTGTGATGCAGTTGGAGGCTGGGTCATTTAAATGTTCATCCTTTTTTTCTAATACATTCTAACTTCTCTGAGCCTCCACTTCCTCATCTGTGAAATGGAACGCAATAATCCATCCGTGACGTGAGCCTGAGAGTGTGGAGACACAGCTTCTGACACAGCAGTGATTACATCTCCTGCTGCAGGAGACTGGGGGTGGGGAGGTGACCCTGCTGTACCTTCTGAACTACAGGCTAAGTCCCCCACATCCCCTATCATGTCCAACCCACACTCCTCAGCCTGGCCAATGCACCCTGTAATCTGGGGAGGACGGCACAGGCTTTCAAATCAAACTTTCCAAGTTTGGCTTTTCAGATTTGGATCCTGACTCCGCCCGGATTAGCTATATCACCTTCAGCAAGGCAGGATTCCCTTTCTGAGCCTCCGTTTTCTCCAGCAAAATTAGGAGTTGACAACAATAGCTGGCAAGTATTAAGTGGCTACTGCATGCCAGACTGTGTACTGAGAAGGAGCATAATGGAGTTGATAAGGTTCAGATGTGAAACTTAAATAGCCCTCCCTGCAGCTGGATAATTTTGGGCAAGTTACTTAACCTCTCTGTGCCTCGGTTCCGTTTCCTGTAAGATGCAGTTCAGAAGCCCTGGTGGTGATTGACAGCTAACGAAAGAGTTGTAACTTCAAACCTACACCTGGCTCCACAGAAGAAAGAGCTGGTGATCTGTTTCGATAAAGTTTGCAGCCGAGAAATCCTTAGGTGACAACAGCTCTACTCTGTTATGTGTGGTTGATGTAAGTTCTCCATGGCACCCAGCAACAAGATGGTGTTTACAACTGTATCTACCTCAATGGATTTCTATGAAGGTCATGTGACACAACAGATGGAACAGTGCCTGGCACTTCGTTGTTGTTGTCAAGTGCTGTCATAGCGATGCTGTGTAGGGTTTCCAAGGAACAGGTGGTGGGTTTGAGCTGCTGACCTTGTAGTTCAAAGCCCACTTCTGAGCCTACAGCACCACACCTGGGGTCCTTAGAGAGCATGTAATTAATTAATCTTAAATCATCTCATATCACTATAGGCATCTGACTTAAATACTTTCTATCCCCATGAGTAAATGGGCTCAGTAAGGTTAAGTGACCTGCTCAAGTTGCAGATCTGGGATTTGAACCCTGATCTGACTGCCCAATGCACAAGCTTTCACAGGCCTATTGTAAAGTAAGGTGACTTGCTGGTGCTGGGACCACACTTCCTGTCCAGCCACAGCTTAACCTGGGCACAGTTTCCTCCCCTCCCCTTCCTCAGCCAGTGATGGGCCCTGAACTTTTTACAACTCAAGTCTCCCACATCACAGCATTAAGCAGAACCTTCACCAGCTTCAAAGAAAATCAAATGCGTTCAGTGTCAGGTCAGACCTGCGTCTCGCTTTTATTAGCACTAATCTAATATGTTGTCTTTTCTCTCTGAACTCTGAATAAGTTAATCAAGGACAGGCTGGGCTTGTGTTTTCTTAATAATGTCATCTGATTCCAAAGGCTGCCTGCTGACAGCTCTGGACTCAGAACTTCTTTGTTATTTGCTCTTTCCTCTTTCTTTACATTTTAGAAAATACACAAGATTTCCCAGGGCAGGGAGCAGCATGGAAAAGGAGCAAGTTCACACACTTTGGATGGAAGGAAGCAGATGTGGGTTTAAGTCTCCGTAAACGGGGCCAAGTGACTTCTCAGCATGTTTTATTGGGAAATAGTATAACAACAGCCCCTACCTTACTCAGTTGTGTGATAATTAAATGGGATAATGAAGCACTTATAGCATGACATAATGGAAATTCAATAAATTTAGCTATTATTATTACTAGGGAACATGGTGGTTCAATAGGATAAGAACTGGACTGTGAACCACAGGGTTGGTGGTTCAAGCCCATCAGTCACTCCATGGGAAAAAAGATGAGAGCTTTCTGCTCCTGAAAGTATTTAAAGCCTCAGAAACACTTAAACAACAATCGCAACATTTATTATTACTAAGGAGTTCTGGTATGGAGCTGCTGGATAAAGGATTGCAAGGTCAGTGGTTCAAACCTACCAGCTGCTCCTTAAAAACAATATATAGGGTTGCTATGAGTTGGAATTACCTCCATGGCACTTAATGACAATTTTTATTACTAGAAGTCCTGGGTTGGTGCAAATGATTAACATGCTTGGCTGTTAACTAAAAGATTGGAGCTTTGAGTCTACCCAGAAGCATCTTGAAGAAAGGCCTGGCCTTTCTACTTCCCAAAATAAGTCATTGAAAACTCTACAGAGCACAGTTCTACTTGGACGTACAGAGTCAACGCACCTGCAACTGAGTTTTAAATCATCACACCTACTCCTACTTACTATTTCATCATCTAATATTTTGCATTTCCAACAACAGGTTAAAAAAACGAAACAAAACAAAATACGATCTTTTGATTTTGCATGTTAATAATACACATCTGGCAGTAACAAACAGTGAGGTGGTAGGTGAGTGTAGCGCTGACTGTGGTGGTTAAGGCTATGCATTGTGCCAACTTGGCTGGACCATGCTTCTCAGTTGTTTGACAGTTCTGTAATGTTGTCGTCATCTTTTGTTTTGTAATTTGATGTGGACATCGTCTATTGTCACAAAACGCCTATTTTTGCATAACAGCCCGATCTTTGGAACCTAACCATATCACTAAGTGAGGAGAGCACATGGGACCTGAGGCACAGTGGTTAAATACTTGACTGCTAACTAAAAGATTGGCAGTTGGAACCCACCAACCACTCTGTGGCTTCTCTGTAAAGGTTGTTGTTGTTAAGTGCCATTGAGTCGATTCCTACTCGTAGCAACCCTGTATAGGGTTTCTGAGGAGCAGCTGATGGGTTTGAACTGCCAACTTGAAGTTCAAATCAACCTTGCGGTCCAATATTTACCATAAGTAAGCACCACAGACAACCTTGGAAACCCTTTGAGGCAGTTCTACGCTGTCCTGTGAGAGTTCGGATGGGTTCGATGGCATCCAACGACAATTAATAATAACAGCAAACATGAAGTGACCTATCGTTAAGTGTCAGGAGACATGATAAGAATTGATCACACATTCCCTTATTCATAAGACACATGGAAAGCAATAGCTGGCATAAAGGAGGTGCTCTAGAAATGTCAAAAATAATTATTACTAGGGGCAGCAATAGTTAATTCTCACCACAAATGAGGGCTGTTGTTGTGTGGAACAAGGGATTTACATTCTATTAGGGCACCCAGACTCATACAGGGTCACTATGAGCTGACACCAATTTCATGGCACACAATGACAACTACAACACAGAACAATTACAACAACAGAAGGGGCCAGGGGCAATTTCCTGGAGTTGAGCTAAGCTGACCTGGAAAAGCAGGGAACTACCCGCGTGGAGGCACCTCAAGCTGAAAGACGGTCATTCCGTCATTATTCATCCAGTTGTCCATCTATTCAACAAGAAGCTATTAGCACCTTTGTCACAGGTACTGATGAAACAGAGGTAAACAAAACAGGCAACATCTCTGTTCTTGTGGGTTGGAAATCTAGCGGGGGAGGCAAATCATCAACTTGGAAGCAAATGAGTAGACACAGAGCTTTTTGATGCTCTGATTACAGCAGTTATGACAGTTCGAAAGCCTCCAGGGGAAGGTGAAGTTTGACCTGAGACCTGACAGAAGGGAGGAAGGTAGCCATACAAAGATGTGAGGGTAGAGCATCTCCAACAGAGGAGGGTACCTAGGCAATGACCCTGAGGTGGGAAAGGGCTTGTTGTGCTCAATCAACAGCCAGAGGAGGGACAGGGTATTAAGATGACGTTGAAGAGCCTGGTCATGGTTGGAAGTTTGTAATTTGTTCTAAATGTGACGGGAAATAAATCCTAAATGTGAAGGATTGTGGAGTCTGAAGAGCTGGGCTGAGATGGGGTTGAGGAATAGAAAGGTGGATAGAGAGATGATTTTCCCAACAGTACTTCTAGGCCACCGGTGCCTACAAGACCCAAACACCCCCAAGAACCTACTCTGTGCCAAGCATTGTCCTAGGTGTTACCTCACTGAACTCACTAGAAGGGGGGCTCATTGCCCCCACTTTGCAAATGACACAACTGAGGCTGGAGAAGGTGAAACCATTTCTCTGGACCACAAAGATGGGGGGATGGAGCTTGAATAAGAATTCAAGACCCCTACTCTGTTCTGCTACCTCCCACCTTCTCCTTCATCTCCCTACAAACACTGGGTTTTTTTTTTTTGTTGTTGTTGTTGTTGTTTTTAACCTTTTATTGTGAATTGCATGAAAGTTTACAGAGCAAATTGGTTCTCTGCTCAACAATTCATACCCATTTTGTTTCGTGACAATGATAGCAGTTTCTATAATGTAGCAACACTCTTCTCATCTCCTTGTGTTTACCATTTCCATTCGTCCTTCATTCTATCCATTCCTGCCTTCTGAGTTTTAGCCTCTAAATGCTGCCCTTTTGACCTCGTATGGTTGATAATTCTAAGGAGTGCTGTCTCCCTGACATTACTGTTCCCCAAAAGTTGAACCATGGGGGTGAGTTCAGTTCCAGACCTGAAGGGTATCTAAGGGCCATAGTCTTGGGGGTCCTACTAGTCTCTATCTGACCAGGAAGTCTGATCTTTTTTCATGAATTTGAGTTTTGTTCCATATGTCTTCCACTCTATCCAGAATCTTCTCTTGCGATTCCTTTCAGAATGGTCAATAATAGTAGCTAGTTCTTCGGGTCTCAGGTTCATCGATGAACATTGGGTTCTTGATGAGGAAGAATAACAGAAAATTCTTGAGGTAAGAAGGTAGGATCCTCTAAATGGCTCCTGAGCCAGGTGAGGCTGGGATGTGCTCTCCACAGTGAGCCCCTCTCCATTAATTCCACTCCCCTCCATGGTGAGCTAAGGGTTGTCCATGAATTGAACCACAATGAGTGTGACATGTGGAAGGAAACACAGAAGCAAGTGAGGTTTCCCTTCTGCTTTGATTGGGCAGTTTGTTCTTCAAATCATCTGTCCAGGCTTCCTGAAACGTCCCTTCATATTAATCCCATGAACAGCAGGGGTAGCGAGGTCTTCTCCAGCATGCTGCTCATCAGATAGGTACACATTAGCAGGATAGTTGTGGAGAAAGTCGAGTACGAGCATTCATTCCAGAGAGATTTGCATTTGAACTCCAGCACTTATCAGCTGTGTAGCCTTGGGCTGGTGTTTTCACCCCTTCATGCCTCAGTTTCCACATCTGTTAACTGGACATAGGATCACATTCTTTGTTCAAGTACATGAAGTGTACTGAAAATCAAATGAAGTACCGTACCCACAAAGAGAGGTTCCGCTGGACTGTGAAAAGCTAAGAAAATATACCCAGGGTATATTTTTTTCTCATTTTTAAAATGAGAATATTAAATGTTTACCACATATAGTTGTGCTAAGTAAACAATTCAATCCATGTAAAGTGCTTGGAACCCACAGACACATTTCAGAGCTCAAACAATGCTAGCTGTTTTTATTTTCATGTGGAACAAAAAAACAAAAAAGAGGCTGTGGGGAGACTAAGACTTGGAACTTTGACAGACCTGGGGTTCAAATCCCAACCTGGGTGTTTAAAAGCTGTGTGACCTTAGGCAAGTTACTTAATTTCTCTGAGCTTTAATGGTTTCATCTGTGAAACAGGGGTAGTACTAAAAACTACTACATATCTGGTGTTGTATGACAGCAGGTTCCTCTGAAAAACTGATAACTGATCTATATTCTATTTTATTCTGTACGTTGTTGTTGTTAAGTGCCGTCACATTGGTTCTGACTCATAGCAACCCTGTATAGGGTTATCAAGGAGTGGCTGGTGAGTTTGAACCTCATACCTTGTGGTTCAAACTGACCTTGTAGTCCAGCACATTAACCCACAACGCCACACCAGCACTCCATTCTATTCTGTATATTATTCTGCATTTGGTGTGTGCTGTCATGTCAATTCTGACTCATTGTGACCCTTTGTGATAGAGTTGTTGTTGCTGTGTAGTGCTGTCGAGTCGGTTCCGACCCATAGCAACCCTGTACAGAGATTCCAAGAAGCAGCTGGTGAGCTTGAACTGCTGACCTTGCAGTTCAAATGGCTTTGCAGTCTGGCACATTAACCCCCAGCGCCACACCAGGACTCCCTATGATAGAGTAGAACTACCTAATAGGGTTACCCAAGCTAAAATCATTACTGAAGCAGATCACCAGTGGCTGGCTGGGCAAAATGACTTATGCTTTGGTTAACAGCCAAGCACTTAGCCACTGCATCACCAGGGCTCCTTCATATTATGCAGGATAATGCACTGGACTGCAAGGTCAGTTTGAACCTCAGGGTTGAAGGCTCAAACTCGCCAGCTGCTCCTCAGAAATCCTAGACAGGGTCATGAGGAGTTGGAATGGACTCAATGGCACTTACCAACAACATACTGTATTATAAGGAGTCCTGTTGTTGTTGTTGTTGTTAAGTGCCTTCGAGTCGGTTCCGACCCATAGCGACCCTGTACAGGGCTTCCGAGGGTGTAAATCCTTACGGGAGTAGAAAGCCTCATCTTTCTCCCGTGGAGCGGCTGGTAGTTTCGAACCGCTGAGCTTAAGGTTCGCAGCCCGATTCGTAACCACTACGCTACCAGAGTAGTATAATGGATTATGAGCTGGGCTGCTAACCACAAGGTCAGCAGTTTGAATCTATTCCTACTCTGAAGGAAAAAGATGAGACTTTCTGCTCCCATCAAGATTTACAGCAACCCTCAAAAGGGTCACTGTGAGTCGAGACTGACTTGATGGCACACAACCACCAACCACCACCATGGACTGTACTATACTATTTATAAGGAGCTCTGGTGGCACTGTGGGTTAGGCATTGGACTGCTAACTGCAAGGTCAGTGGTTCAAATCCACAAGCTACTCTGCTCCATGAGAAAAAATGAGGGTGTCTGTTCCTGTAAAAATTTATTGTCTTGGAAATCCTGCACAGTGTCACTATGTGTCAGAATCCACACGAAGGTAGGGTTTGGTTTTGATTTTGCTTTTAAACTGTCTATCCTGGGAGTCCTGATGTGGTGCTGTAGGATAAGCACTAGATAGCAAAGGTGGTGGTTCAAACCTACCAGTCACCCCTCAAAAACCCGATACCAAGTCACTGTGAGTTGGAGCCAACTCGATGGCACTTAACAATAACACATTATGTTGTTGGGAGTTCTTGGAGAAGCTGTAGATATGTACTAGACTGCTAACCGCAAGTCGGTGGTTCAAACCCACCAGCTGCTCCAAGGCAGCGTTACTATGAGTCAGATCTGACTTGATGGAACTTACCACCAACAACAACAGCATACTGTGTTGTTAACTGCGGTAGTGTCAGCTCCCAACTCATGGTAGCCCCAAGTGTTGCAGAGCAGAACCGCCCCATGAGTTTTTCCTGGCTGTCATCTTTACAGAAGCAGTTCACCAAGCCTCTCTATGGCATAGCCTCTGGATGGGTTCAACATGCCAACCTTTTGGTTAGCAGCTGATTGCAAACCACATGTACCACTCAGACTTCTATTCTATTCTAGTCCATTCCATTCTACGCTAGTCTATAGTATATTATTCTATCCTACACTATGAGTCCTGGTGTGGCGCTGTGAGTTAATGTGCCAGACTGCAAAGCCATTTGAACTGCAAGGTCAGCAGTTCAAGCTCACCAGCTGCTCCTCGGAAACTCTATACAGGGTTGCTATGGGTCGGAATCGACTTGACGGCACTTGACAACAACAACAACACTATACACGATAGGAGTCCTGGTGTGGCACTGTGGGTTAATGCACCAGACTGCAAAGCCATTTGAATTGCAAGGTCAGCAGTTCAAGCTCACCAGCTGCTCCTCAGAAACCCTATGCAGGGTTGCTATGGGTTGGAATCGACTCGATGGCACTTAACAACAACATTATACACTATACCATATTATATAATATAGTTCCTAATGTGCTCTGTTCTAGTGTGGTGCTGTAAAATAAACCCTGGACTGCTAGCCACAAGGTCAGCAGTTGTTCCTTGGAAACTCTCTACAGGGTCACTATGAGTCAGTACTGACTCTACAGAACTTAACAACAACCATGTGCTCTGGGAAAGGGCTCTGGGCAGGGTCTCTGTAGGATAGCACTGGACTGTGAATTACAAAGTCAGCAGAGTTAGATTGAGGCTTTCTGTTCCCACAAATATTTGAAGCCTCAGAAACCCTATACAGAGTCACCATGAGTCAAAACCGACTTGACAACACTTAAAAAAAACAACTGCAGTTAAATGCCATCAAGTCGGTTCTGAATCACGGTGATCCTGTATAGGGTTTCTGAGGCTCTTAACAACAACATCATATCACATCATTTCACATCACATCACATCACATCACATCACATCACATCACATCACATCACATCACATCACATCACCAAGGAACTCTGGTAGCATAGCGGTTACGAATTGGGCTGCGAACTGCAAGGTCAGCAGTTCGAAACTACCAGCTGTTCCACGGGAGAAAGACGAGGGTTTCTGCACCCATAAAGATTTATAGCCTTGGAAACCCTGTGCAGGGTCGCTATGAGTTGGTTCCGACTCCACGGCACATAACCACCACCACCAAGGAACTCTGGTAGAGCAGTGGTTACGAATTGAGCTGCTAATCTCACGGTCAGCAGTTCGAAACTACCAGCTGTTCTGCAGGAGAAAGATGAGGCTTTCTGCTCCCGTAAAGATTGAGTCTTGGAAACCCTATGCAGGGTTGCTATGAGTCAGAACCGATTCCACGGCACATAACAACAACAACCATAACATTATAACACTATGTTATTAATGTTGGGTGCTGTCAAGCTGGTTCTGACTCATAGCAACCCCTCTGCACAACAGAAGGAAACATTGCCTGGTCCTGCCCCAGCCTCACAATTGTTATATTTGAGTGCATTACTGCTGCCACTGTGTCAATCCATCTTATTGTGGGCCTTCCTCTTTTTCTATGGCCCTCCATTTTACCAAGCATGATATCCTTCTCCAGGGACTGGTCCCTCCTGATAACATGTCTGAAGTGTAAGAGACAAAGTCTATCCATCCTGGCTTCTAAGCAGCATTCTTCCAAGATAGATAGTATACTATTTTATTCTATCCTAAACTACACAGTTGGTTCTGACTCATAGTGAATGAGAAGCAGCTGGTGGGTTTAAACTGCCTACCTTGTGGTTCATGTTGTTGTTAGGTGCCATCGAGACGGTACCGACTCATAGAGACCCTATACACAACAGAATGAAACACTGCCCAGTCCTGGGCCAATGTCACAACTGTTGCCACACTTGAGCCCATTGATGCTGCCACTTTGCCAGTCCATCTTGTTGGGGGTCTTCCTCCTATTCTCTGACCCTCCACCTTAGTCCAGTACTTGTCCTATAGCACCACCGGGGCCCTTACAACACTATGCTGTTGTTGGTGCATCATGCTGTCCAGTAGGTTCCCACTCACAGTGACCCTGTGTAGGGTTTCCAAAGCTGTAAATCTTTAGGGGTGTTGAAAGCCTCATCTTTCTTCTGCAGAGTAGCTTCTGGATTCGAACTGCTAACCTCGCAGTTAGCAGCCCTCCGCATAACCCACTATGGTACCCGAGCTCCTTCAGTGACCCAATAGGACAGTAGAAAGTTTACTGAAGCAGACTGCCATGTCTTTCACTCACGGGCCAGGTTAGCAGCCCAGTACTGAACCACTGCACTACCTGGGCGCTTTTATCATATGACGTAATTACTGTTGCCTCCACCCCCAGAGGCTCACCCCACTTACCTCGCTCCTCCTCCTTCTCCCTGACGACCCTCCCCTTGAGGGC
This sequence comes from Chrysochloris asiatica, assembly GCF_000296735.1. Lineage (NCBI taxonomy): Eukaryota > Metazoa > Chordata > Mammalia > Afrosoricida > Chrysochloridae > Chrysochloris > Chrysochloris asiatica. The sequence continues at coordinate 521,979 of NW_006408660.1, read as the reverse complement.
TCGACTCCAGGCTCCACCGTAGTCGCCCAGCTTGGCTCTCTCATTTCCGTCTTTGCCTTTGAACCAGGGTCCATACCTTCGGGTGATGCTCGAGGCGTCAGCCGTGTCCCGGAAGCCCCTGCCCAGATGCATGTCGCCCAAGAAGGGCAGCTCTGCACCATCGACTGGGGACCCTACAGCTGGGATGGCCTGGTTCTGAGACACCGCGGGCTGGCTCACGAAGCCCGAGTGCAGAAAGACCACGCTGCCCGCTGTCAGGTAGAGCGCCAGGAAGGTAAAGAAGCGCACAGGTTTCCGGCGGAAGTACCGCTGGAATTTGAACCAGAGCTTGGCCATGGCGGAAACATTCCGGACTGGCTCGCTGGGCGTGACTGGGGCTGGGGACTGCTAGAGGGGGCTCTGTTTCCCCAGCTTCCCTTAGGGATGGCACCCCTGGGATCTGCAGTCTTATCCCCTCTGCAAAAGTGATCTGTCAGAACCAGAGGGGGCCGCTGAGACCCAGAGAAAGAGACGATCCACCCCCACCCCTTCTTGGGGTCAAGAAAGGGGTTTCGAGGCTTGGGACACCCCAGAGTGGGTCCCGTGTTGTGTTCCTACATCTTGTTCTTCACTTCAAAGACGTTCTAAAGAGCTTTGAACACTGCAGTTGGGCTGGGAATCCAAGGCTCACCAGCAGCTACAATCCCCTTCTTGCCTCGGCTCCTAGGGCTTGTGGGTGTTGTATAACTTCACTGTGGCTCTGTTTCTGGCCTCATTCCCAGCTGGGGGCCCAGGTCCACTTGTCCACCTACTGGAAGCAGAAGCTGGAAGGATTGCATTCTTTCAGGTCTAGGGTCTCAGGGCTGCCACCTATAAAACAGCACAGATACAGATATGAAATGCCTCATTATGAGGCACACAATCCCACTGTCCTCTAGGGCAGAAAACAAAGCCCAGAGCACATTAGGAATAGGCTCTGAGGAGCCCTGGCCCTAAGGCTTCCAGAGAACACTGTACTGTCTTTTCTATTAAACCAAACTGGGACTTGGGGAAGAGGGGGAGCAGTACTTTAATGCTACTGGGCCCTACTCTTCAAAAAAGCTTAATCTTAGACAGGTACAGGTTCTTATGGACTGGTAGGATACATTTCCCTGTATTGCTTATACATTTGTCAGATGGGTAATGATTCGTGAGTTACCCTGAGTCAAAAAGCACTTCCTAGGTGCTTGTGGACCCTCTACATTACCAAGCTTTTTTTTTTTTTTTTTCCTAGCAATTGGTATCTCTAAGGTTTTCAATGACTGATTTTCAGACGTAGGTCACCAGGCCTTTATTCCTAGTCTCTCCTAGTCTGGAAGATCTATTAAACCTGTTTGCCATGGGTGATGCTGTTGGTATTTGATATATTGGTGACTTGGCTTTGGGCATCGTAGCAACATGCAGGCCATCACAGTGTGCCAAAATGACTAACAGAGGTATTCAAAGAGAAGGGAAACCCTCAATGATGGTTCGACTCAACAGCTGCAACAATATTCAGAAACATCAATGATCGTGAGGACTGCCCAGGATGGGGCAGCATTTCCTTCTGGTACATGGTAAGAGAAGCACGGTCGCACTGTAGGAGAAGCACTGGACTGCAAATCACAAGGTTGGTGGTTCAAACCTACCAGCTGCTCCATGGGAGAAAGATGTGGCTTTCTGTTCCTGTGAAGATTTACAGCCTCAGAAACCCTATACAGAACCAACTTAATGGCACTTAACAACAACCCTGAGTTGAAACAAATTCAAGGGCCACTAACAACCATATGTCTTTGCTGAAATATCTTCTGTACCTGGTTGAATCTGAACCCGGTCAAATTCATTCATTTTCTCAACAATATTACGTGAGCCCCTTCTATGTATCAGGTGCTGTGCTAGGCACTGGAAAACAGTTGTGAAGGATGTCCCTTCCTGAGGCTGCTGTCTAGTGGGGGAGATCAATAGACAGTCTCTTTCTTCTATTCTATGAAGAAAAGGCAAAGGAAGGAAACGATTATTTATCAACATAGTCGCTTATTCGTTATTTATTATCTACTGTGTACCTAGACTTGTATCCAGACCTCCACATCAAAATTTCCCAACATTCCCGTCAGAGGTAAGTATTTCCTTTAAAAAACGAGGGAAGTCAAGGAACACAGCTGTTAAGAGGTAGTATTGGGAGCGGAACCCCTGGTTGTCCAAATCCCAAATCATAGCTCTTAACCGTGACCTTGGGGATTTTATCCTTTTCCCATGTGGTCTGGACATCATCTGGGGATTCAAAGACACCTCCCAAAGTGGCAATCCTTACCTCCACTGCCCCTAAATGTCCATAAAGGCTCACCTTCTCCAAGAGGGCCTCTCACATGGCAGGAAGAACCCCTGCTTAGTAATCCCCTAGGCAGCTGGTTAAACATGAAGGTTCCTGCCTCTTCAACCAGAATCTCTTATTGAAGGTGTAACCTAGAGGTGAAATAAGATGCTCTTGGGTGACGGAAATGAGCACAGAAGGCTGAGGACCCTGCTTTATGACTCATGTTCAGGACCATCCACTGGGAAGAAAATAGAATGTAAATTAGAAACTAGGAGGAAAACACTACGTGGCCCGTGTTGTTCCCTATTAATACCAGCAGGGGGCTCCAAGACAAGTTTAGCCCCAAGTTTAGCCCATACATACGATCTAATCCAGTCAGCTTCATAGGTGGTTCAGTAAAGACAGCCCAACCTACATATGCCATTTGCTCAGCAACTAAGTAGTGAGATCCTACTATGCACCAATCACCGTTCTACACACTTGGAACAGACAAGTGAACAAAACAGACAAAAATCCATTTAGAGTGAATCCATCCATCCATCCAGTCATCCCTCCATCATTTCTTAATCCATTCACCAGTCTATTTACCCATGCATCCACTAAGTCATTTATCTATTATTCATGCATCATCTATCCATCCATCCAAACTGCAACAGTCTATCAATTCATCAAGCCATTCATCTACTTACAGAAAAGGTCCCTGCCTGCATTTAAAAGATATACTGGATGCCTACTGTGGGTGTACTTGGGGTGCAGAAGCAAATAATTCTGAGAATCTGATGTCTACTGGTGGAGACAGAAACTTAAAAAATGATCACTATCCTATATAGTGATCAACCCGACAGAAGATGTATAAACAATATGTAGAACAGCAATTGTTATTAACAGCTAATGTTGACAGAGCCTTTATTATGTGGTTGTTGTTGTTGTTAAGTGCCGTCGAGTCAATTCCGACCCATAGCGACCCTGTATAGAGTTTCTAAGGAGCAGCTGGTGAGCTTGAACTACCAACCTTGCAGTTCAAATGGCTTTGAAGTCTGGCACATTAGCCCACAGTGCCACACCAGGACTCCTTATTATGTGGTAGACAGAGTTTTAATCACACACGTGCTTTTTTATTCAATATTCATATAACAACTCTATGAGGGGGATCTTTTTATTTGTATCTATTTTTAAGAGGAGAATGAGGATCAGAAAGATTAAGATCTGGAGTCACAAAGCTGGCATGGCACTGTAGGTTAAGCACTGGACTGCTAACTACACTTCTTAGAAGCGCTATACAGGGTTGCTAGGAGTTGGAACCAACTCCACAGCACTTAACAACAGCAACAACAACAACTATGTGTCCAGCCTTGTGTCAATCCCTATGCATCGATGACATTTTCCCAACAGTCCTGTGTGCAGTAATAATCTCCCCACTTTACACAGGAGGCTCTCGAGCCACACAGCTGGTAAGTGGCAGAGTTGGGATTTGAACCTAGAACTGTCCAAATCCCAAACCACAGCTCTTAATTACTGCCCTTTCCCCGATGGTCTGGACATCATTTGGGAATTCAGAGACAGCCCCTAAAGCCCCAGTCCCACCTCCATCGTCTCTTAATACCCATACAGACTCAATCTCTAGGGTCATACCCCTAACCAGGCAGCTACACTGGTCTTACATCCCTGCAAGTCTAACAAAAACTTAAGGTGCTGCCCAGAAAAGAGCATGTACACAGAAGCTCACCCACAGTTTCAGAATTCTAATGTCAGGGGTTTGGGTGACCTCAGGGAGAGGAATATGAAAAAGTAGGAGCCTAGGAGTCATGGGTTGACTTGTGTCCCCCCACCCCCAAAAGCTGGAAGTCCTAAGCTCTAGCATTTGTGAATGTGGCTGGGATGAAAATTGGGTCCTTGCATTTGTACTTAGTTCATATAAATGCATCCTGGAGGGGAACGGATCCTAAGGCAGTATGACTAGTGTGCTTAGAAGAAGAGGAGAAGACACAGATCTACGCAGAGAGATGGCCTGGTAAAAATGGAAGCAGACACTGGAATTTAGCTGCCACAGGCCAGAGGGCATCTTATCAGGACCAGTCCCCGGAGAAGGATATCATACTTAGCAAAGTGGAGGGACAGAGAAAAAGAAGGAGACCCCCAACGAGATGGATTGGCACAGTGGCGGCAACAATGAGCTCAAGCGTACCAGCAATGGTGAGGAAGGTGCAGGACCGAGTGGTGTTCGTTCTGTTGTACACAGGGTTGCTAAGAGTCAGAACTGACTCAACAACACTTAACAACAACAACAACAGGCCAAATGATCTCTGGGATTACTAGGAATTGGAAGAGACAAGGACGAATCTTCCCCTAGAGACTTCTGAATTTGAACTTCTAGTCTCCAGAACTGTGAGCAAATGCATTTCTGTAGTTTTAAGCCACCCAGATGGTGATGCTTAGTTCCAGCAGCCACAGAAAATAAGACAGTAGGGACGTAAGGGTATGGGGGTGGGGGGGAGGGAAGCAGAGAGTGCTTCCTTGAGGAGGGTCTGTGTGCTGGCAGGTCTTGCAAGAGCAGAGTCCAAATTCTTCAGTGGGGAGGGGGACAGGAGCAGCAGAGGGCATTTCCAGGAGAGGAGTACACACCAAGAGCAGAACACTGGGGTAAAGGAACAGAAGAGTGTGGGGCTTGGAGGGGACACAGCATTAGAAGGAGCAGTGGGCAGAGGTCAGACCATGGGGAGCCTTGAACACCAAACTCAGGGGTGTCTAGACAATGTCCTGATAACCACACTGTGGTTTCAGTCACAGACCACTCTTAGAAAAACGAATCTCTTGCCACTGGGTCGGACTCATGGCAACTCATGAGGTTTTCTTGGCTGTAATCTTCCAGGAAGAAGTTTGCCAGGCCTTTCTTCTGTGGAGCCACTGGCTAGGTGGGGTGTCCAACGTTTACATCACAAACCACTTTTGAACCACCTGAACCACCTAAGAAGCTTCATCACTTGAAAATCTCTGGGTCGTGGGCAGTGCCTCACAGTGTTCTGTGTAGCTGGACACAAGCCAGATGTGTCTGCAGCTGGAACCAGGTAAGAACAAGCCGCAGTAGTCCTCAATGGATGGCTAGGAAGATACCCAGCCCTTCCAGAGGCTCCCAGGCAAGATCCTGGGCTTTGGAGACAGACGGACCTAGATTCAAACCCCACTATTTACATAACTCAGTAACTTGGGCAAAAACACAGGATCTTTACCTGTAAAAAAATGGGCAGAAGTTCCCACCTCCTCCCACAAATATTGCTTGGAGGACTGAGTGACACATTGTAGGACGAGTGTCTCACACATAGTAGGTGCTCAAGGAGAGCTCCCCTCTGTTCTATCCCCCTCTCTGGAGTGTGAGTCCGTGAGCAGCCTTTAAAGTCACGTGCATGTCTGCTTTAGCGAGGCGGCAAGTATGCCGGCTGTTGTATTATTCCCTGTGGGGTTTTTTTTGTGTCTCTCTGGGGTATTTCTGAGACTAGTCCTTTGTTATGGCTGTTGTTCCCTTCTTGCTCCTTTATATTTCAACACATCTTCTCTCTAAATGGGTGCCAAATGGGGTTTAAGCTCATTAGAAGCTGGCAGGGAACAGAAAGGGACTGAGCCACTGGGAAGAGACTCTGAGGTGGGGAAACCCACTTTTGAGCTTTCCTTGCTCCCAGGCAGGGAGGTGCTGACCCACACCATCCACCTGAGCTGGGAGGGAGGATGGAGCTTGCCTGAGAAGTGAGAACCCCAGGTGGGCAGGCTGCATCTGCCCCATCACCGCTTTATCCCTGGTAGTCAGTGGGGCACAGGCGACTCTTGAGAAACACAAGTGGAAGGAAGGCGGGGAGAGTCCAGATGAGGGGCTGCAACCTACAACTGAGGTTTTAGTCCATGAAAAGTGATTTCTGCAAATAGTAACTGCAGGGCTCGGGGCTAGCGACCTTAGATCCCCTGCTGTATCTGGGGATCCCATCTTCCAAGGGAACCCCTCAGACTCCTCTCTTCAAATGCCATTCAAATGTCATTCTGTCTCTCTCTCCTGCCCTCACTTTCCCCCTTCCCTTATCTCCTTTTTCTCTCCCTCCCTTGCCTCTCCTTCTGTCCTCCACCGGTCTCCTTTTCTGTCTGTTTCTCCATTTCTCCCTCTCCTTCATTTCTCTCTTTATTGCTGTCTCTCCCTGCATCTCTCTTTGCCTCTGTGCTCTCTTCCCAGATAGAAAAGGGAATGAGGACATAAGATAACTACTGTTTGCTGAGCACCACTATATGCCAAACACTGTGCTTAATTAAGCAAGTTCGTCCATAACCTACCCTCTTCCCCAACACTCCATGAGGCGGGCTGGATGGCTGCTCATTCATAAGCTGTCTACTTGCTGCTTGGGGGCCATGTTGACTTTCAGCAAATCCTTTATACACTAGAATCCAATCACATGAACATCCCCACCTGTAACTTACAGGTGTGTGACCTGGGCAGGTCCCTTCATCTCTGAGCTGCAGTTCTCTCTGTGAGCTATTGAGTCTCCCTCACAGGCCTCTCCACCCCCCCATGGAGATAACTCATAGCTCTGGAGTCGGTGGCTTTGTCACATTATCCCGATGCAGTTTACCTGAGCCTCAATTTCCCCATCTACTCTGCGTGACTTCCCACAGGGATGGAACGGACAAGCCTCCCTTACAGGAATGGCAGCATTTGGTTCCAGCCGTTCGTGTTTCCAGTCAGAGCCTCAAAGTGTCTAAACACAGACTATTTTTAGCACCAGAATCAACCTCTGGTGTTGAGCTGCCAAGACAAACACTTGGGGGGGTGATGCTTGCAGGAAGAAGCAGTTGGTGCAGCTAGCCTTGGCTCTATCCCCTGGCTCATGGTGCCCACATATCCCTGGACAGTGGGCAATGGGCTGCCTCTCCATAGTCCCCAGAGCCTATCTTGGGGGCAGAGGCAAGGTGGAGTGACAGGCAAGGCCTAGGGACCTGCTATCCCCAACTTATCTAAGCATGGCCAGAACACCTGAGAAATCAGCGTTGTGAAGGTTTGATTTCTTCACAGTTCTGGGGGTCTCTCAGAAGCTGGGGAGCCCAAGTGAGTTGAGAAATTTCAGTTTGGGCCTAGTAACAAAAATATCAGAAATTACTAGTGTTTGTTCCACATGCACTATGCATTGGGCACTGTGCTGAGTCTGATTCACATCCAAAGGGTTGGAAGTTCAAGACCACCCAGATGTGCCTCAGAAGAAAATCTTGGTGATCTACTTCTGAAAAAACAAACAAAAACAGCCATTGAAAACTCAGGGAGCACAGTTCTACTCCAATAATCTGGGGTCTCAATGAGTTGGAATAGATTCAGGATCAACTGTTTTTGTTTGCTTGGTTTTTAATTTTCTCTTTTTATGAAGAAGATGTTTGTACCAATCTCTGGAAGGCAATTTAGGAATTTCCAATAATGATGAGAGGTAGGCATGTTTACACCCATTTTACAGATAAGGAAGTGAAGCTCATAGAGATTACGTAATTTGCCCAAGTACACAAGAAGAAGCAGAGCATGGATTCAAATGTAGAGCTGTCTGAATCTTAATGCCATCTGGGAGTTAGTTACCTTAGTGTGATTGTCGATACCAAATCCACCACGGGGGGTGGGGGGGCCCTCTCTCAATTACTCCATCTACTGGCCAGGTCCTGGCCTCACTTCCTGAGCTTGCAGATACTTCCTGCCCAGATGGACCCCGGATTAATCACCATTCCTTTTCACCTTCCTGCTCTGGGACCAGCCTTTTGGCAAGTGAAAGACTGAAGACCACTGTCTGAGAAATGTCACTATAAGTGATCATTAGGGAGCCAGAAGTTTATTAACCCAGCCATCCCTGGGAAGGCTCTTGCACCTCCCCACAATGGTGCCTTACACTCATGGGTGTGCCATACTTTACTGAACCAAAGGACAGGTGGCATATGGGTTGTTTCTCGTTTCTTGCCACTCTTCAGATATATGACTTATGACATATTCGAGTTATAACAGACTGCACTTAACAACTGCCTGGCTACTGCTGTTTTTTTCTGTACTTCTAATCATGGCGCTGTGGGTTAACGCACCAGACTGCAAAGCCATTTGAACTGCAAGGTCGGTGGTTCAAGCTCACCAGCTGCTCCTCGGAAACCCTATACAGGGTCGCTATGGGTCAGAAACGTCTCAATGGCACTTAGCAACAACAACAATCATTAGTAATATATATTATGTGCAGTGTTACAGCTTGTTATCTGTTGATGTCATCATCCTCAGATGGTTATTCACAGATGTTCAATGCTCTGCTTTACTATTCAAAACCCTGTTGTATAGCAGGCTATGGCCTGATCTACAATGAAGGCAGTGTTGGCGTGGGGTTTGTAATGGATAGAATATGTCCTAACAACACAGGACAGCTGAGCGGAGAGTAGGGTTCCAACTTCATTGTTATGACATGGATGTTGATTTCATTGTAGACCAGGCCTACAGCGTGATCTAATTCAGCAGTTTCCTCCCATTGTGAACATCCCTTGGTCATTTGAAATGAGCTCTTCGACTTATATCAGAACTGATTTACGACAGAACACTGTCATAACTGGGAGCTGCCTGTACTTCTTGGGTACAAAAAGTGGGATTACTAGGTCAGAGGTCGTGCACACATGTGTGTGTGTGTGTGTGTGTGTGTGTGTGTGTGTGTGTGTGAGCATGCACACACACAGGGCTCCTAACCAGGACACACACTGCCTGCTGCACGCACACCCATGTCCTGGACAATCCCTGGAGTTGCTACGCATCTTTCCTGCGGTTCCAGGACCAAGACTCACCCAGCACCACCTGGCACTCACAGTCCACTGCCAGTGGCCATTTTCATTCATCTTCCCCCAAACTCACCAAAATAAATGGGAAGGCAAAGTGCCATTAGCTTAATGGTCTTCAACATGCAGCCATCTGCCATGTGTAATTAAATAAAAAAATCAGAGGGAGCATATGGTGGCCATTATAAGGAAATATTAAAATTTTGTTTCCCGCAGTAGCGACTCCAGAGCCTCTTGCTCCGTGGGCAAACTTTATGGCCAGTTTCCTGTGTTGTGTGGAATCAGAGTGGTTCATAGCTGAAGTCCAAAAGGGTTCATACCTGCAGGTAAACATCCCTGCATTTGAACATGCCTGAACCACATGTGACTGGGCCTCTCTGAAACTTCGTTTTCCACCTGTAAAATGGGACTACTCTAACCTGCCTCGCTGAGAAGACATGTGGCTTCAATGGGCTCCTGTGTTTAAAGTACGTATCACACCTACTGCTGCCGAGTGGGTCCTATAGACAGAGTAAAACTGCTCCATAGGATTTCCAAGGCTGTCATTTTAATGGAAAGGAGCCCTATAGGATAAGACACTGCACTGCTAACCACAAACTCACCAGTTTAAACCCACCAGCTGATCCAAGGGAGAAAGATGAGGCTTTCTGCTCCCACAAAGGTTGACAGCCTCAGAAACCCTACCCAGGGTCTCTGTGAGCTAGAATTGACCCAATAGCAGTGAGTGAATCTTTACAAAACAAACTGCCACATCTTTCTCCCATGGGTTCAAACTTCTAGTGGGTTCAAACTGCCGACCTTGCAGTTAGCAGTCAAGTGCTTAACCGGTGCACCACTAGGCTTCCTTAAACTACACAGCACCAAAATAACATGAACTATATTTACCAATAGAGCTCTGGTGGCAAAGTGGATTTCGAGATGGACCACTAACTGCAAGATCGGCAGTTTGAATCCACCAGCCACTCCATGGGAGAAAGATGAGGCTTTCTGCTCCCATAGAGATTTACAGCCTTAGAAACTCTATATAGGGTTGCTATGAGTCAGAACCAAAAGTGGTTTAAGTTCCCCAGGTGGCACACATGGTTTGCACTCCACTAGTGTCAGGATCAATTCAATAGTGGTTGAGTTCACTTCCACTCATGGCGGCCCCATGTATGTCAGAGGAGAACTGTGCTCCACAGTGATTTTAGTGGCTGGTTTTTCAGAAGTAGATGGCCAAGGCACCTCTGGGTGGACTTGATCTCCCAGCCTTTTGGTTAACAGTGACCATACTGTTTGTACCACTATAGAAATATTGTTAAATGAGAACATTGGGTACTTTTCTCACTGTGGTGCTGGGCACACAGCAAGGGCTTAGTCAGTATTAGCTCTGAGCAGACATGTACTTGAAACCTACTGGGACAGATGCCGATGAACCGCCCACACTCTGAGCTGAAGGCAAGAGGAAGCAGAGAGAAGAAATGACAGCTCCCTTTGTCTGAAAGGGCCAAGTCACCTGTCTGCTGGTCTTCCCTGCCAGGCAGCTGGCAGGACTGCTCCCAGCCCAGATGACCTTCCTCCCCAGGAGGGCCTTGTATAGGAAGGTCTGCAGCTCTATCATGAAGCCATCTGGAGCCATCTTTGTCCTCTAGGAGCCGCTGGGTCCTGGGTCAATTAGTGCACATCTGCACAGGCTTCCTTAATGCATGCTGATCATCTAGGGAGATAATGGATGAAGGCTCTGTTGGGTCTGGGCAGAATGCTTACCCACAGGGTGGCAAGCCTGAAACCGGGGAGAGAAAGACAGGGGAAAAGGGGAGGGAGGAGACAGCGAGGAGAGGAAGTGGAAAAAGAGAGGAGGGAAGGGCAAGAGAAGAAGAAGTTGGAAGGAGGAGATAAAAGAAGAGAGGAGAGAGGAAGGAGGGGGAAGAGGAGAGCAAAGAGGAGAGGGAGGAGGGAAAAGGAGAGGGGAGGGAAGGGGAGGAAGTAGAGTAAGATGGAAATGGTCCCTGGTGGCACAAATGTTTTACAATTGACTGCTAATCTAAAGGTTGGTAGTTCAAACCCCCACCCTGAGGGACTGCGGAAGAAGGACCTGGTTATCTGCTTCCATTAATATTCCAGTCAAGAAAACTCTGCGGAGCAGAACTATTCTGTAACCCATAGGATTTCCATGAGTCAGAATTGACTCAACAGCACCAACTAACTAACAACAACAGAGCAGCGTAGCCTCACACACAGTGACAGTAAGGATTGTTGTTGTTGTTGTTAAGTGACGTTTAGTCGGTTCCAAGTCATAGTGACCCCTGTAGAGCGTTTCTGAGGAGCAGCTGGTGAATTTGAACTACCTACATTGAGAGTAGGCAGTTGTTCGAACAGAGCATGGGAACACTGAATGCTTTAAAATTGGGAAAGGTGTGCGACAGGATTGTGTTCCTTCACCATACTTATTCAAACTGTATGCTGAGCAAATAATACGAGAAGCTGGGTTCTATGAAGAAAAACATGGCATCAGGATTAGAGGAAGACTCATTAACAACCTGCGATATGCAGATGATACAACCTTGATCACTGAAAGTGAAGAGGACTTGAAACATTTACTTATGAAGATCAAAGAGCACAGCCTTCTATATGGATTACATTTCAATGTAAAGAAAACAAAAATCCTCACCACTGGACCAATAAACAACATTCTTATCAGTGGAGAAAAGATTGAAGTTGTCAAGGACTTCATTCTTCTTGGAACAACTTATCAACATTCGCAGAAGCAGCAGTCAAGAGATCAGACGACATATTGCATTATGCAAATCTGCTGCACAGTAACTTTTTAAAGTTTTGAAGAGCAAAGATGTCAGCTTGAGGACTAAGGTGCGCCTGATCCAAGCCATGGTATTTTCAATAACCTCATATGGATGTGAAAGCTAAGCAGTGAATAAGGAAGACCGTAGAAGAATTGATGCCTTTGAGTTGTGGTGTTGGAGGAGAATACTGAAAGTGCCATGGACGTCCAAAAGAACCAATAGATCTGTTTTGGAGGAGGTGCAGCCAGAGTGCTCCTTGGAGACCAAGACGGCTAAACTTCTTCTCTCATACTTTGGACATATTGTCAGGAGGGAACAGTCGCTGGAGAAGGATGTCATGCTGGGTAAGATGGAGGGTCAGAGGAAAAGAGGAAGACCCCCAATGACATGGTTCAGCCAGGTGGCATCATTGATGGGAGTCAAGTGTGGCAGCAGTAGTGAGGTTGGCCCAGGATCGGACATTGTTTCGTTTTGCTGTGTATGGGGTCACTATGAGTCGGTTCCTACTCGATGGCACCTGACAACAACAACATTGAGAGTCCTGGTGTGGAGCTGTAGGAAAAGCACTTGACTACAAGGTCGGTTTGAACTGCAAGGTTCAAACTTACCAGCCACTCCTTGACAACCCTATACGTGGTCACTATGAATCGGAACTGACTCAACAACACTTAAAAACAACAGAGCTAAAAAATACAGCCAGAATGCTTCTTAGAGGTCAGAATGGCCAGACTTCATCTCTCATTCTTTGGACATATCATCAGGAGGGACAATTCCTTAGAGAAGGATACCACCCTTAGTAAAGTGGAGAGTCAACGAAAAAGAAGAGAACCCCCAATGAGATGGATTGATGCAGCAGCAGTGGATACTTAACAACAAGAAGTCATAATCTTTGTGACTCCCACACAATGATTGAGTGGGACTATGCAAACAAGGTGTTTGTGGCCCACCATGGGGATTGGGCAGCTTTCTAGTAATGCAAGTAAGGTGCATGAAACCTTTATGGGGGTGGGACCATGCAAATAAGGTGTATGGAACACTAACAAAACTGACCAATGTCAGTTTTGCCATCCTGCTAGATGTCAAAGGAGTCATAATGGCAGATGAACATAAAGAAGCTTAAAGGGGGATCTCACTACCATCAAGAAAGAAGAGCTTGGAGTGGAGTGTGTCTTTAGAATCTGGTAAACTCATAGACCCAGGAGACAGCAAGCTGTAACACTGGAGACAGTGACTGATGGTGAGAAACAGTGGCACACAGACAGCAAAACAGGAGAGAGTCAGGAGATGGCCTGGTGGGCTTTCTGCAGACGGGCTTGCCTGTCTTTGGGCAGGAGGCTTGATAGCAGAGTGGGGTGCCTCTGGGTACTTGGTGGAGCTAGGTTCCCTGACCCATGGGGTACAGTGTGCAGAGGCTTGCTGATAGAGTAGGGTGCTGCTGGGCACTTATGGGCAGAGGTGAAGAAGAGCTTTGTAACATTTGCCCAAGCAGAGCAGATTAGAGCAGGGCAGAGCCTGACCCAAGAGACTCAAGAGCCGGAGTGCCAGAGACAGACCTGCCTTTGAGCACAGCTGAGAAGAGGCTGCCCTAATTGAAGAACTGTATCCTGAATCATTTCTGATACTCCCTAATAAACCCCATAATTATGAGTATCAGTGAGTTCTGTGAGGCTATTTCAATGAATAATCGAACCGAGCAGAGAAGTACAGAGTACCATGGGAGGGCGAGCTGGTGTCAGAACTGGTAAAAAGGTTGGAGAGAGGAGGTGTGTGTGATCTCCACTTCATAGGAAGCAGCCTTGATCTTGAGCCTCTCTTACCCTCGTGAAGTTAGAGGCGGTCAAATGCCTCCATGCTGCCGTTTTTACAAAACCACACATGTGCATATGCCCACAGAGACTCATATGGGCATGAGCATATCCAGCCCCTGTGCCTGCTGTGCCCCCACTGCCCTCCCCTAAATACCTCATACACATACACAGTCATTCAGCCTTACATACGTGTCCCATTTACAATGGCGGGAAGGCTCACACCCACTTCAAAAATGAGAAAAAGCAAAGACTGCGTGACTTGCCCAGAGGAGCTCTGGTGACGCAGCAGGCTAACCAAAAGGTCAGATGTTTAAACCCGCCAGCTGCTCCACAGGAGAAAGATGTGTCAGTCTGCTTCTAGACAGATTCGCAGCCTTGGAAACCCTACGAGGCAATTCTACTTTGTCCTTTAGGGTCACTAGGAGTGGGAATCGATGTGATGGCAGGCGTTTGTTTTTGTTTTATCATGTGACTTGCCCACCAGCCAGTGGTGGTTCGTTAGTAGAATTCTCCCCTTTCATGTGGGAGATCTGGGTTCAATATCCGGCTAGTGCACCTCATACACACAGCTACCTTCCATCTTTCAGTGGAAATTTACATGCCACTATTTCAAGCTCACCAGTCGTTCCTTGGAAATCCTCTACAGGGTCGCTGTGGGTTGGAACCGACTCGATGGCAATTAACAACAACAACGATACCCCCAGCTGCTCCAGTGGGAGAAAGACACAGCTTTCTGCTCCCACAAATATTTATAGCTTGTTGTTGGTGTTAGGTGCCATGGAGTCAGTACCAACTCATAGCGACCCTATGTACAGCAGAACGAAACACTGCCCAGTCCTGGGCCAACCTTACAATCGTTGCCACATTTGAGCCCATTGATGCCACCACTGTGCCAATCCATCTCGTTGGGGGTCTTCCTCTTTTTCTCTGACCCTCCACCTTACCAAACATGATATCCTTCTCCAGCGACTGGTCCCTCCTGACAATATAGCCAAAGGTATGAAAGACAAAGTCTGGTCACCCTGGCTTCCAACCAGTACTCTGGCTGTCCTTTTCTAACACAGATCTATTTGTTCTTTTGGCAGTCTATAGTACTTTCAATACTCTCTAGCACCATAACTCAAATGTATCAATTCTTCTATGACCTTCCTTATTGACTGTCCAAATTTTTATAGCTTAGGAAATCCTATGGTGGTGGTGGTGGTATGCCATGGAGTCGGTTCTGACTCATAGTGACCCTGTAGTATAGGGTTTCCAACGCTGTAAATCTTTACAGGAAAAGAAAGCCTCCTCTTTTCCCCGCAGAACTGCTGGTAGTTTCGAACTGCCGACCTTGAGGTTAGCAGCCCGACTCGTAACCAATATGCCACCAGAGCTCCATTGAGAAACCCTATACAGGGTGGCTATGGTTGGAACCGACTTAATAGCACCTAACAGGCACAAGAACATGATGCAGACCAGGTGTCAGCAGAGCTTCCAAACTAATACAGACTAGGAAGAAGGGGCTGTGATCTACGTCAGAAAATCTGCAATGAAACCCCTGTGGATCCTAGCTCATTTGTTCTGTTACGCATGGGGTTGCACTATGGGAATGGAGCTGACTGGACAGCCACAAACAACTAATGACAAGAAATGATGGAGGTAAAACCAGAAACTGGATCTCTGGATTCTGACCAAACATGACTTCTTCATCCCCTGGGCCCCTCAAAAGAATGAACCAATGCATGTCTCAAAAAGTCTAGATCAGGGATTTTTAACCTTTGCTGTTAAGCCTTTGTTGTGGGCACTGACCTGTACATCGTCGGATATTAAGCAATGTTCCTGTCTTCTTACCTAGTAGATGTCAGTAGAACTTTCCTACCCCCAGTTGTGACAACCAAAATCATCTCAATATTGTTCCAGCAAATAAACAGAAGAGGGGGCCAGAAAGCATCCTTGGGTCCATCTGGCTTCAGGTTTACACGGTGCTGATCTGTGCTTTTGTACCAGTGCTCTATCATCTGATGCCGTTATGCGCTTCCACGCGGGGATTCATGAAGTCTAGAACCCTGTGCTGGGCACTAGTATCATTGTCTAGGCTGGAGAGTCTGAAATTCCCCTGAGCTCCTCAGATCCTATCTCCTCCCATTTCAAGGTTGAAATTCTCCCTGGGAGATAGCCATGCCTCACTGCCTTCCAGTGACCCAGGATGAATGACATGCCCATGAATTATATATTTTGAGTCATCTCTAAGTTGTTCAGCAATTACAGAACACCAAGGGTCAGCTGTTGGAAGCAAGAATCTCCCCTTCTGTAGGGAATAACAGCTGGATGGAAAGACACTGTTCAGGGATTGAACTGTGTCCCCCAAAGTATGAATTAGAATCCTAGCCCCCATAACCTGTGAAGGAGTGCTGGTATGGTGCTGTAGCATGAGCACTAGACCCCCAAGGTCATTAGAACCACAAGGTTGGTGGTTCAAACTCACCAGCCACTGAGTTGGAATTTACTTGACGGCACTTAACAACAACAACAACAACAACAATCCCTATGAAAGCAATCCCGTTTGAGAATGGTGGTGGTGGTTGTGTGCCATGGAGTCAGTTCCGACTCATAGCAACCCTGTATCAGGTTTCCAAGGCTGTAAATCTTTATGAGAACAGAGAGCCTCCTCTTTCTCCCACAGAGCGACTGGTAGATTTGAACTACTGACCTCACGGCTGGTAACCTGGCTCGGAATCCACTATACCACTAGGGCTCCTTCATTAGGGTTTCCTTAATCCCACTGGTAGGTGCACTGGCAGCGTAGTGGTTACGAATCGGGCTGCAAACGTCAAGGTCAGCAGTTCTAAACTACCAGCTGTTCCACAGGAGAAAGATGAGGCTGTCTGCTCCTGTAAAGATGTACAGCCTCGGGAACCCTATACAGGGTTGCTTTGAGTTGGAACCGACTCCACGGCACACCACCACCACCAATCCTATTGGCTGTGTTAACAGGGTCATACCAGTGCAGGCAGGGTGTGTGCTAAACTGAATTACTTCTGAGTTATAAAAAGAGCAGAAAAAAAAAGAGCAGACTAGAGGCAAGGCGTAAATAGGGGGAAGATAGATTGCACGTGAAGACTGCCAAGGAACTGAGGAATGCCAAGGCTACAGAAACTAAAAGAGACAAGGAGAGATTCTTCCTCTACAGCTGGGGCTACCTGAAGTTCAGACTTCTAGACTCCTAGTCCTGGTGTGGTGCTATAGAATAAGCACTGACTGCTAACCATGAGGCTGCCAGTTCAAACCCACCAACCACTCCTCAGAAGCACAGGGTGGCTATGAGTTGGAACAGACTCGATGGCACTTAACAACAACTATGAGAAAAGAAACCTGTTGAGGAATTTCTGTAGGAAGACAGGAAATGAAAATGAATAAAGGAACCATCAATTGAGGGTAGACTTAAGGCTGAATTGTTTTCAGTTTGGCTTATCTGCATTTTCTAATTTTTTCCACAACTGTTGTAGTTGTTGTTAAGTGGCATCAAGTCGGTTCCCACTCATAGCCACCCCACCCAGTATAGGGTTTGCAAGGCTATAAATCTTCACAGGAGCAGAATGCCTCAATTAGCCATGGCTTAAAAAACAGCAGGGGTTTTGATGTCAACAACACCTGGGTTCTAATCTCAGCTTCATCACTTGTCCTTCACCCATGAAATGGGATGAGAACAACAGTACCTGCCAAATTGGGTAGTTGAAAAGGTAGTTGAGAAGGAATGCATGCAAAATGCTTAGCTTGGGGCCAAGCGCATTCCAGAGCTAAACACAATCACACAATTCTTGTTGTTAAGTACTGTTGAGTCAGTTCTGACTCAAAGCAATCGCACAACAGAAGGAAACATTGCCTGGTCCTACAACATCCTCAAGGAGCTCTGGTAGCGTAGTGGTTACGAATCGGGCTGCTAACCTCACAGTCAGCAGTTCGAAACCACCAAATGTTCCACGAGAGAAAGATGAGGCTTTCTGCTCCCGTAAAGATTTACAGTCTTGGAAACCCACAGCACATAACAACAACAACACCATCATCCTCACAATTGTTATGCTTAATCTCATTGCTGCTGCCACTGTACCAAGTCAGTTCATTGGAAGTCTTTTCTGCTGACCCTCTACTTTACCAAGCATGATATTCGTTTCCAGAGACTGGTCCTTCCTGATAACATGTCTCTAGTGTGAGAGATGAAGTCTCACTATCCTGAACACTCTGGCTGTACTTCTTCCAGCACAGATTTGTTTGTTCTTCTGGCAGCCCATGGTACTTTTAAATACTCTCCTCCAACACCATACCTCAAAAGCATCAATTTTTCTACAGTCTTCCTTATTCACTATCCAACTTCCACACGCATATGAGGTGATTGAAAATACCATGGCTTGAGTCAGGCACACCTTAGTCCTCAGACTGACATCTTTGCTTTTGAACACTTTTTAAAGAGGTCAATCACAACTATTGTTTTTACTGTTGCTATGTGCCGTGGAGTTGGTTCTCACTCATAGCAACCCTGTACAGGGTTTCTGAGGCTGTAAATCTTAACGGGAGCAGAAAGCCTCATCTTTCTCCCGTGAAACAGCTGGTAGTTTCGAACTGCTGACCTTGCAGTTTGCAGTCTGATTCGTAACCACTACGCTACCAGAGCTCCTTAATCATAGCTATAGGTTAATAAACCTAAATCACAGCTATAGGTTTATTATCATTGATTCTGTTTTTATAATTTAAATCATTGTCTCCTTTGTTTAAGTTCTCCAGGTGTCACAATGGTTTGTGCTGAAGTACTAATTTAAAAGTTGGCAGCGGAACCTCTCCCCACCCCAGTGGTACCACAGAAGAAAGTCCTGGCAATCAGCTTCCATAAAGATGATAGCCAAGAAAACCCTGTGGAGCGGTTCTTTTCTGCAAACACATGAGTCTGAAATGATTCGATGGCAGTGGATTTGGTATTTTGGTTTTTCTCCTTTATTGACCAGCAGTCCTGTGTCCCGTAAAGATTTACAACCTCGGAAACCCCTGTATACAGCTGCTATGAGTCAGAACCGACTCCACGGCACATAACAACAACAACAACAACTGTCGGGACAAATGAGAAAGAAATGGATACACAAGATAGAACATTAAGTTAAGAACTAAACAAGGCAGAACTACATGCAAAAGCTTCTGTAAGACAGGAAATGACAAGGGTTTAAAGCAGTTTGGAACAAGTCCCTAGGCTTCCCCCAGATTTGTAGGGGTGATATTAGATACTGGGTATTTAACCTATAGAGAAATATGCTAATTTATAACCCAGAGTAAATTTCAAGACTTAGTACTTAGGAGTTTTAAAGCATGTGACAAAATCCCAAGGTTTTTGCAATTGAGCACCCCCACATTCTAAACCTGAGCTTGTTGATTCTAGAGACTCGGCAGCCATGGCTACGTTCATGCTTGAATGAGGGCAGCTACCACACCATGTGAACAATCTGGAATGCTTAGCTCTGCCACGGCCCCTCCCTGAGTCTCCACTTTCCCGACTTGTAAAATGGGCACAAGCAATGCCACTTCTCCAGGCCCCCAGCAGGCGTCTGGCACCAGTAGGCATCCCGTACTATTATTATCCCACGCCAGAGGTTGACAGGCACAAAGCAGAGGCGGGCTAGGACTGGGGCAGAAGTTAGAACTGGAGGCAGCGTCTTATCTATCAACTTCTTTGTGATTCTTTAAAAATAAAGTCCTCCACACCAGCCTTAACATTAATAGGTTGTTACTGCCATGATGCCTTTAAATTTAGACAAACACCCCACACACAAACACGTCTCCACCCACACACCCCCAGGAATAACCCCACTCCCCTCCCCGGCCCGGGTGGGAAGGAACACGTTCTGTGTCTAGAACATCATGTCACAGAGGGGTACAAGAGAGCCGCCATGACTGTGGGTATTTCTGGGTGCTCGGAGCACTGGAGTCATGGAGTCAAGGCAATGGGACCCTGAGCCTGGGTGGGAGGGTGAAGCTCATAAATCCAGATTGCCCTGTGAACCGTTGGGTGTCATGGGTGAGAGACACAGCTTGCTGAGCTGGGCTTTCCTCATTTGTAGACAAAGTGGGTACAGGACTGGCTTTGTGAATGTGTGACCCCGGGACTCAAAAAGGTCTCAGTGCTTGGTTCTAATGCTCTACTGTTGCCTTTATGAAATTCTTCATCATTTTATATATAAAGGCTCTCACATTTTCACTTGGCACTGGGCCCTGGCAATTATGGAGCTAGCCCTGGGCGGTGTGAGGGTTAATGGAGACTCGTGACTGTGAATATTGAACCGCCGACCTTGCAGTTCAAACCAACCTTGCGGTCCAGTGATTATCCTATGTATAGGTGGGACAAAGGATATCTGTGCATGTGTATTTACTTTTGCTGTAAATTTATCCATAAATATGATAGAATAAACAGGGAGCAAAGGTATGAAAATTTCGTAGGCATCACCAAACACCGTAAGGGTGCTGCTGGGTCTGGAATCTCAGGACCATGGTCGAAGAGGACACCAGGGTCCATTGGCATAGCTTGCCCACAAAGACATCACTCTACATCTTATTGTGGTGAGTAACAACTGTGGTCTTATAAGCTCATGAGCAGCTGTCCAAGGTACAACTATTGATTTCTTCCCCTCCAGAGCAAAGAAGAGTGAAGAAAATCAAAGACACATGGAAACTATCAGCTCAAGGGCCTAAGAAACTATGTAAACCTCAGCCTCCATGACCCTGAAACCAGGAGACCTAGATGGGACCCAGCTACTACTACCAACCGCTCTGAAAGGGATCACATTAGAAGGTCTTAGATAGAGTGGGAGAAAAATGTGGGACAAAACGCAAAATCATTAACAAAAAAGGCCAGGTTTACTGGTTGAACAGAGACTGGAGGAACCTGAGATTATGGCCCTTCGTCTCTCTTCAGGTCTGGAACTGATCTTACCTCCGTGGCTCTGAGAAGCCACTTGGTAAGGGGGCAGTTTTCACGTTAGAGTGAGGATTAAATTAGACGATATCTTAAAATAGCAATGTAAGCAGTGTGATGTGCAGCCCTTCCAATATATATATATTTAAATAAGGGATAATTTACATCTGTTAAAAATGCACAAACGACCCTCATAAAAACCCTATGAGAAAGGTGTTATGATTATCTCCATTTTACAGATGAGGAGTCAGAGCAACAGAGAGGTTCAGTAACTTGTCCAAGGCCACACAGTTAGAATGTAAGTGATAGAGCCTGGTTCTGAACTCAGGAAGTCTGGTTCTACTCACTGTTGATGCAGTCCCTGCATTAAAATATCCAAACTTCTGACTTATGGACAATTTCTATTTGCCTTTTGTTGCTGTGGGTGTAGTCAAGCTGGTTCCAACTCATAGTGACCTTGTGCACAACAGAATGAAACAGTATGGTCTTGGGTCATCCTATGTTTGAGGCCACTGTTGTAACCACTGTTCCAATCCATCTTGTTGAGGACCTTCCTCTTTTTTGCTCACCCTCTGCTTTACCCAGTATAATGCTCTTATTCAGGGACTGGTGTCTCCTGGTAATACGTCCAAAGTAGGAGAGACAAATCTTACCATCTTCAATTCTAAGGGGCATGGTAAAGCAAATTTACCTCCTTTTGAAATGACTGAAGGAAGGAGAGCTCTTACTCACAAAAAAATTCATCAGTCCCATTTGCTGCACGTGCAATTTTTAAATCATTGAAAAAGGCTTTGAGCCTTTTCTTGCACTAAGGTTGTTGTTGTTGTTGTCAGGTGCCATCGAGTCGGAACTGAATGACTGATGACTGATCTTGTGGTAAGTAGTACATTGCTTATTCCACAGCGCCACACCAGAACCCCAATTCTCCTACTAAAATGGCTCACATAGGAAATCTAACAATACCAAGTGTTGACAAGTATCTGGAGCAACTAGAATGCTCATACATCAGTGACGGGAATACGAAAGGATACAGCCGCTTTATGAAAGAGCTTGGCCCTTTTGATAATGTTAAGCTTGCACTCACCATCTGAACCGGCAATCCCCCTGAATTTACCACCAGGCCTACAAAGGGGCACAGAAGAATCTGGTGGTGGTTCCAGGACTGTGACTCAAGACGGTTCCACTGATGTCCTCTTGTGTTACAAATTAGATCTACTTCCTAGGCTCCTGGATTACTAACCACAGGGTCAGTGGTTCAAACCCAACAGCCGCTCCTCAGGAGAAAGATGAGGCTGTCTGATTCTGTAAAGATTTACAGAAACCCTATACAGGGTTGCTAGGAGTTGGCATCAACTGGAAGGCAGTAGGTTTTTTGAGTAATCTTTACAGAAGTAGATTGCCAGGACTTTCTTCCATGTGCTGCTTGTCATTGTTGTTGTTAATCACCATCAAGTTGGTTCTGACTCAGCAACCCTGTATAGGATTTCCGAGGAGTGGCTGGTGGGTTTGAACAACTGACTTGTGGTTCCAAGTCTTGTGCCACACCAGAAATCAAGGACAAACCATTTGCCCCACCGAGGGACCTACCAGAGAGTATGAGTTTTCTAAAACATGCAGAACTGTGAGTTATAAAGGGTAAATTTTACTGTAGTTTTACTGTAGGCAAAATGTTCAGTAAAAACATTTTTAAAAACTGAAAAAAAAAAAACCCAAAAACCCACTGTGCATCTTTTGCTATACTGCCTGCTTCCCAGAAGGGCAGGGATGCTTCCAAGAGAACCAACACCTGCTCACTTCTCATCCTGGGCCCTGGGGTGTTCACCTGGCAGGAAAAGATGGCTTGGCCCCCTGCAGGCAACTCTCAGGAGCACCTGGGTTCCCATGTGACCCCAGCACAAGGTCTGTTCTGTTCCGGGAGAGATGACATTCCTGGGTTATTTTTGCTCTGAGAAGTTTCAGCCTTGGAGTTTTCTCTCCATAGGCAGCCGCCACCCCCTGCTGTGTTTACATAAAACACATTTGCCAAGGGTTTTGTTTTTACATTTGCCTGGGCCTCCATGCTATTAAATGAGAAGAGGCCTGATTATGTGACTGGAAGCAGCTGATGGGAGAAAGCAGGCTGACAGCAGGGGATGCAGATACTGGCTTCATCCGGTCCCAGGGAATCCTGGGAGCTCTCAGCTCTGGTTGTTGAGTGCCGTCCAGATGACTCTAACTTAAAGTTAGTGACAGAGCAGAACTGCCCCCATAGGGGTGGTACTGTAGGATAAGCACTGGACTGCCAACTGCAAGGCGGCAGTTCAAACACACCAGGTGCGCCTAGGAAACCCTATAAAGGGTCACTATGAGTGGGTACCAACTCGATGGCACTTAACAACATCAAAACATCATTTTTGGGGGAGAGAAGGAAAGCAGTAAGCCTGTACTTACTGAGGACCTACTGTGTCTTCTGCATAGAATAGCTTCTGTCACGCAATCTTGCTTTAACGGAGAAATAAGATTTTCTCTCAGGGAGACTTCATTTATTCACTTATTCCCTTCACAGTTGATTTGTCTCCTAACCAGGCCCAGGTCAACCCCTCTCTAGAGACTAAAGGCTGTCCCGTAAGAAGTAACCTTCGAGGCAGAACCACAGCCTTGAGTTGGGTGTATGGCTATGGGTGAAAGACTGACTTGTGGTTGGACCATGCCACCCCCAACGCAGTAAGCCAGCCTCTCTCCTGTGAAGTCGCCACCCTTTTGTCCACATCCCTCAACCCCAGAGATATGCCATTTTGGGCTAGAAAATTCTCTGTTGTATTGTAACAAATCTGTGAACATTGCCTAACGTCACCCCTGGTTACGAACTGCTGGTGCACACAGACGAAGCTGCAAGATCTGCTCTCATCCCTCTGCACCCCAGGACCTCCCTCAGCATAAATCGAAATCCTCAAGATGTGAGAATTAATCAAATCCCTGCTTTTCACTTCTCTATTCAGTTCTGACACCATTTGCCCAGGCAGCACTTCTAGTCACCAGAGCCCAGTCAGATCTGACAAGCTAAAAGGACACTGTTTTTCAGATGCCCTATAGGCCCCAGGCTCCAGAGTCCACCTTAAGCCCCCTCATTTCCTGCTACTCTTAGGTGCCATAATTCTCTGGAACCACTCACAGAACTCAAAGGAAGTGCATCGCTCATCATTACAATTTTATTTAAGACAGAAAAAAGAGGTACAAATCCCAAGATAAATCTCTGGTTGGGAGGATTCCCAACCAGCGCTTCCATACTGGTAGTGCAATGGTTAAGCACTCAGATGCTATCCAAAAGGTCAATGGTTCCAACCCACCAACTAGCTGCCACATGGGAGAAAATCTGCTTCCGTAAAGATGACAGCTTTGGAAACCCTCTGGGGGCTGTTCTACCCAGCCTGATAGGATCCTTACATGTCAGAACCCAATAATAAAGCGAGATGAAGGTAGCCGAAGACACAGGGAGCAGTGCAAGAGTTAAAGGGACTAGGGGAAATGCTGCTAATTGTGGTACCTGGAGGGGGCTGCAGCCATTGTAATGATAAGAAGTATAGGATTGGTTGAATGTAAAACCGCTGATGATCTGTTCTGTAAACCTTCACTCAATTCACAATAAAAAAAAAACCACCAAACAACAAAAAAAAAACCCTCCCCACGTGTAGAGATGTCTTTCACCAATCAGGAAGCCCAAGGAACACCACTGTTCAGAGTTTTCACTAGGATCTCATGACTTCATTCAAAGGCCAGCTCTCTTACTTGAGGTCAGCTGACACCATGAGATGGTCATGAGGTTGGTCTTTTCCCCACTGAAAAGTCACCTGTAAATTAGGTGTAGTTTGGATTCCTTATCAAAACCTTCACTTCTAAGGATTTTTAGAGATTATGTCTCAGGATCCAGGGCAAACACCAGCAGCAGATTGCCTAATAAGGTAAGCACAGACCTACTTGTGCTTACTTACTACTCTATAGTGAACAGTTTCACATGTTTTTCACCAAATTCATGTGAAAATGTTCACTACAGATTATTAAATTAGGACAAGGAAGCCCATGAGTACTGGGTCCCGAGTCCCTGTCAGTCAGGGATTAGAAATCTGAAAAGAGGCTTCGATTCTGTAGGAAGGTGTTGTGGGGTTGGGACAGAGATAGATGCCAGCCAGACCTAGATGCTAAATCTTCGATGTGGTTAAAAAAAAAAAAAAAAGTGAAAATTATTCATTACAGATTAGTAAGTAAGCACAAGTAAACCCACACTTACCTTTTTATTCTGCCCTTGGCAAAGACCAAATTCTTTAGGTAAAGTTAACGTACACTCCGTAGCCCTAACGACAGAAATGAATCTGCCCCCTTCACCTCTGTGTCCCCAGCTTTTCCTACAGTACCTGGCACCTTTAAACTCAACATTTTGTGGGAAGAGCAAACATAGAGGAGTGATGCCAATGTTTGTCTTGGTGTGGAGGACACTGTCCAGACAGTATTTCAGAGTCCATCCACCATGGAGGAAGCCTGACACCATGGCCCTTGGTCACCCTTCAGGTGTGGAACTGAACTCATTCTCGAGGCTCAATTTCAAGCCGCGCAGTAGATAGACATATAGGAGACACAGCCACACGAGTGAGGCATGCAGACCACGGAATGGTCAACCATTCCAGATCAAAAGAGCAGCATTTACCAAAGGGCAAAATTCAGAAGGGTTGGAAAAGAAAGTAGAATGGAAACAAGAATCACAGGGTAGCAGATGGTACGTGGAGGGGACTGCAATCACTGAAATGAAACAAAGTGTATGATTTGTTGAATGTAAGATGAAGTCTGCTCTGTAAACCTTCACTCAATTCATAATAAAATGTTAAAAGCTGCAGAACTCCAGCCATCCTATGTGGACTTGTACCTTGTGGTAGACTGGTCCAACATCACCTTGTTGAATCCCCTCAGAGAACCAGGGGTGGTCTTGTTTAAGTGCTGTCTAGTCGGTTTCGATTCCAAGGAGCAGCTGGTGAGTTTGAATCATCGACCTTGCGGTTCTAACTGACCTTGTGGTCCACCGTTAATCCTAGAGCACTCCAGAGAGCCAGGCATATGGCCATTATTGCCATTTTACAGATGAGGAAACTGAGGCACTCAGCTAGTTGGTAGTAGAGCTGGGATTTGAACCTAGAACATCAGAGCCCAGTCCTATAATATTTATACTCTGCTAAGGCAGCTACAGCCTTATAAGTACTTTTGAAGCACAAGATAGGGAACAAATAGATAAGGACCCATGTGTCTACACACATGAAGGCAATGTGGCCCCTAAGCAGAGAACTTGCCAAGATGAATAGAGTTAGGAGGGTGCAAGTAAGACCAGCATCTAAATCCCACTTTGCCAGTTACCAGTTCTGTTGGCCTTGGGCAAGTGACTGGCTGTGGTTTCATCATCTCTAAAATAATGACAATGATAATAATAGTAAAGCATAGGGTTTGTGGTAAGAG
This sequence comes from Chrysochloris asiatica, assembly GCF_000296735.1. Lineage (NCBI taxonomy): Eukaryota > Metazoa > Chordata > Mammalia > Afrosoricida > Chrysochloridae > Chrysochloris > Chrysochloris asiatica. The sequence goes on along the minus strand of NW_006408660.1, from coordinate 495,861 downwards.
ATTCATTGAGACAATGCTGTAAAGAGCTGGACACAGTCTGGAAAGAAGCTCCTACTCACTAAATATTGGTTGGATGAATGTACACAATAGGTACTGGGGACAATGGACCAGTTAAAATCCCCGGAAAAAGATATCGTGGTTATAGAGAGGCAGTGAAAACAAGCAAGACCCTCAACAAGATGGGTTGGCAGAATGATTCCAACTGTGGGCTCAAACCTATCAGTGATTGTGAGGATGGTGCAGGTCAGGGCAGTGTTTTGTTCTGCTGTACACAGATAGGGTTGTTAAGAGTCAAAACCAACTCAACAGCACCTAACAACAACAACAAATTGGAAATTGGAGATAAGAGTTGAATTTACATTAAATCACTAAGTAAGACAAGGGTATTTAAATCCTAGATAGTTCTCATCACATACACAAAGACACTCACACAATCATACACGTATTCACATACACTCATACACACTCATACTCATATACACATATACAACCAATGCTGCTCTCACACAGATACTCACATACACACTTGTATACGCAATCGATTACACAAAGCAATCACTCTTTCACACATGTGCTCTTACAATTACTCCTACTCACTCATACACACCAACACAACACATAAAATTACATACTCCTTATCACAACCAGAGTCCTGGTGTGGCACTGTGGGTTAATGCGTCAGACTGCAAAAGCCGTTTGAACTGCAAGGTTGGCCGTTTAAGCTCACCAGCTGTTCCTTGGAAACCCTTACAGGGTTGCTATGGGTCGGAATAGACTCAACAGCACTTTACAACAATCACACAACCATGTACACACACACAATCACATGTTTATTCACATACACTGAGTCAGGAGTTTCCGCCCTCTGACCAGGCCAAATAAAGGCCCACTGTGTGTGCTGATCACTGCGTGCTGACCACTGTGTATGCTGACCACTGCATGAGCTGAACACTGTGTGCTGACCGCTGTGTATGCTGACCACTGCACATGCTGAACACTGTGTGCTGACCAACGCATGTGCTGACCACCGCGTGGGCAGACCACTGTGTGTGCTGAGCACCAAGTGTGCTGATCACTGTGTATACTGATCACTTTGTGCTGACCATGGTGTGTGCTGATCACTGCGTGTGTGCTGACCA
>NW_006408660.1:471826-494622 GCF_000296735.1 Chrysochloris asiatica | reverse complement strand
ACTATGTGTGGTGTCAGGCTCCAGAGGAAGGGGCACACTCACTGCACCTCACCACAGGAGCTGTAGTGATGCTGAGCCCCCAGACGCTGAAGAGTCTAATTCTTGGGCCTCCCTGAGTCCTTCTCAGTAGACACATCGAATGGTCAGCCCAGTGGCCCACAGGCAAGGGTGGCCAACTTGTACCTGGCTCCAGCTGAGGCTACACAGGAGGGAGCCACCAAGGGGCTCAGCTGTCCCTCCCAGGCCTGATTGAGGTACAGGACCAACAGGGAGGGCTCCACCAAAGGTTCTATTTCTCAGTATTAATTCAAGAGTATCCAGGCCTCCTGCTGAGCTGCTGAAGAGCTCTTGGAAGCCTCTTCTCAACTGAAAACAGTAATTTGCAAGTGCTCACAAAGCATGGAGCAGACAGGATGGCCCCGCTGAACCACAGCGAGTCTTTCTCACAGCTTAGAGCCTACCCGTCCACTGTGAGGCCCTGCTCTGTGGCAACTGCAGGCTAGTTTGAGGTTCTGGGCTAGAACAGAATCCTGCATCTGCTACTTACAGCTGTGTGACTACAGACAAATGACTTAACCTCTCTGGTCCTGTTTCTTCATCTTTAAATGGGGATAATAGAAAGACTGCTGTGATGATGCAATGAAATGACACAGTACAGCAAGTGGTCAGAAGTACAGACTCTGGAACCAAATGGCCTGAGTTCAAATTCTGTCTCTATTCCTAATTAGGTTACTGTGTGATCTTGGGCAAGCTGCCCAGCCTCTCTGGTCAAAAAGCAACTTCCTCAAGACAAACAGAATCCCTGTGTTTCTGATAGTTGTTTTTGATTTTTTGTTGTTGTTGTTGAGTTTAGTGAAGAAAAATGAATTTTCATTTAAAAATCATTCCAACCTACCCTTTTCCGGAAGGCAGGAATAATAGCATGGAAGTTGTTGAACGGGGTCAAAGAGGTTTGGACTTCTTCTGAGTTAGCTGATACCAATAGCAATCAGTTGCCCTTATCAAATCTGACTCATGCTGACCCCAGGTGTCAGCATAGCGCTGTCCTCCATAGAGTTTTAAGGGCTGCTTTTTTGGAATTAGATTACTAGACCCTTCTTCTGAGGAATAACAGGTGGTGAGGTGGTGGTGTGCCATGGAGTCAGTTCTGACTCACAGAGACCCTGTACAGGGTTTCCAAGGCTGTAAATCTTTACAGAAGTAGAAAGCCTCATCTTTCTCCCGTGGAACCGCTGGTAGTTTCAAACTAGCGGACCTTGAGGTTAGCAGCTCAACTCATAACCACTATGCTACCACAGGTATTAATCTTATTTTACATGTGTGAAAATTGAGGCCCAGAGAGGGGGATGACTGCCCGAGATCACACAACTAGCTAGTGGCTAAGCAAGGACTTGACTTTATGTCTGTTGCCTCGAGGGTTGAAATTGTCTCAATTGACTGTAAGCTCCAGAGTAGAATTTATGATGCAAGCCATATATATAAAATGTATGTTCTCGAGGCCCCGTTCAAAAAGTAAAACAGGTAAAATTAATTTTAATAGTATAGTTAATCCCACCTATCTAAACTCTTATCATTTCAATATGAAGCTAATATACAGATGGAGCTAACACCTAGTGGTCTTATACTAGGAAAGGTTTGCTTGGTCTTGCGCCGATCTCTGGAATGTTGGGGTTCATTTCTGGAATGTTGTGCCAGTAAGGACTCTTGTCCTTACTGGATCTCTGCTTCACCAAACATGCTATCCATCTCCTGATCATATGTCCAAAGCAAGTGAGTTAGACCCTGCTCTGTTGTGATTCATAAGGTTTTTACCAGCGTAGTGGTTACGAATCGGGCTGCGAACCTTAAGGTCAGCGGTTCGAAACTACCAGCCACTCCGCGGGAGAAAGATGAGGCTTTCTACTCCCATAAAGATTTACACCCTCGGAAACCCTGTACAGGGTCGCTATGGGTCGGAACCGACTCGACGGCACTTAACAACAATATCAATCTTCAGAAGTACACCATCAGGTCTTTATTCTTATTCTTAGTCTGGAATCTCCATTGAAACCTGTCCATCATGAGTGCCCCTACTGGTATTTGAAATACCGATGGTATAGTCCCAGCATCACAGCAACAGACAAGTCACCATAGTATAACAGACTGACAGATGGGTGGTAGGAAATCAATATAAAATATTATTAATGAGATATTTTATATTATTTTGTTTCAAAAATTCCTTTTCATACCAACACTTCAAGATCCAGTGTGTATTTTACACTTCCAGCACTTCTCAATTTGTACTGGACACATTTCGAAGTTTCAAAAGCCACATGTGGCCAGCGGCCACTGTGATGGACATTGTCCCTCTAGAGACCTGGGTATCTATTGGTGGACTTGCAGAGCTGGAGGAAGTAACTAGTTCTTCAGATACAAAGAATCGCTGAAGCCAGGTGTTAAGGGAGCTGAGTGATCTGTGTTGTTGATTACCACACTGGTCTAGTTACAAGATGGTTCGTTCCACGAGTAAGCACAAGAGTGCCAATCTCTTCTTAGCCCAGCCCCACCCTCAGTCCCCTCCCTGCTCAGGACCCAGCTGATCTGGTGTCAAATGGACCTTATAGTCCAGCCTTAGCCAGGGCATCCCTGTGTATTAGAAATGGCAACCTAACAAAGACAGAAACAGCAATTTCAAGCCAATGGGCACTAGTTTTGACCCCCAACTCAGTCATTCCTAGCTGGGCAAGTCTCTCTATATCACTGTATAAAAATTTGGTCTTAATATCTCTTTCTTCACAGGGTTGACAGTAGGATCGGATACAAAACTATATGAATCACTTTCATGCCATTAAGCATGACCGATGAGTGTTCTTAGTGTCCCCATTTTGCAGATGGGAAAGCAGAGGTATAGGGAGAGGAATAGCTGGCCCAGTATCACACAACTTGCAAGTGGTGGCTTCAGTGATAACAGACCCTATCGCCTAGGGTTGTTGTGAGGACTAAATAAATTAGTAAAGCACTGAGAAATCTACTCAATAGATTTTCATCCTCCTCATCACTGCTGTCGTCAACACCAGCACGGCCATCACTACCACTGTAGTTGTCAATATCACTGTGATGGTTAGGATTCTGTGTCAACTCAACTAGACCTGGATTACCAGAGGTTTAGCAGTCAGGATGTGCTTATTCTCATGGTGATGAAACCTCACACAGGGATAGTTAGTTCTATGATGAGTGGTTATGAGTGGTGGTGGTGGTTATGTGCCTGGAGTTGGTTCCGACTCATAGCGTCCCTATACAGGGTTTCTGAGGCTGTAAATCTTTACGGAAGCAGAAAGTCTCATCTTTCTCCCGCGGAACTGCTGGTAGTTTCAAACTGGTGACCTTAAGGTTCGCAGCCCGACCACTACACTACCAGAGCTCCTTGAGTGGTTATGAATAGCCAATCAATTTATGGGATGCTTCCTTGGGGGTGTGGACTCCTCCCAGTATAACAGACATGTGGGAGGCACTGTCTCTCTCTTGCTTCTGCTGGGGATCTGGGACTCTACAATTTTAAGATAAAAAACTTCTCTTGTTTGTATTTGTTTCACTGGTTTTGCTTCTCTAGAATCATCATCTATTAGCATCGTCATCATCATTGTTGTTAACATCATCCTTGTCATCATCATCATTGTTGTTGGTCACCTAAGTGCTGTGAATCTCATAATTATGATGTCTTCAACATCACCACGATTAGCGTCATCATCACTGACATCACTCCTATTGTGGTTCTCCTCCTCATAGTCTGTCTTCCTGTGCGTGTTGTAAACACAAAACACATAGTGCCGGCACACCAGTAATGAGCCTTCCCTTGAACGTAGTCTTAACTTGGCTAGGCAACTAGGTTTTAAAACTAACAATAACACACACACACACACACACTAAAGGCAAGGCTGAAAGAGGATTCTTGTTCAGAAGACACACACACACACACACACACACACACACACACGTACAGAGGAGATTTTCTTTAACCAGAGAACACTGCCAGTCACACGGCTCTGAGAATGCCTTTACAGAGAGAAAAATCCATTAACCATCAGGGTTCCTGTGAAGTTCATTTTCTCTTTCCCAGGACAAGAAGGCCCAGGGAGCAGAGACTCCATTGTCAGCTTCAGGGCCACCCATTAGGGAACCTGCCAAGTTAAATACCCTCCTTCAGGTCTTTAATGTGCTGCTCAAACAGAAAAGACCTTATTTGGGGCTTTTTATTTATTTATTTGTCAACATCACTACCAGCCAGGTTTAGAAACAGTCACTGCAGGTCAGGCTCTGGACAGAACTGAGAAAGGAGTATTCCAAGCCATCCTTCCTCGTCAGACCAGTAGCTGCTCCATGACCTTCTTCCTCCCTCCATCCCTGACTGCACAAAGTATCCTTGTCCCAATCCCCACAGGCTCCTATTTGTATGAACTGTTACAGCTGGTGGTCAAGACCTCCTGGGTCTTGTATTTGCATTTTAGAGGGGTTTTCCTGAGGCCGGAATGCCAAGGATCAGGAAGGTGGGGGCAGGGGAGACTGGAGAATGGAATTTCAAAGAAGGGGAGACTTCTATTGGATGTCATCTTGTTTTGTTTCTTCTTCAGCTTTTTATTGGGAACTGGGCGAAGCTTTACAGAGCACATCAGTTTTTCATTCAACAAACTGCACACATTTTGTTTAGTTTCATGGATTTCAGTCTCTACAATGTAACATCACTTATCACCCCACTTCCTGCCTGTGTTTCCTGTTGTCATAATTCCTTCTTCTGAACATTGTCCTTTTGATTTCAAATGATTGAATATTTTAAGATATTACCTCCCTGGTATTGTTTACCTTGTTGTTGTTGTTAAGTACCGGTGGAGTCACTTCTGACTCATAGTGACCCTGCACAGGGTTTCCGAGGCTGCAAATCTTTAAGGATGCAGAAAGCTTCATCTTTCTCCCATGGAACAGCTGGTAGTTTCGAACTGCCGACCTTGAGGTTAGCAGCCCGATTCATAACCATTATGCTATAGACCAGTTTATTTTTTGGCTGAAAACCGAGTGCTGGGGGTGAGTTCAGTTCCAGGAAGGGCCAGTCCAACCAGTGAGCATGGTCTTTTTTGATGATGTCAAGTTTTGCTCTATATTTTCTCCTACTCTATCCAGGACCTTCTAATGTGATCCCTTTCATGGAATGGTATTAGGACACCATCTAGTTCTTCTGATCTCAGGGTCATGGAGGCTGGGGTTCACATGATCCTTTAGCTCATTGGACTAATTGTTCCTGCACATCTTTGATTTTTCTCACTCTTCTTTGCTCTGGACAGGGGGAGATCAATAGCTGTACCTTAGATAATCGCTTATGAGCTTTTAAGAATCCAGTTGCTGGTGACCAAAGTAGGATGTAGAAACATTGTCTTTGTGGACTATGTTATTCTAGTTGACTTGGTGTCCCCTGAGGCCATGGTCCTGAGCCCCAGGCCTAGTATCATATGTCACTTCCATGGCTAAGGTGTACCTAATCCAACCATCTCATATGCATGTGAAAGCTGGATAAGAAGAAAGAAGACAGAAGAAAAATGGATGCATTTGAATGCATCTAGTGTTGGTGAAAATTACTGAATATACCATGATTACCAGTAGAACAAACAAATTAATCTTAGGAGAAATAGAACCAGAATGTTCCTTAGAGGCGAAGATGGCAAGACTTCATCTTGCTTACTTTGAGCATGCCATCAAACACAAGAAAAGGATATCAGGATTGGTAAAGTAGAGAATCAGGGACAAAGCAGGAAGCCCTCAATGCGATGGACTACCAACAAAGCCACAATAATGAACACAAATTTACAAATGATGCTGGAAATGGCACAGGACTGGGCAATGTTTGGTTCTATCATGCCGATGATCACCAATGAGCCAGAACCAACTCAACCACTAACAACAACTTATCAGTTCCACAGAGAGTCTCCCACGCCCAGTTCACATTCATGTGACTTTTCCAACTTGATATTTATGTGAGGCCTGTAGACAATCAAATTCTACAATCTTATTTCTGCTCTCAGCAAGGCCAGGGGAACTCCTTGAACTTGGACAGTCGTCTACTGAACACATTTTAATTGAGTACCTGCTATGTGAGAGGCGCAGTACTCTCTCCTGGGGCATAGATGAGTGGGATACACAGCCACAACGCCATGGCTCTTACATGCTGAGAGAGAAGAAGCTATAGATGTGGCTTTCCTCTCCACCTAGAATGTTGACTCGCTACTTTTGTGTCCCAGGAGTTCATCTGGATTTCAGCATCATAATTACTTTAAGTTAGCATTTACTAAGCTCAGCCCTGTGCTAAGAGATTTGCATAAATCAACCAGTCACTGTTGTCTGTTGTCTTGTGAACTCTGACTCATGGTGACCCCATGTGTGTCTGTTGTCTTGTGAACTCTGACTCATGGTGACCCCATGTGTGTCACAATAGAACTGTGCTCCATAGGATTTTTAATGGCTGGTTTTCCAGGAGTGGATATCCAGGCATTTCTTCTGAGGTGCCTCTGGGTGAATTAGAACCTTCAACCCTACAGTTAGCAGCCCAGTGTATTACTTTTTTGCACCACCCAGGGAATCTCTGCATAAATTACTGCAACAACCCCATGAGACAGGTAATCCTCACATCCTCCATATTTTACAGATGGGAAACTGAGGCACAGTGCGGTTGACAAAGTTGCCCAAAGCATTCACTGAGCAGTGAACTGGGACTGGAGGCCAGGAGCCTCAGGCTGTAGACACACATGGAAGGGCATCTATGTTGATCTTGGAGCAGGGGAGGTCAGGTATTGGCGAATGGCACTGAGGTGGCGGGGACAGGAGGAGAGGACACTGGGAGAGATACAGAGTGTGATAGTCCAGGGCAGGTAAGTGAGGGTTCCGGCTCATAAGTAGAACATGATCAGGACCCAGGAGTTCGGCCTCCAGGCTTACGTTTCTGCTCTTCATGTGCCCTTGACTCTAAGGAGCTATGCTAAATCAGGGCCTGGCAGAAGCCCAAAATAGCTTCCAGGCAAAATGGAGTGCAGAGTCAATCTTGTCCCATTCATCACTCTGACTCCAATCTTGTTATTTTCAGTCAAAGTGGCACTGGGAATGTTGAAGGGGGAGAAAGAGAGAGTCTGAGAAAGAGGAGAGAGAGAAGAAAGAAGAGGGCGGGGGAGAAAGAAGCAGGCCTTCAACCCTGCTTCATTCATTTCTGGGTTTCAGATGAGAAACCTATTTCTTTGCTTTAGGGAGGTGTTGGGGCATCAGTGACTGCTTCCCTAGCATCCTTGTATGCTTCACTTCCCTCTTTCAGCATCAGCACCCTATATTTGAGGGAGCTCTTGTAGTGTAGTGGTTATGAATTGGGCTGCAAACCTCAAGGTCAGCAGTTCGAAACTACCAGCTGTTCCGCAGGAGAATGATGAGGCTTTCTGCTCCCGTTAAGACTTACAGCCTAGGAAACCCTATACAGGTTTGCTGTGAGTCAGAACCGACTCCATGGCACATAACCACCACCAAACCACCCAATATTTATTTTGCAAAATTCACATCTACTCCAACCAATGAGGTCTGATCTCAGCTCCAAAACTGGATCATGATTGGCTTGAGTCATCAGCATAACTCACCTCCCACTACAGTGATAAAGGGGCAGGCAGATAATCCAATCAGAACAAAAGAGACTGTGGCAGGGAGAGAGGGCTTCTAGCTTCTGTTGGATTTAGGGATGTGGGAGAAGTGAGTCTGGATGGTGGAGCCAAGACCTAGGGGAAGGTAGAGATGGCAGATGCTAAGAAACAGAGATCTGATGGGCTCTGGATCAAGCCATACCTGAAATCTACAGGGCATTTTAAGGTTTGTGAACAAAGTAAATTACTTGTTTTAAAAGTCCACAAGAGTTGTGTGTGTGTGTGTGTGTGTGTGTGTGTGTGTTTTGCCACTTTCAACATACAAAGTCCTATCTGAGTTAGAGCAGTTGCAGAGTTCCCTCTCAGGATCATGAATGCCCACGGTTTGGGGCTGGGGAAACAAAGCAGCCCAGCAAGCAGAAACTTGGTATGGAATGAAAGATGGGGAGGAAACTTTCTGAGACAAAGATCTGGGGTGATCATGAGTTCCAGAATCAGGGTCAGCTCTGCAGAGTTTAAATGCAGACTGAAGGGACAAAATTCTAGTAATGATTTTGCCCCTTAAATATGTCTATTGTATTTGGTGTATTATGTCATCCCATTATCCTCGCCACCATATGGAGTAGGGGTGGATAGTTCCATTTTACAGATGAGCAAACTGAGACCCAGAAAGGAGCAGTGGCCTGCACAACAACATACTGAGAGGACAAACAGTGAAGCTGGACTTGGAACCCTGGAATACCTCCTTAATAGCAAGCACACTGGGGGAGGATCCAGTTTACCCTCCAAACACCAAACCCACTGCCACCAAGTCGATTCGGACCCATGAAGACCCTGTATAGGATTTCAGAGGCTATAATTTTTTTTTACAGGAGATGACAGCCTTTTTTGTCTCTCATGGAGTAGCTGGTGGATTCAAACTACTGTCCTTGAAGTTAGCAGCCTATTTCTTATCCTACAGCACCTCTAGGGCTCCTTGGTGTAGCTACCAGGGGATCTGCTTTCAACATCTGCACCTGTGAGCAAATGACCAAGTATGTGAATTTCACCAGGTTCATTTTCTCCACTTTACCTTGTCAGGATCTCAAGGGCAATAAACACGCCCCCAGAATGACAGAGGACTTAGCTAAAGACTGTTTAGGAATAGGGCCCCAATAACATTTCAGTGTGGAAATGGCCTGGGTGTTCACTCTCTTTGTCAATGATCTTTAGCCATAAGATTCATCAGGTGGTATCCTCACGCGGATAGTACCAAGAGCTGTCATTTATTGGCTAAGCCTCTTGCTTGGTTAAGTAGAGGGTCAGCGAGAAAGAGAAAGAACCCCAACGACATGGATTGGCACAGTGTCAGCAGCAATGGGCTCAAGCGTAACAAAATTGTGAGAATGGCGCAGTTTCAGGAAGTGTTTTGTTCTGCTATGCATAGGGTCGTTATGAGTCAGAACCCACTCCACAGCAACAACAACAATGTAACATCTGAGACAGGTGCTATGATTAATCCCATTGTACTAACTAGAGAACGAAGGCTCGATTCAATATTACAGAACTCAGGGTTCCAACACAGATCTGGTTCTCAGGATGATTTTCTAGAGATTCCCAAAGTACAGAACCAGTCTTGGCATGAAGGAAGATTCTAGCAGTAAATTACATTTCAATCACCAAGTTAAGAAAGCTATTCTTTTACATTTGATTTCAATCCTTCTGACTACTTTAAGAAGTCTCAGTTGAGTGCTAATAGATCCTTAACGCCTCTCTAATGAACTGAATGGCACCTAACGACAACAATGCTTGCTAGAACTCCTGGTATGATGCTGTATAGGTTCAGCACTGGACTGGGAACCACAAGGTCGGTAGTTCAAATCCATCAGCTGCTCCTCAGAAACCCTACATGAGGTCACTATGAGTAGGAACTGACTTGACGGCACTTAACAACAACAACAACAAATGCTTGCTAACCTATCAGCAGCTCCTTAGGAGAAAGCTGAGGCTTTCTGCTCCCATAGAGATTTACAGCCTCAGAAATCCGACACAGGGGTCACTATGAGTTGGAACCGACTCTACAGTACACAATGCTGGCAAGGCGGGCACTGGTGGTTCGGGGGTAGAAATCTCATCTTCCATGCAGGAGATCCAGGTTTGATTCCTGGTCAGTGCATCTCATGAGCAGTCATGGTACATCTATCAGTGGAGGCTTATATGTTGCTATGATGCTGAACCATGAGGTTGCAGCCGAACTTCTAGACAAAGACGAGCTAGGAAGAAAGAACCAGCAATTTGCTTCTAAAACTCAGCCAACGAAAACCCCCATTGATCATGCTGGTTCAATCCAAAATCTATTATGGGCATATTGTAGGACAAGGCAGAGTTTGGTTCTGTTGTGCACAGAGTCACCACGCGTGGGGAGCCAACTCCAGAGGTGTTACTACTTTCCTTTTGGGTTACTATGAGGAGCAAGAGAAGTAATGTGAAAAGCAGCTAGCACAGAGGCCGGTATGTGGTAAGGGTGTCAATGAATGGTGTCAATGAATGAATGATATGATGAAACAAGCTACCAAGGCACACTAGGCACTGTGCTACCCAGGTCTGTCCTCTAACTTCCGAATCCTTCAGAAACCATCCCAGCCAGGCTCCAAGTCTGGGCAAAGGCCACTCAGAGAGAGGCAGACAAGGCCTGGCTCCCCTGCTCCAGGACCTGGAGGGATGTACTCCTCCCCAGGAGGGACTATACATCTGTGGCCGCCTGTTGTGTATCAGTGGTTGAATCTCCTTGGCACTTTAGTGAAATCAGTTTCTGAGATGCAGGATGAAACAGTTTTATTTCTCCCCAAAGCAGAACTAGCCTCACACGGGTGCAGGGCACGTTGATAACACTGGGAAGAGAAAGGCTTGTGACCCCAGGGACTAAGGATGTCATTTCCATGCTAGTGTAAGGGGTGGGGGCAGTGAGGTCCCCCCAGTCATTTTTTTCTCATGGTCTGATCATCTGAAGGGGGTTCTGTGTTCCGTTAGTGAACGACCATGACAATGGCCTAGGACCCAGCAGCGTTTCTGTTTTGCAGAAGTTTGGCATGAGTTGGAACCAACTTGCCAGCAATTGACAACAACATTCAAGGGTAAGATTCTGAAAGCCCATGTGGTGGAAACACTGGCCCTTCCTCAGGGCCACAGTCTAAAAGAGGAAATGATAGAAACAAGGTAGCTAGCACCTTCACGCCTGGGAGAGAGTCTGAGACTAGCAGGCCCTTCCTTCCTGCTCATCCCAGAGCTCAAGGGCAGGTGCTAGCATGGACAGTCCATGCTTGATTGCCATCTCTGCCACTTGGGTCTGTGAGATTAGAGTGTTTTACCTATCCCTCTGTAAGCCTCAGTGTCCTCATTTGTAAAATGGGTGGATAGCAATGATTCAGGCCATTGTGACACTGCATTTTGGAGGGGCTGCATGGTGAAGCTTTCAGTTTACAAACTAGGGAACAGAGAGGGAAAGTGACTGACCCAAGTCACACAGCCCAGCTTGTCATTGCCAGACTCTGACCACTAATCGGGAATCATAGCGCAGAATTTACTCATAACAGTCACAACCGCTGTTGTTCTGACTCAAAGTGAACCTGTATAGGGTTTCTGAGGCTTTGAGACTTTCTGCTCCCTCAAAGACGCAAAGGCTGAAACCACTGACCTTGTGATTCACAGTCCAGTGTTTATTCTAGAGGGCTACGATGATCCCAGTAACAACAGCAGACCTCTTCTAATGACCACTCCCCGTATCATATTGTATGTGTAATGTATTCTATCCGAGTACTGTATCTGTTTACACAGAGTGGCTGGAATATGATGTCAAGTTCAGGTTCTGCAGAGACTCCTTAGAACTGCCCTGCCCTCCCTCCCTACCCTCCTGCAGAACGCCTGGTGGTTCACTTTCACGTTGGATCTTGAAAGAAGGAAACCCCTGTAGCCTCCAAAGGCTACGTAGCCCCTGACCCAGTCCAGCCAAAGTAAATTAACTAAGAGGCTGTAACGAACCCAGCATTTACAATGCCTTGCCCACACACCTAATATTAAAGTCCCGACACAACCTCTGACCAGGAATCCTAGGGGCCAGCTCCCCTTATCTCAGCCCAGCAGGGAACCCTCAGAGACTCCTGCAGCCAGAAACACCCGGAGCGATATTGAACCCTTGGATTCAGTTGCTTGCCAGGGGCAGTTTGTACTGGGAGTAAGCCAACACTGAGAAAAGATGGTGAGGACCCTGCTCCCAGGCCAGTGGTCCTATGACAGCTGCTTCATCTTCCTTCCAGGTCTTAGTTCTCTAGAGCTACTACCACAGAAATGCCACAAGTGGGTGGCTTCAACAAACAGAAATTTATTCTGTCTCATAGTGCCGGCTTTAGGGGGAAACTTTCTTTGTTGTTCCTTGTCTCCTTTTCAGCATCTGTAGGCCCAGAATTCTTTGAAAATCTCCATATGACTTGGCATCCATCTTCCCCCAGATCTAGGAGGTTCACAGTGCAGGGATCCCAAGATCAAACAGCACACCCCACTCCTAGCTCTTGTTTCTTGGTGATAATGATGCAATTAATCCTCTTATTGGTTTCTCACATCAGATCACATCATGGGGGGATCACTGTATAACTGCCAAACCATTGAGAATAGTTGGAGGAACACAATCAATGGCAGCAATCAATTCACAGCCAAAGTAAGAGTAAGAAAGAGCCCTCACATCCAGGAGGTCCTGAGCAGTCTGAGTACAGCTCTCATTACCATTAGTTCATTTATTCATGAAGACAGTCACTGAAGTCCAACGACAGTTAGTCGAGCACCCATCATGTGTCAGGCCCTGGGTGCAGGGGATGCAGAGAGGCGCAAGACTGAGTCTCTGCTGGCCAAGTGGACAGAGGCAATGACAACGGGAGGACTGGGGAATCCCAACACAGTTGCTTTTCTTACTGTAAATGGGCAGAGTGAGAGCTGTTGTGAGGACAAAATGAATTAATGGAGTGAAGGGGCTCAGAACAGAACCTGAAGCACACAGTCAGCACAAAGTGTATATATTTTGCAACTATCATCATCAAGAGGGCTGTGATGGGGCTTAAATGGGGTGTCCAATATGACAGCTGAGAAGATATGATGTCAGGGTAAACAAAGGCAGCAACTGGAGGGACCTGCAGGGCCAAACATTCAGAGGTGGGAAAGGGCTTGACTGATGTCTATTCTAGAGGCAGTGGGAGCCACAGAAGGTCTCTAAGGAGGTGATGAGATCAGATTAGTGTGTCAAGGAAGAACACTCTGGCTCAATGCGGAGGATGTTACAAGAATCTAAGCTGGAGCAAGAAGTGATGTGGAGGTGGGGGTGAGGGTGGGGATACAGACATGAACGCCTCAAGGAAGGTCACTGAAGGGACATTTGATCCTCAGGAACAGGGAACAGATCTGTTTTGCATCCCCAGTTCCTAGAACACACAGGAGATACTCTGAAAAAGCTACACTTGAATGCCTGTGTGTGGGGCGAGGAGAGGAAGGAGAGCAGCGTTAAGACATGGGCAGCTTTCAGGGCGTTGGTGTTGTCGGAGGGAGGCAGGACTAGGTGAGACATGGAGGTTCTTGGGACACCATGCCCCTGTTTACTGTCTCCTCCATTTTCTAAAGCCAGAACAGAGACTGCCCAAGATCACACAGCACAGGGGGACAGATGCTGAACTATACATGTAGTCTATTTGGACCACTCCTCAGTTTGAGCAGAAGCCCAAGAGTAAGGGCCACCCAGGGACTTGTTGGGAGTCCTGGTGTGATTCTGTAAGATAAGCACTGGACTACAAGGTAGGTTTGAACTGCAAAGTTGGTGGTTCAAGCTCACCAGCCACAACTTGGAAACACTATACAGGGTTGTTATAAGTTAGAACCGACTCGACGGCACTTAACAGCTAGGGACTTGTTGAAAGGGATGGACTCAGAATTATGGTAGGTTTCATTTCATGGCTTAGAGACTCTGGCTTTTCCCCAAAGTAGAAAACTACAGCGGTGTCTTCATTTCCCTTTGACTTGGGAGCTCTCTGGCCTTGAACCTTCCACCTCCACCCCCAACCTGTCCCTAGAAACACCACCACCTCTGCGGCTCCAGGAGAAATTTAATCTCTGGTGTCGGGTTCCCCAAGAGGCTACCAGGAAGGAGGTCAGTAGAGTGAGTGAAGCATTAGCATAAATTATTGACCCAGAGCTTGGTGGCCACCCAAGGACTTTGCATGTAACCCATGCTGGACCCACAACCTCAGACAACTAGTGGGACTCGAGTCAGCTAGATTAGACAACTAGTCTCAACTAGTAAGGAGAATACAGAAGATTCCCAGCGTAAGATGTTGGTGACAAGGTTCCAGCCTCAGACAGTCCTGTGGCTTTTACTTTGGGTGGCTTCAGATGAGCTTCCTATGAGTTACAGGGTCATTTCTGGAAGAATCCAATTTGTGTTTGATTTCCCCATTTCAAGGACTGTATCCAGGCCTTTGGAGATGCCCGGTCTCACAGGGTAGGGGACAGAAACGGCCCACATGAGTCAAAGGTTGCTGTGGTCTCTCTAGGGAGGCAGAGCAGGGTCTCAAATGCCTACCAGGGCCAAAGAAGGCAAAGGAGGTCCCATGTAAGTTGATGAACAAATGACAGACTCAGTACCAGGTACTCAGCTCCAACCCAAAGACCTCAATTTTTCAAGAGGTATTGGACTTCTAGATGTTTTTATATAAAAGATGCTACTTCTTATATTCATAATATTACCATCGAGTCAATTCTGACTCATGGTGATCTCAGGTGTATGTGGGTAGAATTACTGTTGTTGCTGTTAGGTGCTGTTGAGTTGGTTTCAACCCATAGTGACCCTATGTTCAAAAGTGTGAAACCACCACCCAGTCCTGCACCATCCTGCCCACTGCTGCTACCCTTGAGCCCATTATTGCTGCCACTATGTCCGTCCATCTCGTTGAGAGTCTCCCTCTTTCACTGTCCCTCTACTTTACCAAGCATGATGTCTTTTTCCAGGGACTGGTCCCTCCTGATACTATGTCCAAAGTATGTGAGATGAAGTCTGGCCATCTTGGCTTATAAGGAGCCTTCTGGTTGTACTTCTTCCAACATAGATTTGTTTGTTCTTTTGACAGTTCATGGTACTTTTAATATCCTTTTCAAATACCATAACTCAAGAGCATCAATTCTTCTATGATCTTCCTTATTCACTGTCTAATGTTCACATGTATATGAGGTTATTGAAAAGACCATGGCCTGGGCCAGGCACACTTTAGTCTTAAACAGATCTTGTGCAGCAGACTTGCCTAATGCAATAATACATTGTTTGATTTCTTGACTGTTGTTTTCCCGAGTGTTGATGGTGGACCCAAGCAAAATGAAGTCTTTGGCAATTTTAATAGTTTCTCCATTTATCATGATGTTATTCACTGCTCCGGTGGTGAAGAATTTTGTTTTCTTTACATTGAGTTGCAACCCATATCAAAGGCTGTGGTTTTTAATCTTCATCGATAAGTAGGATTTTCTTTGGCTGAGTTTTCAGACTTAAAAGTTCCAAAAGTCCTGGTGGGATGCTGTACAATAAGCACTGGACTGCTCACCTCAAGGTCAGTGCTTCAAAACCACCAGCTGCTCCTTGGAAACCCTATACAGGATTGCTATGAGTTGGAACTGACTCCACAGCACTTAACAACACCAATACAAGATTGTCAGACATTTTTCTGAAGTGACTCGGGTTGGACTTCAACCTCCAATCTTTTGCTTAGTGATTGAATGCTTAACTATGTGCACTACCCATATTCCTACTTTTTAAATGTTGGAAGTGAAATGAACTTTTTTCAAAACCCACCCAACAAGTCAATGACTATCTGGTTGCAAACTCTGTGAGAACTCATTGATGAGTTTGTAGAGGGGTACCAGGGAGGAGGGTGGAGGTGAAGAGATGAGTTCTTTAACCCACCTAACAGGCTAGAGGTCACAGACAAGTCCATGGCAGCGTCCAAGGGAAGCAACTAGACCCTTGGTGCCAGAAATACCAACTGAAGCAGAGACTCCTTATCTCCAATCTTGTCCTGAAAGCCGCAGATATTCCAGACTCAGAGGAAGCTGGTGGACGGACGCATGGGTTTGTTGCAGGGTTTCAAACCAGTTAATTCCCCCTGCTGAGAATCTGTATTTCCAGCCCAGATAGAATGAATCCGAATCTACATTTTAACAAGATCCCCAGGAAATTCACAAATCCAACCGGAAATCATTTACTGAGGTTGCCATAATGTTTCTGGCTTGCAGGAAAACTTAACATTCTATAAAGCTCCTACAATGTGTTGGCCATGCTACAAGAACTGTTCTAAACTACTATTAACAGCTACTCCTGATTGAGCACTTAGTAGGTTCTGAGCTAACCTGACTGATCACCCTCTGAGTTAGCCCATCATATAGCTCAGACGCACACAACGGCTGGTGGGAAGTTATCCAGGCCTGCCAGGCCCCAGAGAACATGCTCTTCCTCCCACACTCTGTGATGAATCAAATCTACGGCTCTCATTTCTCTCCATCTGACAATCTAGTCACTCAATACAAAGCCAATTAAAAACTCTATTTTTTTGTTCACGTGGGATTTTTAGAATCTTGGCAAGCATTTAGGAAGCATCTCAAAAACAGTCTCAAAATATTACATTTGAACAATATCTGAACGGCACCAGATGGCTTGTTGGTGCAGAACAGTGGAGGAAGAGTGAGGGGGGCTTAACATATATTTCAGAGACCCCAACATGGTATCTCATACTGAGCCGAGTAAATTAGTGAGTTGTTTTAAAGTCTATTTAAAGAAAAACGTATTTGCTATGGAGTGATTCTTCTATAAACTTTTCATAATGATTGGGTGAGGCTTACAAATAAATTCATTTTCCTCTCAGCAATCTATACATACTTTGTCTCAGTATCATTGATTACAATCTCTATAATGTAAATATCACTTGTCCAACTTCCTCCCTTTGTTTGTTGTTTCCAGTCCTCCTTCTGAACTTTGTCTTGGGCAGATGTTGCCCTTTTGACCTCAAATGCTTGATTATTCAGAGTGGGAACCTCCCTAGCATTACTGTTTCCCTTATACATCTGTCTGTTGTTGAAAAGTGATCCGTGAGTTCTGATCTAGACTATGGTCCTTGGTGTCCTGAAGGATGCTTACCATCTCAGTGTTCACCACCCATCTGCTAGTGGGTGTGATAGAAAAAGGTTGTGTGTGTGCAGCTCTCTGTTTGCTGCAGGCTGGGCTGGTGTTGGCCGCCATCTATCTTTGATCAGGTGGTGGGTACAGGAGCGGGTGGCAGCCCTTTGCCCACAGGAGGCACTGGGCACAGCTGTTCTTCAATAACCAAACACTGGTATAGGCACGTGTGTGATCCTGGGCACGCGGAGCTGATGATCAGGTGCTGTCCCAATCGAAATCCTACTTGTGAAAGTCCAACATGGCCATGCTGTGTCCAGTCAGCTGGCAGTTCACTGTTCCACTGGTCTCTTTGTTTGGCATTTTTTGTTCAGCTTCCTCTCCTTGTCAGTAATCAATACAAGTCTCTATCCTTTCCTCCGAAGCGCAGATTTGAGGACTATCATCTGTATCTGCTTCATTTGGTCTCTTGTGTCTTTGTTTAGAGGGTCTGGTAGACCATCTGCCTAACCCACTATTTTGCTGAAAGTCTATGGGGGCAATTCTTAAAAGTGGATCCAAAATGTTGGTGTTTGGAACGTCATCAATCCAAAAGAGATACAAATGAAGGGGATCTGGACTCTTATTCATGGGGCTGGGAAGGTAGCTTCCCTCTGGGACGCTTCCTAGAAACCCTTTGTAGTAAATCAAATTATAGTCCCCAACAGCATCCACGCCCTAACCCCCAGAACCTATGAATATGTTACCTGACATGGCAAAAAGGGGCTTTGAAGCTATGATTAATTTTTAAAAAATGTCAAGATGGGAAAGTTATCTTGGATTTTCTGGGTGGGCACAATATAATCAAAAGAGTGTAATAAGGGATTGTTGTAACTGTTGTTAAGTGCTGTCGAGTCAGTTCCAACCCATAGCCACCATAGAGGGAAGTAACTGGGTCCGAATCAGAGAAGGAGATGTGAAGATGGAAACAGATTGGCTTTGAAGATAGAAGGGGCCATGAATCAAGGGATGCAAACTGGAAAAGCCAAGCAAGACTCTCAGAGTTTAGAGAGGAACACAGCGCTGCTGACACCTTGGTTGCAGCCCAGAGAGTCTCATGGTGCACTTCTTAATTTCAGAACTGTAAGGTAAGAAATCTGTGTTGTTTTAAGTCATCATGTTTGCAGTCTTTTGTTACCATAGCAATAAGAAACTAGTATACATGCTAACTTTTCTACAGGGCCATTTACTCTGAATACACTTTGGGCCCTTGGCTCTATCTTCCATTACTTCTGCCTTCTCTTCTTCAATAATGACAAGGACACTTTCAGGTGACTGTAGCATCATGTGTGTTGAACGTCATACTTTACATAGGCTAAAGAGATCCTTTCAGTGATGTGTCACACTCATTCTTAAGGTCTGCCATCCATCTTCCATGTGTCTCTCCAGATTGTCTCTTTGACTTCTCCTCCTGCTGTCTGGGAACTGGTCTATGGTATCCTATATTTCCGTGCGGTCAACAAGCTTGACTGAGCCCCTCAATTTCTGCATGTTTCTGTTATTGTTCCCACTTTTCATCTCCCTACACTGTCTCCCATGGTTAAGAAATGCTTATCCCATGCTTGGTTTGAGTGAGCTATCTCTTTCCTGCCAGGATCCTGACTGAGACCACAGATGAAGGAAATAGGGCACGAAAATTCATGAAGTTACTTGTCCAAAGTCAGTAGTTGGGGGTAGTGGCACAGACAAGTGCTGGGGCTTGGCTCTGCCTAAAACCCTTGGCCAGAGATGGCATGGTGAGTCAGGAACAAGTTTTATTTACTGATTTTTTAATTTGAATTCAGTGCCAACACCAAAACCAATTTGGAACTTTTAAATACTAACCCAGATTACCAGCTCTTCTTGAAAGATTAACTGAGCTACTCACACTGTTCTGAGCGCTTCCGGAGTGCACTCACATACTCCTCAGAACCATGTACAAGGTAAGTATTAACACTACCCCAGTTCTAAAAACAGGAAAGGGAGGCACCGACAATGAAATTGCTTGTGTGAGGGGAACCTGGGATACGAATCAGGGCACATCTGACTCCTGACTCAAAGTCCCAGGACCCAAGTCCCATCGGCTCTGGGAAACCTTCAGATGTGGCGTGGTCAACCTGCATAATAATCTACGTCTGCATTAGACCTGCCTGACATGACCTACCCAGCCCCAGAAGGCTCTTCTGGAAATCCAGGAGAAGAACCTTCAAGAACTCCTTCAAACTCTACATGGCAGCCTTGCCCCTGGGATGGGCCTGGTGCGTTCCTGGGAGTCTTCTTTACTCCAAAGCAGGCCCTTGCACTGAAAGGGAGACTCGTCATTGTCGCTAAGGACGATCAGTGTGAAAACATTTCTCTTCACTGCTTAAGCCACTGCTCGATGTAGCAGGCTACATCTCAGACCTGCGATTGTAGCCAGCGCCCTGCTGGAGCGTAGGGGAGCCCACAGGTCACATCGCTGAACCCAGGAGCACACAGAGCCCTTGTTCTCCTGGCTCCTGCCTGCCCTGCTTAGCTTGGGCCTCTGCCTCTACCAGTCTGAATGGGGACTCCAACTTTGTCCTTCCTTGGGCACCATCCCCTATAGGTCCGCCAACAGGACAAATGAGCTGAGCAGAGGAGCTTTCTAGAAATCTCTGAAATCAGAGCTGGCTGTGGCCCCTTCTACCAGCCTATCTCCCTCAGGATGGGCAGTTCAGCAGGGTTGTATTTCTCTCTTTCTCCTCTTGGCTCAGCCTGGAGTTTCCTCTGAGCGTCTCAGGGGAGAAACTGACTGAATGCCCCCATTGTGAGGTAAGCAAAAGACCCCAGAAGCCTGGAGAAGGATCCAGGAGGGTAGTAATGCCATGAAAAGGGACAGAGGGCCCTCTTATCGCAGGCAAGAGGAGGCCAGGAGAAACTTAAGAGAATTGATAGAAAAGGCTGGTTTGACCTCAGGGGAGACAAAACCACTTTCTAGAATAATATGAGAAGTGTTATCTGTCCAAAGACAGCAATTAATTGGCCATTAGCTTGTGGAGTAGGTTTTCATGTCTAAAAAATCCCAGAGATCAGAGAGGGACTGGATCGGTCCCAGGGTGCAGCCTCAGTGTAGTCCCAGTGGACAGTGTGATCAATGAACATTTAGTGTCTGTCTGTGCAAGACATTCTGGGAGGGGCCTCAGAACTGCTGAGCAGAGCTAGGCTGAGAGGTTAATACTGACTTTGACTCTAATTGGTCATGTACCTTGGGCAAGTCCCTTCCCCTCTGGGTCTCAGTTTCCCCAGATGGGTCTAGATGATTTTAGCTCTTCAACCTCTGATCAAGAGTGAGGTTGGCATATGCTGTTCCTATTTACCCTACAAGGGAGTTCTGGTATGATGCTGCAGGTTAATGTGCTGGACTGCAATGTAGGTTTGAACTACAAGAGCAGCAGTTCAAGCTCACCAGTCGTGCCTCAGAAACCCTATACAGGGTTGCTATAAGTCGGAACCGACTCAACAGCATCTAACAGCAACAACAATCTACCTTACAGCTATCCCCTTCCTCTTCCTGGCTTGTAGAACCCCTTTCTTTGGGAATGAGTAGCAAGATATATAAATGTATTATGATTTGTCTAAACCAGTTGTTCTCAGCCAGGGGCCATGTAGTCCCCCAGGGGACACTGGGCAATATCTGGAGGCATTTTTGGTTGTCACACTGGGTGGATGGAGATGAGGGTGCAAGTGGGCAGAAGCCATGGGTGTTGCTCAACATCCTACAATGCACAGGACAGCCCACTTCACAAAGACTTGTGTAGCCCAAGCATCCACAGTGCCCAGGCTAAGAAACTGTTGTAGCTGGAAGGCTGATGGGAACATCAGTGGGTCAAACAGGGAACATTACAGAAGTGGCATGAGAAAAGTCAGGGAAGGGTAGCCAGGGACCATGGCCAAGCAGAAGCTAGGCATGGGCAAGGGGGCGGAGGAGCATCAGCTGGGCAGGAGGTTGGGCCAGTGTGCTCTGGAGTCCAGGCCCCAAGGAGAAATTCAGGTCAAAGGCAGGGATTGTGTGGTGGGGAGCAGGGCAAGGCTGCAGCCAAGCAGAGGCCACGCTGGCAGCTGATCTCCAACAAGGGACTTTTCTTTCTGAGCGTCTCAGGAAACCACGAAGAGGTCTGCCCAGGACGTGTGCCTCCACACTGGGCTGGGCAGGAGTTTGTGGCTTTTGAACCCAGGTCAGGGAGGGTTTCTAACCAAAGGCCCAAAGTGAGGAGGTTCTGCATCACCCCAAAGTAAATAGAGCATCCTGGGGGGCTGGAGCCCCACCCAACCTCTCCTCTGCTCACCTCCTCCCTAGTTACATTTACTTCTCTGTTCCAGCCACACAGGGATATTTCTGCAACACTCCATCTCCTGAGTCTCTAGAAGCTTTTGCTTGAGTTCTTCCCTGACTTGGAAACATTTTCCCCTCCCTCCTTTCTATTGGTGGCTCAGGAGCTGAACTCTCATCTTCCATGTGGGAGACCTAGGGTTGATTACTAGCTGATGCAACTCGGGCGCAAATACCACCATCTGCCAATGGGAGCTGTGTGTTGCTAAGGTGCTGAACAGAGCTTCCAGTCTAAGATAGACTAGGAAAAAACGCCTGGCAATCTGCTTTCAAACTTCAGCCAATGAAAACTCTATGGATCACAATGTTCCATTCATGTGGCGGGTGCAGGGTCAGGCAGTGTTTCATTCTGTTGTGCACAGCGTCATCAGGAGTCAGGGGCTACATAACAACAACAACAGCAACTTTCCCCTATGTTCCCACAACACCACCCCCTTTCCCTGTGGGAAGGTTCACTGTGTTTTCCTAAAGCCATCTGTTTGAAGTTATAGGGGAAGGGTCGTGCAGTGGTTAAAAGCATAGTCTTTGGCATCAGACAAATCTAGGTTCAAACCTGGCTCTGCACCCCTATGGGTGGCCCCAAAAAAACCCACTCCCCTCTCACAGCCTAGGTTCCCCCATCTATAAAATGTTGTTGTTGTTGTTAAGTGCCGTTGAGTCGGTTCCGACCCATAGCGACCCTTTACAGGGTTTCCGAGGGTGTAAATCTTTACGGGAGTAGAAAGCCTCATCTTTCTCCCGCGGAGCGGCTGGTAGTTTCGAACCACTGACCTTAAGGTTTGCAGCCCGATTCGTAACCACTACGCTACCAGAGCTCCTTCAATGAATAAAGCTACTGCTGTCTTCCACTCCCATTCCATTGCTTAATTTGGGGGTAAAAAGAAATAATAGACCCTTCATTTGCTCCTGCAGGGTATTACAAAGCTCAGTCTACAACAATGAATGCTGGATTACCTGGGTAAGAGATCCTTGGTCATTTCTCCACTGTAAACTAACGCAAACACAGCTTGGGATAATGCAGTGGCCAACAGGAGTTTGTCTGTCCCTTGCTAACCCCTGCCTGGAAGTCAGCCTCATGCTCATGAGTCAGACAGGCCTGGCTCCACTCTCAGCTGTGTGACCCTGGGCAACTCACTCCACCTCTCTGATCCTCAATGGGATGACAATGGTGATCTTCTGGTGTAGTCAGAGGCCTCAACAAGGTGTTCCTTCCAAACCATGTAGTGTGATGGTGTCGTCAGCGGCCGTCCATGCAAAACCAAACAAAAGGCTGCCTGATCCTGTGCCTTCCCTATAGTACATTATGGATCCGACTGTCATGGTCCCATCCTTAAGATCCACTGGGGATCAGACTGTTGTGATTCAAAGGGTTTCTAAAGGCTGGGGTTCAGAAGCAGATCACCAGGCCCTTCTTCCTAATCCCAATCAGGAAGATCCTCTGAAACCTGTTCAGCATCAGAGCAACATGGACCAACAAGGGGTTGTGACTGGGCTCATGGACATCAAACCCAGGCTTCCTTCCTGGAAGGTGAGAATTCTACCACTGAGGCACTGAGCATTTTGGCACATAGGAAATGGTCCTATATTACTCTGTCCAGCACTTGAGGAGTCCTGGGGTGGC
>NW_006408660.1:468427-471371 GCF_000296735.1 Chrysochloris asiatica | reverse complement strand
GCGGGAGAAAGATGAGGCTTTCTGCTCCCATAAAGATTTACAGCCTCGGAAATCCTGTACAGAGTCACTATGAGTCAGTTCCGACTCCACGGCACATAACCACCACCACTACCATTCTAGGTACTGGGGGTACCATGTGGTACCCCCATCAGGACCCTCAGGGATTTTACCTTTTCATACTGTAGTTCTCAATCAGGGGCAATGTTCCCTCCCAAGGGGCATTTGGCAAGGTCCAGGGATGCTTTTGGTCATGGAAACCTGGGGGAAGCAGGGCTACTGGCCTTCAGAGGGTAGAGGCCAGGGCTGTTCAACATTTTACAGTACTTAGGATCCACCCCTCCCCAAACCAACCCATTTGGCCTGGGATTCAGGAGTTTCCCAGGATGCAAGACTTTCAGTGCTGAACTAGAACATCCCCAGTGAATGGGCACCAGTCATTACCCTCCTTCCTTATGCTTAACAGAGTCTAGTCCAGTCAGTGTAAACTCAATTTACACATGTCAAATGAGTGGAGAGTAAGACATCAACAGTTTCTGAAATGGATGGATGGATAAAGTACATTATCCCAAACCCCAAAACTCACTATCATTCAGTTGAATCCAATTCACAGCGATCCTACAGGACACAGAAAAACTGTTCCATAGGGTCTCTGAGCCTCCAAACCTTTACAGGTGCAGACGGTTTCGTCTTTCTCCCACAGAGCACCTCGTGAGCTGGAACCACTGACCTTGCAGTTAGCAGACCAACCAGCACCACCTGGGCTCCTAAGTACATCATCAGTGCGCTATTAATTCAAAAACCAATCGCTGAAATTCCAGAAGCTCTTGGAAGCTCCTGATCACGATATATACCCTTGATTCCAGCTCCAATCCCTGCCCCTCCCCCAAACTCTATTGCTGCAGGGTTCATTCTGATTCAAGGGACCCCATGAGTTACAGAGCAGAGCTGAGCTCTATGGGGTTTTCTTGGTTGTCACCTTAATGCAAGCAGTCCACCAGGCCTTTCTTCTGAGGTGCTGTTGAGTGTCTTTGAACCACCAATCTTTCAGGTGGGAGTGGTGCACAAATTGTGCCATCCAGGAATTCCAGCTCCACTTTCTGGGACCTGTGAAATGGTAGCGTTTTGTTCTCCAGCCAGGATTCAGGTTCAAGAACAGTAAGGGAGGCAGGGGCTTGGAAGAACCACTGAGAAGTCAAGTTCAGTGGCTCTGTTCTCCTGGACCTGAATGCCAGTCCTCCTGGGACTAGTAACTCAACTGCCCCTCCTGGGAGCCCCAAGTCCTGCCCCCTCCTGTTATCCAACCCTCTGCCCACAACAATTTATCCCTGTTTTCAGGTCACTGCAAAAGAGACTCCTGAAAATGCTTCTCAGGTTTTATTTTTCTGTTTCTTTCTTTCTTCTTTTTTTTTTTTTCCTGGGACATTTGGCCTCCCATCCTTATCCTTATTAGAAAAGTCCCCTGGGCATCAGTCACAGTGCCAGGCAAAGGGTGCTATGATGGTTTTCACACATGTAAATGTGGACAGACTATTGCAAACCAAAAGGTTGGAGGTTCAAATCCACCCAGAAGTACCTTAGAAGAAAGGTCTGGAAATCCAAAAAATTATAGCCATTGAAAACCCTATGGGGCACAGTTCTACTCGCCATAACTTAGAATAGGTTTGGTTTTACTGGGGAGAGGTAGCTCACAGGATGTAGGAACAATTCATTGCCATGCAATAGAAAATGACTTGTAGAACAAGATGTCATAGAGTGTTCAGATGGGGTACACCTAGAGGTGAGTGTTTCCAGAAACCATGTTTCACATACAGAAATGAAACACCAAACAAAGATGACTTGTCATACAATGAACAACCCATGAAGCCACCATCCAGACAAGAAACAGAATACCAAAGTTACCCTAGGAGCTTCCTTTGTGGCACTTCCAATCTATACCTTCCCTCCTTCCCTACTCGAGGTAATCTCTGCCTGGAAGATAAAACAGTTCCTTCCCTGTTTTTCTCTATAATAATTCTACCCAACTAAGAAAGAACACTCACTCATCTATGCCAAGATATTTTAAAGAAAACTACATGGCCAACTGATTGGAAGAGATACATACTTGTGGCCATCCCAAAGAGAGGTGACCCAATGGAATGCAAAAGACACTGGATAATATTATTAATATTTCATACAAGTAAAATGTTGCTAAAGATAATACCAAAATGGTTGCAAAAGTACATTGACAGAGAACTGTCAAAGGTTCAAGCCAGATTTAGATGAGAACGTGGACCAAGGGGAATAATTGCTGATGTCAGATGGATCTTGGCTGAAAGCAGAATATTAAAAAGACGTTTTGGTTGGTTGGTTATGTGCCATGAGTCGGCTCTGACTCACAACAATCCTGTATGGAATTTCTGTGGCTGTAAGCCTTTATGGTAGCAGATAGCCTCATCTTTCTCCTGAGGAACAGCTGGTAGTTTTGCACTGCTGACCTTGAGGTTATCAGCCCAACTCTTAACCACTTTTACCTGTGCTTTATTGACTATGCAAAGACTTTTGATTGTGTAGATCAAGAATTAATATTCTGGAACACTTAACTGTGCTCATGAGGAACCTGTACACAGACAGTGTAACATAACACTCTATCATAAGGGGCACTGGAGTCATTTCTGATTATTTTTGTTACTATTGTAACTCTTAAGGGAAAGAAAGAACGTCCTCACCTCTTCTGAGAGTCCATGTTGAAGTAGGCACAGCAAAATCCTAAGGCTTCTATCATTTAGCTTTAGTTAATGACGTATTGCATTGGGCAAATGTGCTGCACAGGAACTTTAAGTATTGAAGAGCAGAGATGTCAGCTTGAGGACTAAGGTGCGCCTGACCCAAACCATGGTATTTTCAATAACCTCATATGGATGCGAAAGCTGGACAGTGAATAAGGAAGATCGTAGAAGAATTGATG
>NW_006408660.1:460857-467659 GCF_000296735.1 Chrysochloris asiatica | reverse complement strand
GGGAGATGATACGTGAATTTGAAGAGCTTGGGGGTGGGGTGAGGAAGGGTCCAGAGAGGCTGAGAAAGTTTTCTCAGGTGACACAGCACATTAGTAGCTGAGCCAGGTTTGGCGCCCATGGGTGCTGCAGTGTGTGAATGCAAACAGATTTCCTTAGATGGCAAGGTACCCTTCCATGAAGCACAGGCTCTGGAGGCAGGCAGGCTACTGGATCTGCCTCATGCTTACTGTGTGACCTTGGGCAGGAAACAAGGACGATGATGGACAGAAAGAGCCTTGTTGTGGGTGAGAAACTCAGGAGGTAGAAGGAGATACAGGGGCTCCTACTGAAGTTTTACAGAAGGAGCTATGCTGTGCTTTTTTGAGAATCTACCATGAGTCAGACGCTCCCAGGGAAGCAGAAACTATGAGGATTTTCTTGATGTGGATAAGAAAACCAAGATTCAGAGAAGTGGAATGACTTGCCCTTGATCACACAGCTATGAAGTGAGAAAGCCAGGAATGAACGCTCCTTTGTATGGAGGGACAGCGGCTGAATTACCTTCTCAGCCTCTGCAAAGGAAGTTTTATCCCAAGAAATCAATACGGTGAAGCAGAAAATCAGGCAGAACATTAATAATCTCAGGCAGCAAAATGAACTGCTTCTAAGCGGCCGTTCTCACTGAGACCGATCCACGGAGCCTGTTACAAATGGCTCAGAGTAAAACAGGTCCTCCCGTGGTCATCAAAGGGGGTGCTGAATGCATAAAGCCAGTGGTTAGGGCTTCTGGAACAACGCAGCCATCCACAACACAGGTTCTCAATGATTCAGAGAAAAAGCTGGGGGACCACGGCTCTACAAGCAGTGGACAGCTGAGCCAGGGCCTGCAGTGTTTCATAACTGCCTGAATAGGTGGCCAAACTGGGCAGATTTTGCATAAAAAAAAGAGAAAGATCTAATCCCTGTAGGCTTACATTCTTTTTTTTTCCGGGGGGGTGGGGGGGAGATATACACAAAAACACTCAGGAATACATAATCATTTAAACAACCAAAGGACACATTCAGCAAGCCTGTGTCCTGGCCACCAGCACACAGCACACAGACTTTCTCTTTCCATGAGTCTAGAGTCCTCAGCTGCTCTATTTCTCTATGTCCTCATCTCTGTCTCCATCTCTGGTGTCACTGCTTCTCTGGATAAGGTCCCGCATTCTGCTCATGCTCTTCTCCCTTGATGGTCCTAAGGTCCTCTGTTCCTGGACTATAAGATTAACTACTCTCCCCTTTATATTATAAAACTTCTACCTTTACAGTTGTGACAGTTGCAATTAGTCATGATAACAATTACTCACTATTGAATTATAAGAATCTCATCCCCATCTCCTTTCACCAGACCCGTCTAGGCAAGATGAATACTATTCAGTGGGGATTCTGCCTTCCCCTGCACACTCTGAAACTAGACTCCCTCTTGAAAACTTGTATGTCATTCGCTTTGTGCCTTTATAGTCCTCACCCATTTTAGGTAGCCAATGTCTAAGTTGCTCATCCTTTGCAACCCTGTATACAGAGGGGATAGGATTGATCCTTGATGTGAAGACTCCTTCATTCTCAGTTGGTATTTTGAGCTACTCCATTCATAAGTATAGATCAAGTTCATCAAATGGTAGCAATTTATACTTGTTTCCTTTATAAAAAAATGTTTAAAAAGTTTTTTTTCTTCCTCTATTCAAGTTCTGATCATCAAGCCACTGAAGCTAGGTTGAATGGGTATTATCTACAAGTTTGGGCTTTCTTGTGCATCTCCCCTCACTTCACATAAACTGGGCGCTTTGCTCTCAGCTCTGTAGGTTTATAATCTTGCATGAGGATGGTAACTGAAACTGTGAGTTGTGGGCCCCATCCCCACCCAGACTAGGTACTGCCCTTCTGCTCTGCCTTCCTCCTATAGGACCCACCAGCTCCTGGAGCACCCAAGGTTGTTATTCCTCCCTGGATCCTTTGAGCCATCACAGTTTTTAGTTAACAAAGTGACTCACAACATGGAGCTTGTTAGGGAACTGTGGAGACATCAGTCTAAGCTAACTAGGGAGGGGAAATCACAGGTCCAACTCCATCGGGTCAGGGAGATATTCAGGGCAGAGTCTCCAAATCCTAGTCTGGGGTCTCTTCCATTGTCCTGACCAACTGCTGAGCCCTGCATGTCAATGATGAGGAAACTTGGTGGCACAGTGGTGAAAGCATGTGGCCACCAAACAAAATGAACACGGTTCAAACGCACTAGCTGCTCCAGAGGTGAAAAAGGGGGTAGTCTGCTTCTGGAGATTTATAGCCTTGGAACCCCTATGGGGCAGCTCTATTCTGTCCTGTAGGGTCCTAGGAGTCAGAATTAACTCACTGGCAATGAGTGGTTTATTCAATAATAATAATGGTAATCATAGTAGTAGTGTAGAAGCAACAGTACTCATAAAACCTGTTGCCCTTGAGTTGACACGGACTTGTGGTGACCACCCCTGGTGTTAGAGTAGAACTATGCCCCATAGGGTTTTCAGTGGCTGATTTGGGTAAAGTAGATCGTTAGGTCTTTCTTTCAAGGCACATTTTGTTGGCTCAAACCTCCAACTTTTGTTTGAAGCTGAACACATTAACTGCTTGGAGCATCTAGGGACTCCGAATGACAACTGCTGATGTTAACTGCTGTTGTTAGGTGTCATCTCATCGCGACCCTATCTATGCACAACAGAATGAAACTCTGCCGAGTCCTGTACCAGCCTCATTGTTGTTTACTGAAGCCCATTGCTGCTGCCGTGGAGTCAATCCATCTTGTGTAGGGGCCTTCCTGTTTTTCACTGACCCTCTACTTTACCAAGAATGATGTCCTTTTCCAGAGACTGGTCCCTCCTGATCACATGTCCTAAACATGTGAGATGAAATCTCGCCATTCTCCCTTCCAAGTACACAGTAGTCCAGCTGTACTTCTTCTAAGACAGATTTGTTTGTTCTTCTGGCAGTCCATAGTACTTTCAATAATCTTGATTCTTTTAAAGTCGGTCTTCTTTATTCATCTTCCAGCTCCCACAAGCATATGAGGTGACAGAAAATACCATAGCTTGGATCAGGCACAAACAATGAAAGCTAGGATTTACTGAGTGTGTTGCATGCTGGGGTGGGTGCTGTCAGTACCCAGAAAGCCTGATCTCATTTCACCCTGAAAACAACCCTCTGAGATAAGGAATAGGTCTGACCAAGGTTTATGCCCCTTCTTCTGTCACTTCCCTGATATGTCTTTGAGGATCTCCTGTACCCCATGATTCGTTTTTGTGGCTTAGGAAGTCACTGAGGGTAATCCACCCATCACCCTGCTCAACACATACAGCTTGTTCACATGGTCCATTTTTCTGTTCACTGCCACTGATTCCAGGAGGCCATAAGTCTCAATGCTAGGATGTGTTGAAACTAGACTTATAGCTGGCAGAATGTAAGCACGGAGACACTGCTAGGCCCCACAAAGGCAGAACCAGCCTGAGAAGCAAACTCAAATGGAGAAAAAAGAGTCAAAAGATTGTGCATAGGGAAAGAAAAAGGGAGAGGGTAGGGTCTCAAGATCCAGCAAAACCTACATAAAGCCAGCTTGTCAATTACATGAGCATATATATTCCATTTGTGCCCGAGAATAAGAGTATGATGATAGTTGGGTAGGGTTTCCTGTCATTTACAACCAAAAGATTTCTGAAAAAGAGAATGAATACCTGATAGGTAGGGAATATGGTCGCTCTATGAAGGAGCTCTGGTAGCGTAGTGGTTATGAATCGGGCTGCGAACCACAAGGTCAGCAGTTCAAAACTACCAGCTGTTCTGCGGGAGAAAGATGAGGCTTTCTGCTCCCGTAAAGATTTATGGCCTCAGAAACCCTGTACAGGGTTGCTATGAGTCGGAACCGACTCCACGGCACATAACAACAACATAGGATAATAACTAGGCTACAAACCACAAGGTTGGCAGTTCGAGTCTACCAGCTGCTCTGTGGGAGAAATATGAGATTTTCTGTTCCAGCAAAGCCTGGGAAATCCTACTATACAGGGTCACTATGAGTCAGAACCAACTCAATGACTCTTCACAACAACAATGATGGCTAAAGGAATTGATGGCAATTACTCAAGGCCACACAGGAGCTCTGGTAGTATAGTGGTTACGAATCGGGCTGCGAAACGCAAGGACAGCAGTTCGAAACTACCAGCTGCTCCGTGGGGGAAAGATGAGGCTTTCTGTTCCTGTAAAGATTTACAGCCTCGGAAACCCTGTTCAGGGTTGCTATGGGTTGGAACCAACTCGATGGCACTTAACAACAACAACAACACTCAAGGCCACACAGCTGAGAACTAGTAGAACTTGAGTTTGAGACACAAGCTACTCAACTCTAGTGCTGAAGGATAAGCGCTGGGCCACAAGGTCGGCAGTTCAAACCCACCAGCTGCTTTTCAGAACCCCTATACAGGATCATTATGAGTCTGAACCAACTCAACAGTACTTAACAACAACAACAACAACCCTAAAGGTGTTATAGTTCAGAACCTCTGGGCTCTGTGTCTCTACTTCTAGGAGCAGTGAGTGGGAGAAATGGTATTTTCAGAGCTGTGCGTCCTTTAGGGTCTCTGAGAAGAAGGGTAGGACTGGAGGAGGGACAACTGCGATGAATTGAAATAAATAATTATTATTTAAACCAGTTCTGATGCTAGAAGGAGAAAAATCAAAGCCTTCTGTGGCATTTCCCCTGTGTCATTTTTAATTCTATTCTATCAAAACAAGGTTGGGATTTCATGTTTCAAAAAGAAAAAAACAAAACAAAAACAACTTCTGTAATTAAAAAAAAAAAAATCTCTAATAAAAGTTCAAATCGCCCACAGGCCACCAGGTGACAATGGAAGGAAGACAGGGATATCTTAGCATTTGAATGCAGATGAAAAACCTAATTTGTTGACTTTTTCTTTCAAAGCTAGTCTCTCCCTTGGAAAGCTGTGTGCTTTGCATAATGAGGCTAAAACAGTTCTGTTCCCTTCTCTTAGAGATTCAATGGGCTTCCATCTTGTTACTCTGACTAAAGCTTAATGGAATCATTTCCCTACATTTTACTTAAAATCTTTATAAGGTTCTCTCCATGCCTGGAAGAGTAAAGAGTATTTACCGAGACCACAAGACCCTGAGGACTGTTTCAGCTTCATCATGCACGTGCCTCTCTCATTGCCTTCAAAGCTCCCATCCTTTATACCACGATCCATTCTACCACAGGACCTTTGCACATGCTGTTACTCCCTCTATCTGGAATGTTCTGCCCTTACCTCTTCACCTGATTAGTTCTACTCAGTCCTTAGCTCCCAGGGATGCCTTCCTGCCAAACACCCTATTACGTATGCCCCAGATGCATGTACCCTCCTGGGGGATATTATGGGTTTCAATCACATTCAGGGTTGTTTTTCTCTTCGCTGTCTCCACAGTGGGTGCTTGGCAATGAACTGCTGCCCGAGCCCATGGGTGAACCTCTATGGGATTTGAGCTGCTGGTGTCAGCGTGCCTTTGCTGTGTCCAAAGCTCCCAGTCCATCCTCTTTCAGCTTGCCTCAGACCCTTCCTGTACCTCCACCTCTGGGCATTTGTGGGATGAGACCAGACTGTGAGGGAAAAAGAGCACAGGTTCATATCCCAGCTCTGCCACTTAATGGCCACACTTGACCTCAGGGGACCTCTGTTCCCTTCCAGATCAGTTGTGTTTCGTTTGTTGTTAAGTGCCATTGAGTCAGTTCCAACTCATAGTGACTCTGAACAGGCTTTCCAAGAAGCAGCTGGTGGGTTGGAACTACCGACCTTGTGTTTGGTAGCTGCCTACAAGTCAGCTCTCAACATAACAGGATCAATCATTGTGATCAACAGGGGTTTTGGTTAACTGACTTTCTTCCTAGTCCTTCTTAGTTTAGAAGTTCTAGCATCATAGCAACATGCCAGCCTCCACTGGCAGACTATGGTGGTGGCTGCTCATGAGGTTCATTAGCCAGGAATTGAACTCAGGTCTCTGGCCTGGAGCATGAGAATCCTACCACAGAGCCATCACCTTCCTCAGAGAACAGCTGTAAGGATCCAGTGAGGGAAAATACAAAATGGGAGAAGCATGGTGGCCTGAAGAAAAGAATCACTTTTCTCAGTCAGGGGTCCAGCTGGTAACAGAAGATTCACCCTACCTGGGTGACCAAGACAGTGATACCAGGGACAGAGGTGTAGGGAAATTACAGGGATGATGTAGCATCTGGGGGCTAGCCACAGTCAGGAACCCATTACCACCCCTCAGTCCAGAAGGGCTCTGAGGGTTTCTGAACACCTCAGACAGGAGTATCAGGAGTTGTTGCTAGAGACCATCGAGTCAATTCCGACTCGTAGTCCACACAACAGAATGAAACAACATCTGATCCGGTGCCATCCTCACAATTGCTGTTACACTTGAGCCCATTGCTGCTGCCACTGTGCCAATCCATATCATTGGGGGTCTTCCTCTTCACCAAGCATGATGACCTTCTTCAGGGACTGGTCCCTCCTGATAATATGTCTGAAGTATGAGAGATAACGTCTAGCCATCCTCGAGTTTAAGGAGCATTCTGGTTGTACTTCTTCCAACACAGATCTATTGGTTCTTTTGGCAGTCCATGATACTTTAATATTCTTCCCCAACACCATAAATCAAATGCATCAATTCCATATCCATTAACCAACTTTCGCATGCATGTGAGGTTATTGAAAATACCATGACTTGGATCAGGCACACTTTAGTCCTCAAACTGACATC
>NW_006408660.1:457853-459757 GCF_000296735.1 Chrysochloris asiatica | reverse complement strand
TCTCCCATGTATAACTCACAATAAAACATTTGAAAAAAATGTTATCCATAGATTATCATGATCCACACAGTTGGAAAACTTTGCATAGTCAATAAATCACAGGTAAACATCTTTCTAGTATTCTCTGCTGTCAATCAAGGACCGTTTGACTTCAGCAATGACATCCCTCATTCCACGTCCTCGTCTGAATCTGGCTTGAACCTCTGGTAGTTTCCTGTCAATGTGCTGCTGTAGCCATCTTTGAATTATCAGGAGACACTGTGACAATCACCCCAGCGTATCATCACTATCTGAAATTCTGTTCTTCATCTAATTGTGTATGTATTTCTAGTTTTAACACCCATCCCTACAGTTGTTTGGGACAGCAGGACTCTTGACTGTCACGTTCAACCCTCCACTGGTACAAACAGAGCCTAGCTCACTGTAAGCCAAAACCAAATCCACGGCTGGTGAGTGGATTCCAACTCATGGTGACCCTGTAGGATAGCACAGAACTGCTCCAGAAGGTTTATGAACAAAGATGGACACATATTTCTCATACAGAATGGCTGATGGGTTTGAACCTTTTGGTTAGCAGCCAAGCACTTGAACCACTGTACCATCAGGGGCCCCCAGTGTATTGTAATCACTTAGTAAACACATGTTTCATAAATAAGTGTGGAAGGATTCATTCACTTACTCACTATGATAGGCCAAATGGTGATTCCCCCAAAGATGTCCACATTCTAATCCCTGGAACCTATGAACCTGTTTCGTTCCATGGTCAAAAGAACGTTATAGATGTGATTGAGTCTTGAGATGCTAGAGGAACCTAATATACTCATGCCTGTCAATTCATATGAGCTCTAAGGGGTTGTGGGACCTGTCTCAGACTGGAATTCTAGTCCCAGCTCTGTCACTAACTCTGTGAGACCTTGGACAAGTCCTTTACCTGCTCTGGGCCTCAGTTCCCCACCTTCATAATGTCCAGGGGATGGGAGAGCTGACTACTGTTTGCTGGGTCCTCCTCCATGTTGGGTGTCCAGACCACTCTATTAGAAGTAGAATTCACAGTTCCAGTCCACTCCGAGATGCCGCAGAAGAAAGGCCTGGCAATCTTTCAAAATATGAACCACTGATCTCTTGCCTACCACTGTGAAATAGACGCTTGAGGGAAGGGGGGTAGGGGATAGCCAAAAAAATCACAACAGAGAACATGTAAGCCTGTCTTCAGCCTCTAACTGACTGGAATACCTTGAGGAGAGCTGAAAATTGCCCAGACCCAAAATGGCGGGGGGCGGGGAGTTATAAAGGCAAGAAATGACTGGCTTACAAGCTTTCAAGAGGGAGCCTAGTTCCAGATGGGGTAGGGGTAGGCAGAACCTCCACTGAATGATTTCCAATCTGTTGGGACCAGGCTGACGAAAGGAAATGGGGATAAGACTCTTGTGGTAGGTACAATAGTGAATACCTGCCGTCAGGACTGACTGGGAGGGTCAGAAATATTGAGGCAGATTATTTTTTTATTTTTGCAAAAGGAGGAGATTGAGTGATTTTTGCAGCCCAGGAGTGGAGGTCCCTAGGACCATCAAGTGAGAAGAGTGGAAAGTGTGACCCTACCCAGAGAAGCAGTGAGGCCAGGCATGGAGATAGAGATGTTGGCATGGACAGATGGGGACAAGGGACTCAGGGAGGGAGAGGAGCTGTTTGATAACAGCCAGGGGCGGCGGGACTGTGGGATATATCTTTTGGTTATCTGATGGTGCATGGAGGGGATTGTAATCATTGCAATGAAATGTAATACAATAGGATGAATGTGAAGCTGAAGTGGGACATAGGCAAATAATGATATATGCACAACCCTGGAACAACAGGGCTCTGGGATACAGAGATTGAAACATGGTTGGAAGGGGAAAAGGGGGGAA
>NW_006408660.1:441987-455954 GCF_000296735.1 Chrysochloris asiatica | reverse complement strand
CAGATTCAATCATTATTACCTCCATTTTATAAATAAGGAAACTGAGGCACAGAAAGGTGAAGTTGCTGGCCTAAGTCACATGGGCAATTGGTGGCCTGACTGCAAATCAGTAGACCTTATCCAGCTCTTCACTGATGACCTAATCCCATTCACATTGGCTTCAGCCATGTCTGGGTGAGTTTCTATTATTTAAAACCAGTTGAGCTTCGTTTTGGTGTTTCAGAGCTTCATGTGGGCCTGTTCTCTTCCAGTGTTGTTTTTGTTAAGTACTGTCTAATTGGTTCCAATTCATAGTGACCCTATATAGAGTTTCCAAGGAGCAGCTGGCAGGTTTGAACCACTGACCTTGCAGTTAGCAGTCCAATGCTCATCCTATAATGCTACACCAGGGCTCCTCTCTTCCAATGTTGTTGTTAAGTGCCATTGAATCAGTTCTGACTCCTAGTGACCCTGTTTGGGTTTCCAAGAAGTGGCTGGTAGGTGAACTGCCAACCTTGTGGTTAGCAATCCAGTGTTTATCCTACAGCTCCATACCAGGACTCAATAGCAATCATAAATATTGTTCTGAGCACTTACTACCTGTCAGGGATTGTGCTAGGATTATATATGAATTAACTTATTAAATATTCAGAACAATCACAGGAGAAGATACTATCATTCCCATTTTACAGGTGAGACAATTGAGGCCCAAAGTTTAAAACACTTGACCAAGGTCAAAGTAAGCAGGTGGCAGATCTGGGCTGTGAGGCCAGACAGTCCAGTGCCTGTGCTGTTATTCCAATACTGCTTGGCATCCACTCAACTCATATTTGGAGCACCAACCACCTGGACCCCTTCCTCCCACCTCCAGCTCAACTGAAAGGACTCTCCCTAGGTCCAGTTCTCTATCTGTACAAGTACTCAAGTCAGAAGGACTCTTCCATAAAGATGGAAATGAAAAGAAGAACTCCTAGAATTATTATAAATCATTCAGCCAGAAATTCTCTCATTTGAAAGTATGTTCCCCCCAGTTAATTCCACCCCATCCAAACATCAAATTTTATTTGGACATAGACCTTCTCCAGAGCCTAAGGGATGAGTGGTGGACTCACACTTTTTGATTTGATGTCCTAAGTTGGTAAACTAAAGCCATAGTTTTCAACCTGGGGATCAGGAATTCTGGGGCCCAGACAACAAGAGGACCTACCTGCGTGATGGTGCCAGGTGTACACCATTCATTAATTCTCTCAACACACATTTATTAAGCATTGACTGTATGCCAGCCCTGTGTTGGTGCCGTGATTAGCTGTGCTCATGGCGAGCGCTATTTATCTCCACGTCTCCCTTTATCCTCTCAGTGGTGGTCTCCACCCAGCCCCAATCTCCCTAGCACAGCACCTGATAGCTCTGGTATGAAGTATGCACCCAATAAAGGAGAGCTGGTTACATAAATGGAGGCAGGAGTCTGCTTATGACACAAGAAAATCACGAAACCATGTTTATGGAGGAGGAAGCTCAGGTTCAAAGAGAACTTGCTGGAAATGACCAGTTGGTGTGAGGAAGATACGGACTTTGGTGGGGCAGAAACTCTGAGTAGAGACTCATGGACACAGTAGTGTAGGGAACCCACGCTGGACCCATTCAAGAAGTTGACTTGTCTCTGGCTTAGATGCTCATAGCTGAGTGCTTCTTACAAGGGCGCCGAGCTCACAGAATGCTCCCTACAACCTTGGAAAAGTACATCGATCAGTTCACAAATGTAGCCTGAATGTACATCGATCAGTTCACAAATGTAGCCTGAATGGGTACCGGCAGCCATATAGGAGGAGGAAAGACTGTGTTGGTTAGCTATGTCTACACTGATGCTGTGTAACAAGCAGCCACAAACTCCAGCAACACACTCTAAGAAGCATTCATGTAGCTGAACTAGGTCTGGTTGCTTATCTTCAATAAGGTTTGGACTTAAAGAGGCTCAATATGCATTTGTTCTAGAGTCAGACTGCAGGGGTAGCAGTACACTGGAGAAACATACACGGCACCCTAAAGCCTCAGATAAGAAGGGCCACACTGCCATTTCTATCTCACCTTAATAGTCAAAGTTTACCACAGGGTCCTAGTGTGGCGCTGTGGGTTAATGTGCTGGACTGCAAAGTCGGTTTGAACTGCAAGGTTGGCGGTTCAAGCTCACCAGCTAATCCCCGGAAATCCAGGGTCATTATGGGCCAGAACCAACTCAATGGCACTTAACAACAACAAAAACACAGAGCTGAAGTCAAAGTTAGTTACCCTGGATCTTTTGTGAAAAAAGACCCCTAGGTGGTGCAGGTGGTTTGCACTCAATTACTTACTCTATAGGTTGGTGGTTCAATCCCACATAGCAGAGCAGCAGAAGAAAGTCCTGGTGATCTGCTTGCATATAGATTATAGCCAAGAAACCCCTATGGATCAATTCTACTGTGCAGCACATAGGGTCGCTATTGTCAGCATCAACTCGAAGGTAAAGAGTTCGGTTTTCTGTGTGTTTTTTGGGGGGTGGGGGGTGGGGGGAGTAATGGCAAAGTCTTAAGGCTAAGAACTTGGGCACAGGGAGGAGGGAGGAATTAGAGGCAGAAAGGCTTTTGTCCCAATAACAAGACACCAACAACTTTAGGGAAGGGTCCCTATGTTTGCCCTGCCCAGCTTGAGATCTTCCCTCATACTTCATCAACTCTGTGACAACTCAGAAGAGACCCTGAACAGGAACACATGCAGTTTATGGGGACCACAGAGCCACTCACACCCACCCCAGTGCCCATCTTCTGAGCATCTGTACCTGCTCCGGAGAGCCATTAATCTCGGGCAATTTCTTTCCTCACTTGATTTGTTTATTTAAGGAAAACAAGTTGCTCCTAATTAGAAGCACTGCTGTCGAGACGTTCGGTACATCCTAGGCTTCCTATTTTCAGACCTTCTGCCTAAAATTATACCTGGGCTTTTAACATCTGGGAGTTTGTTCAGCAACTGCCCTAAGTGGAAGCTTCTGTTGAGAGAGGCTTGGGCTGAGGGCAGAAAAATACATGGGAAGCAGATGCTATATGGCAAAGATGCTTGCAAAAATTAACCCACAGTACTACGGCGTCCTGTTCAGCTCAGGAACCTACCGCTAACCTGCTGCCCCAGCACCTTGAAGGTGTGCAGGCGAGCACAATACAAACCCTAAGGCATGGAGAAGATTCATCTTGAAGGTTCAGAGGGTCTTCTGTTTTGGAAGCATTCAGAGGTGTCTACACATACCCCCCACGTACCTACACATACCCACTGACATTCATACTGCCCTGCAGGAATGAGAATGCTCACAGATGCCAGGTACACGCAAGGAGGTGTACAATAGCCCACACAGGTGAAACACTCAGAAACACACATGTACACATGAGACACAATGAAACACACTCACAAACACACGCATACACCCAGAGATGTGCAGGAACATAGACTGTAATACCCACACGCAGAAACGCACCACACACACAAGACATACACCAACGTTACATGGCCATACACACATTCTGAGACCCTCAATGCACACCGAGGCACACAAAAATGTGCACACAACACACCCAGATACCAATTCGGAAGCACAAGCATGCACAGAGATATAGTCAAATGTGCAATGCTACACACAGGTACACATCTAGACATACCTGGTACACACAGAAAAGCACAAAAAGTTTACATTGCAATAAGTACCTTCAGGAGCACACACATACACAATCAAATGCACACTCCAACACTCACAAATACACATGCCCAGAAACTTACCCATATACACATGTTGTTGTTAAGTGCTATTGAGTCAGTTCTGACCCATAGCGCTACTGTCTGTATAGGGTTTTCGAGGAGCGGCTGGTGAGCTTGAACTGCAGACCTTGCAGTTCAAACGGCTTTGCAGTCTGGCACATTAACCCACAGCACCACACCAGGACTCCATACACATAGACACTCATAATTGGTACACCATGACACACAAGTACACTCACTCAGAAAAACACACCTACACAGAAATATACAATTAAATGTGCAATGCCATAAAGGTATCTGCACACAGACACACGCACACAAATCTACACCAAAAAACAGATGCATATGCCTGTAAGCATATTACCACAGGTTCATACACTCACACAAGTTGACACTCACAAACACCCAGATACACATGTGTAGATAGCAGATAATCTACTAAAACCTGTACCCAGGCAGACATGCACAATTTCTCAAACATGTATGTTCACACAGGCCCTCACAGCACACATGTGCATCTGAACACACATGCACTTGCCTGGTCAAAGATATGCATGTAACTCATACGTATACCTATTAACATTCACAAGCATACCTACCCTCACTCGCACACACTCTCTTCAGCCATCTACATACACATCCTCACACAACACACACTCCCACAAGTACACACAGGATACTCTTCATACATGTATACACACACACACACTTAAGCACTTTAAGCAAGTCACATTCACACGAGCATACATGCACATGCATGCATGCATGAAGGTGCACACATGTATACACATATACACATAAGACTTCACCCGGAAAGTAAACTTCATTTTCTGAGCCCCGAAAGTCAAATCCACAGACTGCATCTGTACACGGGGGACCTGCTCCTGCCCAAGTCCCTCTGGTCTACCCATGAACTCATTCCACGTCAGCCAGGATGAGGGAACCCTGGTTGTTTGGGATGGAGATAAATGTCCCAAGCTTCAGAACTGCTCAGAAAGAAATAAGATTTGACAATCACTGCTTTCCTCTACAGTGTCCCCCCTCCCCCCTCCCCCCCCCCACCCCCCACACACATATAAGCCTATAAAGACATGATTCTCCCCTGCATGGCTGTCCCTGCTGGGAACAGTGGCCTCACCAGCCAGGCTTGAAACCATGTCCTTTAAGCCCTCAGCAGATTGAATGCCTGCCACCCAGACTGACTCAACTTCCCTGCCCTAGGTCCCTAGACAGCTGCAAAGTTGAAGCCATGGAGACAGCCTACCTCCACCTCCTGTTGTCATGGTGATGCTGCAGCTGGGTGCATCCAGCCCTCCCTGCCTGCCCTGGGCTCCTGCTGGCAGCTGCTGGACCAGTGGTGCTTTTATGAGGAAGCAGGGAAGGGTGGAGACTGCAGGTGTCAGCTGATTGGATAGGACAAGGTACTTGGTGCTTGGGTGGGACAGGACGGTCCTGCATGGGGATAACAGCACCCAGATACCCATGCTGTCAACAATGTTGGCACTACCTCTATGGAGCTCCACTGTCTGCTGAACTGGACACTAAGCACTTAGACCTTTCCAGACCTTCTCAAGTTGTTGTTGCTGTTAAAGTCTGTCAAGTTGGTTCCGACTCATAGAGACCTTTTGTAGGTTTTCTGAGGCTGCGAATTTTTGTGGGGACAGAAAGCCTCATCTTTCTCCCTTGGAGTGGCTGGTGGACTCAAACCTCCAACCATGTGGTTTGCCTTTGATGTCTTATCTTACAGAGCTACTACGCACATCTTCATCAAACTTTCTCAAGAAGGAACTCTTAATTTACCATTTTATAGGTGGAGCAATTGAGGTTTAGAGGGATAAAATCACTGGCCACGTTCATATTGTCTGAGTTCTGCATCTCTGAAACAATCAATTACATCACCTCCTGGAATTCTGAAAATCTTATCTGTGGCAATGGTTCAGACTCATAAGCGTGTCTGTCTAGACTGGGACCTCTGAGGATGCATGCAATATCTTCATTTTACAGAGAGGTCTAATGATCTGCCCAAAGTCACACAGCAAATGGAAGGAAGCTTTGAAACACAATCTCCTGACCCAAAGACAGGGCTTTCCCCAGGACAGCACACAGCTGCTTTGGCAAGCTGGTAGAATCCCCAGGGATTCCTGGGGAAGCAGCTTCTGGACTGGCCCCAGGCCAGAATCCAAAGAAAGGTCAGAAGGCCCTCAGAATCTCACTTCATATCCTAAAGCACGTCTAAGAAGCACACAAGAATGCTATTCCCCACAGGCAGCACCCAAACCAAACAGGGGATTACAGGACTGGGGGAATGTTCCCAACCCACTGGGTCCTGGTCAGAGGTACTTCACTCCTGCCTTGCTGACCAGTCAGTCCACCAGGAGTGGACCCCAGCAAGAAAGCATGATGCCATATATTGGACTACAATCATGGCAGTGCTTGCACATGAGCCTTGGAGGTGGGCTTTTGATGGGGAGGGGAAAGAATCCAGCCAAACTCATGAGCTATGTGCCAGCTATGAGGGGCTGGTGTGTTGGAGAGATGGGAATGGGAACACCAGCAGGCCCATTCCAAGCGTCCACTTCAGGCCTTCTTCTGCAAAAAAGTTTGTACCACCCAGTCTCCAATTTGAAAAGTCTCATTGAGCAATCCAGGAAACTTCCCCTAATCCTTTCCTTACCTAAGGACTATGTCTTTTGCTTCTTTGGTGCTACAGGAGATGGAGGTGACCCCCCTCCTCCCAATGATTCTGCCAAGAGCAGCCTCCTCTGGTGATGCTTGGGAGGGCTGAGATGGAGACTCAACAAGTCTGTCTGTCTCTGCACATACACACACACACCCCAGAAAGGACGGTTATCAAGCCTGCAGAGCCCTCAAAGCTCATGGCCTGGGCAGTCCAGGCTGTTGGGACCAGAAGACAGGGAGCGAGCCTCAATCTCCAGTGAATTCAACCTCAACAAGCACCTAATAGAGCCAACTTGGAAATATGATCCACTCCTTCTCCCTCAGAACTCTGAGCTAGCCTACAAAGGGGTGCTTCATGACTCAATTAAAAGGCTCATTACGTCCCCCCAGCTCAGCCTGTGAACCCCCTGAGTGCGTGTCTTTGGGGGTCCTACGGGGTGCCCCAAGGAAGGTTGCTTAGATGAGCTTGGATGTCCCAAGCCCTTCCAGAGGAAAGTTTGTCATTTGCCCAAAGCTGGGGTTTGTCACTCAGTCGGTTCCGGGAGCTGAGCCCCCAGTCCGCGAGGAGGCGGTTGGAACTAGAAACCCAGCTCCTTCAGGGACAAACAATTTCGCAGCAGCTCTGAGCCCTGCTTCCTGATCGAGCCCGCTTAACCGGCCCCCGCAGCCCTTACCTGAGGGATCTCAGCCACTTGCAAACTCTGCCAGCGGAGCCAGCAGGGACCTGGGGTCTCTCTCTGTGACTCTCGAGTCCCGCTTAGCGCGCCTGCTGTGTGGGCGCCTTTCCGGCTGGCAGCTGCTGCAGTGGCATCAAGGAAAACGAAGTCTAGTTTCCCTTT
The DNA here is from genome assembly GCF_000296735.1 of Chrysochloris asiatica. Lineage (NCBI taxonomy): Eukaryota > Metazoa > Chordata > Mammalia > Afrosoricida > Chrysochloridae > Chrysochloris > Chrysochloris asiatica. Next base: position 448,680 of record NW_006408660.1, on the reverse strand, counting down.
TTTGCCACCAGTGCTCCTCCAGTCGGGCCCGGGGCTACTGCTGAGGGTCTGCTGCAAGGGGCATTCTCCGCGCCCCCAGCGGGAAAGTAGAAGAGTGTGCTCCCCGGATTGCAGCAGCAGCGGCGGCCGGCGGCCGAGGACGAGGAGGCGGTGGCGACGCCAGCCGGCGAGCCGCGGCGGCGGGCGGAAGCGAGAGGAAGTGCAACCGGGCTCTTGCGAGCCTGGTGCTCCGGCGGCCCGGGGCCAGGCGGCACTGCAGCGCTCAGTGCAGCGGCGAGGCCCCGCGCAACACCGGCCCTGGGGATGCCCGGGTCCCTGGAGCGCAGGGCGCGGGCTGCGGCTCGGTGCGGGCTCAGGCGCCTCCCTCTCGTTCACTGCCTCTTTCGATGCCTCGCTCGCTTGATTCCCTGGACTTCACGTCTCCTGCCTGAGCTCCCCGCCGCCGCCGCCAGCAGTGCGACTCAGCCCCGCGCGCTCCTCAGAGGAGCCACAGCACTGCCTGCCGCTTAACTCCTTGCATGCCACCGGGCCATCCGCGGCCTCCCGAGAAGCTGGGCCGACCGGGTGCCAGGTGCCAGATCGACCTGCTGCGGAGTGAGGGAGGCCTCAGTTTCCTCGTCTGTAAAATGGGTTTGATAATCTATGCCGTAGAGTTGTCTGGAGGATTCACCAAGATGATTGATTATGCAAAAGTTCCAAACTGCAACGCATTGAATAATCATTCACTAAATGACAGAATATTTGTTTCCTGTTGAAGAGGCTTAGCATCTTGCCTCACACAGGAAACAATCAAGAAAGGGTAATATTTCTGCTTTTATTTAAAAAACAACAACAATGCACACAACTTTTTATTTGGGTGAAATTTTACAGAGTAGATAGGTTTTCTGTTGAACAATTCATACACATTTTATTTTGTGGCACTGATTGCAATCCCCACGATGTAGCAGCCCTCCTACTACTTGCTCCCAGCGTTTATCATTTCCATTGGTTCTTCAGTCCCATCCCTTCTAGACTTTGAGTTTTATTCCTGGGCAAATGCTGTCCTTTTGATTTTGTATGGTTGATTGTTCTAAGGAGGGAGTACCTCCAAGGTGTTGTTCACCTTATGGGCCTATATTGTTAGGCTGAGAGTTGAGCCCCAGGGGTAAATTCGGGTCCAGGCTTGAAGATTGTCTAAGGTCCATGCATGGCCACAGGGGTTTCCACCAGTCTTGGACAGACCTGTAAGCCTGTTCTTTTTCATGATTTTGAGTTTTGGTCCACATTTCTCTCAATCCATTCAGGACCTTCTATTGTGATCCCTTTCAGAACTGCCAGCAGTTGTAGCTAAGCACCATCGGTTCTTCTGGTCTCAGGGTGGTGGAGGCTGGGGTTCATGTGGTCCATCAGTCTTTTGGACTAATTTCTTCTATTCCAGTTATCTTTTTCTTCCCTCTTCTTTGCTCTGCATGGGGGAGAAACCAACGGTTGCACCTTGGATGGCCATTTGGAAGCTTTTAGGATCCCAGTCGCTACTCACCAAAGTCTTTGTGGGCTATGTTATGTCAGGGCCAGTGACTCATTTCCTCAAGGTATTTGGTTACAGTTAAGAAGTTTTCATAACTTTGCCCCTACATGCTTTACTGTATTCATGGATCTGTTGTTGTTGTTGTTGCTGTTAAGTGCCCTTAAGTCGATTCTGACTCATAGTGATCCTGTATAGGTTTTCTGAAGAGCAACTGGTGGGTTTGAACCATCAACTTTGTGGTTAGTAGCCCAGTGAGTCTGCTGGATCTATTGTATCAGATATGAATAACGTGTGTAGAAATATCTGTCAAACCTGCATGCATTTGTAGACCCCCTCAACCTGGAGTATGGTGACAGCTTGTTGGCCCGAAGTACCGTGAGACCTGGGGACTCCCGAGTCCATGGACAAGGACGTGGCCATGGAGGGCTAGAGCTGAGAGTGAAGTGTCCAGTTGATATGAAGTGAGAGGATATGGACAAGAGCACACAAACTTGCAGATGGTGCCCATTGGACCTAGCCTCAATGGCTGGATGTTCAGAACCCAACTTCTTGTTGTTAAGTGCTGTCAAGTCGGTTCTGACCCATAGCGACCCTGAACAGGGTTTCCGAGGCTGTAAATCTTTACGGGAGTAGAAAGCCTCCTCTTTCTCCCGTGGAGCAGCTGGTAGTTTCAAACTGCTGACCTTGTGGGTCGCAGCCTGATTCGTAACCACTACGCTACCAGAGCTCCTTTTAGAACCCAACTAGAGGAAGGAAAAGAGAAAAAAAAAAAAAAAAGTTTTTGTTTTTTTTTTAAACAAGAAAACAAGTGTAAATTGCTACAATCTGATGAACTTGACCTATACTTATGGATGTAGTAGATAAAAATACCAACCAAGAGGGAAAGAATCTTCACAGTCAAGATCATTCCCATCCCTCTGTACCCAAGGTTGATAGGGATGGGCAACTTAGACATTGGTGGTGGTGGTGGTTTTGTGCCGTGGAGTCGGAACCAACTCATAGTGACCTTGTACAGGGTTTCCAAGGCTATAAATTTTTACACAAGCAGACAGCCTCATCTTTCTCCCACGGAACAGCTGGTAGTTTCAAACTGCTGACATTGGCTACCTAAAATGGGAGGGCTACAAAGGCATGAAGTGACTGGCTTACAAGTTTTTAAGAGGGAGTTTAGATTCAGAGTGTTGGGGGAAGATAGACTCTCCACTGAGCGGTTTTCATCCTGTCTAGACAGCTCTGATGAAGGAGATAGGGATAAGACTTTCATGATTCAATAGTGAGTACAGTAGTGAGTAATTGTTATCATGACTAATTGCGATGGTCACAACGGTAAAGGTAGGAGTTTTGTAGCAAAAAGAGATGAGTGGTTGATCTTACAGTTCTGGAGCAGAGGAGAAGAGTGGGAACTGAATGTGGGACCCTACTACCCAGAGAAGTAGCAACGCCAGAGATGATGACATGGAGAGAAGGAGCAGCTGAGGATTCTAGACTGGTGGAGGAAGAGAGGGATGTGTGCCAGCAGGGGGTGGAGGGGTGGGGCAGGGTGTGCCCTTTGGCTATTTGAATGATTGTATATTCCTGAGTAGTTTGCTGCACATCAAAACAAACAAACAAAAACAAAGGGAATAGAACCATGTTGAATGATGAAGCATGCAGGGGATTGTAACCATTGCAGTGAAACGAACTGATGTTTCCCCATGTAAACTATTACTCAATGCATACTAAAAACTTAAAAAACAAACAAACAAAAACCTGCATGCCTCTGTGGTTGTAGTCCCATTCACCTTACTATGCTTATTCAAGTTGAGTGCCCATCTGTTTCTACTCATAGATTGTTGTTACTATTATTGCAAGATTGTATATGTAATAGTACTTATCTTTCTACCTTTAACTCTTGTGCTCCTTCGCCTTCATCCTTTTTTTGCTGACATACCTCTTACTGCCTTTTTCTTCACCCAAGTTAATATGTGGAGTCCTGGTGTAGCACTGCAGGATAATGCACTAGACCACAAGGTTGGTTTGAACAGCAATGTCAGCTCAGCGGTTCAAACCCACCAGTCACTCCTCAGAAACCCTATACAGTTAGTGATTTACCCTCCATTCCCCTACCAACACTGGTAAACTTCAAAGAAAGTTTCTTTCTGTGAGTGAACCTTTGCTTGACTTTTTATGGTAGTGGTCTGATACAATAGCAGTCCTAATTTCACTTAGCATAATGCCCTCCAGGTTCATTCATGTTCTGAGGTGTTTCACAGAGCCATCATTATTCTTCAGTGTTGCATAGTATTCCATTGTGTGTCCATACCAAAGCTTGCTTATTCATTTTTCCATTGATGGGCATTTAGTCTTTATTTTTCTGCAAATGGATATCCAGTTTTGCCAGCACCATTTGGTAAAGAGACTATCTCTTCCCCCATTTAATGTATTCCAGACCTTTGTCAAAGATCATGTGCGATGAACATGGGTGTGTATATATCTTTTCATGTCACGGCTCCATTTCTTGAGGGTATGTACCAAGAAGAGTGATTGCTGGGTTGTGTAGTATTTCTAGGTCATATGGTATTTCTGTTCCCAACTTTTTGAGGAACCGCCATACCATTTTCCACATGGTTGCACCATTTTATAGTTCCAGCAGTGGTATAGGGGGCTCCTAGTCTCTCCACATCCTCGCCAGAATTTGTTGTTTTCTCTTTTATTGAACTTCGCTATTTGGCACTGCAGGATAGTGCACTGGACTGCAAGGTCAATTTGAACTTCAAGGTTGACAGTTCAAACCCACCAGCCGCTCCTTGGAAACCCAATACAGGATCGCTGTGGTTTGGAACTGACTCGAGGCACTTAACAACAACAATAACAATGTTGGATAATAGGCTTGTGACCATAAATTAATAAAGGAGGCAGTTCTCTTTCTCATTCACAGAGAGACATCTTTCAACTCTTCAAGCTATATTAGAATTTTCTTTTGTATTTCCACTAATAGGAATATGGACTCCTGGTATGGCGCTATAGGATCAGCACTGGATTTGCAAAACATAAGATGAGCAGTTCAAACCCACCAGCTGCTCCTTGGAAACCCTATACAAGGTTGCTGTGATTCAGGATCTACCTGATAGCACTTAACAACAACAACAGCATTTGATTTGCATCTCTCTAATGTTCTGTTGTGACGCTGTGGGTTAATGCACCAGACTCCAAAGCCATTTGAACTGCAAGCTCGGCAGTTCAAACTCACCAGCTGCTCCTTGGAAACCCTATACAGGGTCGCTATGGGTTGGAATTGACTCGACGGCACTCAACAACAACAACGAATGTTCTGAAGAACAAACAAATCTGTATTAGAAGAAGTACAACCATATTCCTTAGAAGCCAGAATGACCAGACTTCGTCTCTCATACTTTGGGCATATTATCAGGAGGGGCCAGTCCCTGAAGAAGGATATCATGCTTGGTAAAATGGAGGATCAGCGAAAAAGAGGAAGACCTCCAATGAGATGAGTTGGCACAGTAGCAGCAGCAATGGGCTTAAGCAATGATTGTGAAGTTGGCACAGTAATGGTTGCATTCTGTTGTTCATAAGGTTCCTATGAATAGGTTCTAATTTGATGGCACCTAACAACACCACCAAACCCTGTGCAGGGTCACTATGAGTCGGAACTGACTCCAGGTACTTAACAACAACAACAACAACAACAGTGGTTTGAACTTCACAGTCAGCAGTTCAAACACACTGGCAGTACAAAGCCACCAGCTACTCCTCTGAAACCCTATACAGGGTCACTATGATCAAAACAGACACAATAGCACTTAACAACAATAAAAATGGCCAATGAGGAATCCTGGTGTCGGTCTGTAGGGTAAAGCATTGGACCTTAAGGTCAACAGTTCAAACCCACCAGCCGCTTCTCAGAAACCCTGTACAGGGTCACTATGAGTTGGAACTGACTTGACGACACTTAACGACAGCAACAGCAATGGCTAATGAAGGAGCCCTGGTAGCATAGTGTGTTACAAGTTGCGCTTCTAACGGCAAGGTCCACAATTCGAATCCACCAGCTACTCCACAGGAAAAAGATGAGGCTTTCTGCTCCTGTAAAGATTTACGGCCTTCGATAGCCTATGCATGGTTGCTATGAGTCTGACTCGATGACACACAGCAGCAAAGATGACTAATGATCTCAAGCATCTTTGGATGTATTTGTTGCCCATTTGAACATCCTCTTAGGTGAAGTGTCTATTTAGGTCCTCTGCCCACGTTTAAATTGGGAGTGTTTGTCTTTTTCTTATTGAGGTGTTGAAATTTTCTATACATTTGAGAGATTAGTCCCTTGTTCCGTATGTTGTTTCTCATCTATGTTGTGGATTCTCTTTGTACTCTTTTGGTGAAATCTTTTGATGCACATAAGAGTTTAATTTTTGGAGGTCACGGTCATCTGGTTTCTGTTGTTGTTTGTGGATTTTTAGATACGTCTGAGAGCACATTTATGCCATATATTAGGACCTCTACATTTGACTGTTTTTTGTTCTTTGATGATCTTTATGGTTTTAGGATTTACATTTAGGTCTTTGATCCATCTTGAGTTAGTTTTTGTATACAGTGAAATATATGGATCTTGTTTCATTTTTCTGCAACTGGATATCCAGCTTTGCCAACACTATTTGTTAAATGACTCTCTCTTCCCCCATTTAATGTGTTTCAGCCCTTTGTCAAAGATCATCTCACCATAGGTGGATTGATTTACTTTTGGGTTTGCAGCCCTGTTCCACTGGTCTATGTGGCTGTCATTATGCCAATACCAAACTATTTTGATAACTGTGACTGTGTAGTAGGTTTTGAGATCAGGGTATGAGAGGCCTTGTACTTTGGTCTTCTTCTTTGGTTGTTGTTAGATTTATCTTAACTACTTTGTCTTTGGGGTGATTATTGCAAATAGAATTATTTTGCTGATTTCCTTTGCATTGTTCTCTTTGTTAGTGTAAGGAATACAACTGTTTTTATTTTTTAAAGGTTTTATTGTGAATTGAGTGATAGTTTACATTGGAAAAAATATGGGATGCTTCATGAATTTGCAGGTCATCCTTGCACAGGGGCCGTGCTAATCTTCTCTGTATTGTTCCAATTTTAGTATATGTGCTGCCGAACCGAGCTCTACAAGGGATTTTTGTAAGTTAATTTTATACTTTGCCACTTTG
>NW_006408660.1:438565-440817 GCF_000296735.1 Chrysochloris asiatica | reverse complement strand
TCAGCCAAGATCCATCGGACATCAGCAATGATATCCCTCATTTCACGTCCTCTTCTGAATCTGGCTTGAACCTATGGAAGCTCTCTGTCAATGTATGCTTGTTTCTATATTACCTTTAGTAAAAGTTTACTTGCATGAGGTATCAAAGAGATTGTCTGATGATTTCCGCATTCCGTAGGGTCACTTCTCTTTGGAATGGGCACACATATAGATCTCTTCCAATCAGTCGGCCAGACAGTCGTCTTCCAAATTTCTTGGCATAGAAGAATGAGTGCCTCCAGTGCAATCTCACTTTCTTGAAAGATTTCCATTTTTATTCCATCAATTCCTGGTGCCTTGTTCTTTGGCAAATTACTTAAATTCTCTGTGTTTCTCAATTTTCATTTGAAAAGCGAAGATGGTGATATCCGCAATCTATTGGGTCACCTCTCTTTGGAATGGGCACAGATACAGAACTCTTCGAATCAGTTGGCCAGATAGTTGTCTTCCCAATTTCTTGTCATAGATGATTAAATGCCTCCTGTGCCACCTTTCTTGAAAGATTTCAATTTTTATTCCATCAAGTCCTGGTGACTTGTTCTTTGCCAATTTCTTCGATGCACCTTGGACTTTCTCCTTTAGTATCATTGGCTCTTGATCATATACTGCCTCTTGAAACGGTTGAATATCAACCATTTTCCTTTTGGTACAGTGACGCTGCATATTACTTCCATCGTCTTTTGATGCTTTCTGCATCATTCAATAATTTGCTCAGAGAATCCTTCAGTAATGAAAGTTGAGGCTTGAATTTTTTCTTCAGTTCCCCCAGCTTGAGAGATGCTGAGCGTTGTTCTTCCCTTTTGGTTTTCTGGTTCCAGATCTTTGCCTATTTTATTGTAATATTTGAGTTTGTCTTCTAGAGCTGACCTTTGAAGTGTTCTATACATTGAATCATGTTATTTGCAAATAGTAATAGTTTACTTCTTCTTTGCTGACTTGGATGTTTTTTATTTCCCTTTCTTGCCTTATTACTCTGGCTAGAACTTCCCAAACCACATTTAATAAGAGTGATAATAAAGCACATTTTTGTCTGGATCTCATGTTCACAAAGGGAATATTTTATTCTCTTTCCACTGAAAACAATGTTTGCTATTGGGTTTTTTTCTGTGCCTCTAATTATTTTGAGAAGCTTCCCTTCTATTCCTACATTGTATCTTTATTAGGAATGGGTGTTGGATGTTGGTAAATGCTTTTTCTGCATCAATTAATATGAACATAGGACTCTTTTTCCTTTGTTTTATTTATGTGGTGGATTATGTTGTTTGGTTTTCCAATGTTGAACCATGCTTCCATTCCTAATATGTATTGCTTTGATCAGGGTGTATTATTTTTTTTAATATGTTGGATTTTGTAGACTTGCATTTTGCTGAATACTTTTTGTGTGTGTCTACATTCATGAGGATATTGGTCTATAAGTTTCATTTTTAGTGGTATTTTTGGTATCAAGGTTATGCTTGCTTCATAGAATGAGTTTGGAGGTATTTTATCTTTTTCTATGTTATGTTCTGAAATGATCTTAGTAGAATCAGTGTCAACCCTTTGAATGTTGGGTAGAATTCACCAGAGAAGCCATCTGGGCCAGGACTTTTTTGGTTGGGAGATTTGTTTTGTTTTGTTTTGTTTTTTTAATGACCTCTTTGATTTCTTATTTTGTGATGGGTCTGTTCAAATTTTCTACTTAGTTTGAGTAGATATTGTGTTTCTAGAAATTTGTCCATTTCTTCTAGGTTTTCAAATTTCATGGAGCATAGTTCTTCATAATCTTTTGTCATGATCCTTTTTATTCCAGTTGTGCCATCTCCTAATTCATGTATTTGTGTTATTTGCTTCTTTTTCATTTTCCTTTGTTGCATTTGTCAGTGTTTTATAGATTTTATTAATCTTTTCATAAAACCAACTTCAAGTCTTGTTGATTCTTTCTATTGTGTTCTGTTTTCTCTTTAATTTATTTCTGCTTGAATGTTTATTATTTCCTTTCTTCTGGTAACTCATTTTTTTCTTTTTTTGCTGTTCTTTTTTCTACTTGTTGGAGATGTTGGGTTAAGGTGTTCATTTTGATTCTTTCTTCTTTTTTGATTTGTGTGTTTTTTGTTATAAGTTGTCATCTGAGTACTGCTTTTGCTGTTTCCCAAAGATTTTGGTATCCTGTGTTTTCATTCTCATTTGATTCAAGGAATGCTTCTATTTCATTTTTTATTCTTTCTACTACTTTT
>NW_006408660.1:436077-438175 GCF_000296735.1 Chrysochloris asiatica | reverse complement strand
CAAGGTCAGTTTGAATCACAAGGTCGGCAGTTCAAACTCACCAGCTGCTCCCTGGAAACTCTACACAGGGTCATTATGAATGGGAACTGACCCAGTGGCACTTACCAACAACACTATTATTATGAAGTTATCTATTTCTCATTTCATTTCTGTTAAAGTTTGATTTTTGTATTTTAGGACTCTTTCATTAGGGGTACCTATATTTCTTATGATTATGTCCTCTTCTTGGATTGACCCTTGGATCTTTGTACAATTTCCTTTCCTGCATCTTTTGCTGGTTTTTGCCTTAAAGTCTATTCTATCAGAAATTAATATTGCCTTCCTGCTTTTTTGGTTACCATTTGCTTGATAATATTTTTCCATCCTTTGATTTTTAGCTAATTTTTGATGTGGTGTCTTAGTTGTGTCTTTTGTAGACAGCATATTAATAGGTCACATTTTATAATCCTCTGCTACTCTCTGCCCCTTGACTGGTGCATTTGTTCCATTTCTATCCAGCATAATTATTGATAGGTATGATTTTACTGTTATCACTTTGTTGTGTGACTTGGTTTGGGTCTGTGTGCGGTGCTGATTTCTTTGTTCCATTCATTTTCCTACGCTGAGTTCATTTTATTTATGGGTTTTCTATCATTTCTTTTATTGGTATTGTCTTAGTGTTTTTTTTTTATCCTTGACTTTTTTCTGAGAAGTTTTATTTTTTTTGAGGTTGCCCTATAATTCATTACTATCTTGCCAAATTTAAAACAGTTCATTCGATCATGATACCATCTTGACTTCCTCTCTGTTTGGAAGACCTGTAACTACACCATTTGTTTTCTCTTTTTGGTTTGTAGTTGTCTTCCTTTACAATTGGATGTCTCTGGTACCCTAGCTTCAATCCTGTAGGCTCATTTTAGTTTTGATATTCCTAGATCTGGGTTGATTTCCAGGTGATGTTTTCGTGTGTTTTCACTTCAGGTTCTTTTCTACCATTGTTGTTTTTCTGTATGAAGTATCTCTAGCATTTAAGGCTGGTCCGGTGTTTACAAATTCCCTTAATTTCTGTTTTTCTCTAAATGTCCTAATTTCACCATCACTTCTAGATCCAGTTTACATGGATATATAATTTAGAGTTGGCCATTTTTTTTTTTTTCTTTCAGGGTTTTACAGATGTCATCCCATTGCCTTGTTGCCTACATGGTTTCTGCCAAGAATCAGAACTTAATCTTCTTGGTTTTCTTTTGTAGGCAACTTTTTATTTATTCTGAGCTGCTTTTAGTATTCTTTGTCTTTGGTTTTGGAGTTTTATTATGACATTTTTTGGTGATTTTCCTTTGGGGTCTATTTTACTGGAGATTGCTGCCTCCCAACTTACTTGGGAGAAAGAGGAGCAGTTAAGAAGAGAGAGAAAGAGAGAGAGAGAGAGAGAGAGAGAAGAAAAAGAAATAAGCAGGAAGGGAAGGGGAAAGAACTAAAGAAGAAAAAAGAAAACGGAAAACAAGGCAGCACAGGACTGATGTATACACTAGCTGCCAAATACGCTTCATTGGAAATGTAGCCCCTAGTCCACGGGAGAGTCACTGCCAACAGGTGGAGGTACAGATGCTGCTGACCATGGAGGAGGTGGTGGGGCTAGGTACCCACTCTGCAGGATCAAAACGGGGTGGGGGTGGGGCTAAAGGAGAAAAGCAGGGGAGAGGACAAAGACAACCAAGAAAAGACAATAAAACAAGGAAGGGAAAAGGGAAGACATGCAAATAAAGAAAAAAAGAAGTAACAGCAAAAAGTAAGTGGTGCAGTATGCACGTGCTGATTGTCAAACACGACAGCCACAGCGGACTTGTGGGCACTCTGCGGAGTGGACACTGACAAGGAGCAGAGGCAGACTCTGCTGTAGGATAAGCACTTGACCACAGGTCAGTTTGACCTGCGTGGTTAGTGATTCAAACCTACCAACTGTTCCTCTGAAAGTCTACACAGGGTAACTATGACTAGTAACAAAAGCAACAGTTATCAAGAACAACAACCTAGCAAAGTGGTACCTAATAAACTCACATGTACAGAGAAAACACAGGGTACTCAGTTATAGTTTTAAACAAAACTACATCTCAAATAT
>NW_006408660.1:432821-434741 GCF_000296735.1 Chrysochloris asiatica | reverse complement strand
CCAAAAAAACAAAAAACAAAAACAGAATAGAAGCAAATGCTGTTGAATGATGATGCATGGAAGGGATTGTAATCATTGCAATGAAACAAAATATGATACGATGAATGTAAAGCTGATGCTCTCCCATGTAAACTATCACTCAATTCACAATAAAAATTAAAAAAAACAAAAAACAAAAAACAGCAGAGTTGTAGAATTTTTGTTTAAAACGCTCATCATGCATTTTAGCAGGTGAAAACAAAGTCTGGGGCTTCTAGACCCAACCAATGGACAAAGCTCTCATCTGTACTGAGGACTGGCTGGGTTCTTGGGAAGTGACTGGCACAGTGTCACTCTTTCAGACTTCCCAAAGAAGACTCCCTCTTCTCCATGCTTTCTATTTCAGTTTCATGTTAGATTTTCTTGCTTCTGTCTAATAGAATTCTAACATCAAATAGAAATGTAGCAGGACTCTCAGAGTAGGGAGACAAAACAAAGTGATCTTGGAAATAAATGATAAAGCTCAGAAAGGGTGATGTAAGAGAATTTCCTCACATAAGAACAGGCAACACCTCTGAACTACATTCATAAGAAGAATCACTAACTCATACATCACTGTCATTTGTACCTCAGCATCTAAAAATAGGATTTGCTCTAATTTCCTGAAGCAGCTGGTAGAAATGGAGAGAACGTGAGGGTAAAGAGGAGACTTTTGAGAGAGAGGCAACTTTTGAGGAACCAAACCTAAATGCCAGTCCCACTGTCGTCAAGTCACTTCTGAGTTATGATGACCCTATGTTCATAAGGTTTGCGAGGCTGTAAATCTTTAAGGGAGTAGAAAGCCTCTTCTTTTATCCCTGTGGAGAATCTGGTGGATTTGAACTGCTGACCTTGCGGTTAGCAGGCCAATGTGTAACTCACTACACAACCAAGGCTCCTGATTGTTGTTCTTAAGTGCCACTGAGTCAGCTCTGACCCATAGTGACCCTGTGTAGCATTTCTTAGGAGCAGCTGGTGAGCTTGAACTGCTGACCTTGTGGTACAAACAGATTTTGCAGTCCAGCGCATTAACCCACAATGCCACAATGATAGTCACATAGAAACCAACAAAAAACATTGCCATTGAATCAATTGTGATTCATAGGGTCCTACAGGACAGAGTAGAACTTCTCCATAGTGTTCCTGAGACCACCAATCTTCATGGAAGCTGACAGTCTTATTCATCTTCTGGGAGCAGCTGGTAGGTTTGAACTGCCTACCTTTGGGTTAGCAGCCAAGCACCTAACCCCTGCATCACCAGGGTTCCTGATAGGCTTGTATAGGTTATTTTATCATCGTGCTGACAGTACATGTAGTATGCATGTGCTTCCAGATGTAATGATGCCAGTTGTAGAGGCCAAATCAAAGGCAAAGTGAGGAAGCCATTAATTCAGGCTCTGACAGTTTAAACACGCCCATCTCAGAATTCGAAAAACGTGTGTGGGTTTCTCAGAGTCAGATTTTTCTCTCTCTTCTTTTGTTTTCCTTCTGGCACAAATGACTTCACACATCATAGTTAATGTGTGAAAGACTAAGGCTGAGAAGGGGAACTGTCACGGGTCACTGGGACTTTGTCCTTGGTGCAGAGACACGATGGAGGAGTTCAGGCACAATGCCAGGACAGGCTGGTTACTCCGTCTATAGCCCTGCATTTCCATGACATCACGCTCTACTCGCTGGCCTTTCTAGTCAGGTCCTCCTATCACATCCCATAGAGCATGGTGCTGGGTGTCCTTTCTCCCATGCAAACCACTAGAGAGCAATCTCCTTGGTCCCCTGAAGGAGCTCCTGGGTGGTGTAAATGGTCAATGCACTTCATTGCTAATTGGCAGGCACCTTGGAAGAAAGGTCTGGTGATCTACTGCCACAACAGGGTTTTTTTTTTTTTTAAGGAATTTTTTC
>NW_006408660.1:407305-429298 GCF_000296735.1 Chrysochloris asiatica | reverse complement strand
TGCTGATATGGTCATCTGTTTCTGCTTTTTGGGCATATTCAGGAGTTATTTGTGGCCTTAATATTTCGATGGGTGTGTATGTTGGTATTTTTTATGCTTTCTGATTGCCTCCCGGTAGATATGCTCAGGAGATGGAATTCCCTTTTCACTCTTCTTCCTGAGAAACTTCAAGATGCCACTGTTGGTCATTGTGATATAACTCAGGGTTTAATTTTCAGCCTATTTCCTATTTAGTCTACCCGCTCCACAATCTCCGTTCAGGACTTTTTCCCAGTGATAAACAGTTTAAGGCCAGCTGTGGCCATTTTGCACTGCCGTTTGGTTTTAAATGGAAACTGTCCCTTTAAATTTTGAGGCTATCTGTGCACATGCATAGTAGAGCCCTCCGTGGGTGGGGGTGGGGTGTCCACTCACTCAGGCACCCCCTCTAGTCACCAGAATGGAGGTTTGCAGACAGCGGAAGACCATAGTCTATTCTGAAGGAAAAAAATTCATGAGGGAATCAATGAAGTTGCCCAGTATTATCACACACACAGACAACAACCACCACTGCCATCTCATTGATTCCAGCTCATGGCAAGCCGGCAACTGTCAGAGCAGAACTCTGCTCTAGAGGGTTTTCAGTAGCTGTTTTTTTTTTCTGAATGGGATTACCAGGCTTTTCTTGGGAGACACATTTGAGTGAACACAAACCTCCAAACTTGCAGTTAGCAGCAAGTGTGTTTAGCAGGAAGAGCATTAACTGTTAGCACCACCCCTGGTCTCCAGGATTATGACAGACATGCAGAAATCTATATTAAAAGGAGAGCTGACATGATCTGGAGAGCTCACCCATCAAAATCTTGGTAGAAAAGGAAAAGGTACACAAATGCAGAAGCACGTATACTGCAGCACTTCTTAATGGCAGAACATGGGAAATATCGAACTGCCTGGCAAGGAGAGGATGAATGGCTCACTTTCAGTATCTTCTTAAGGAGGGTGAGGCAGCAGAGAAAACTAATGAAATAGAACTCAGTAGCATCATGGATAAACCTCAAAAAGCACCATGTTAAGTGAAGAAAAGCTAACTGCAAAAGGACACAAACAGAAAAATACCATTTATATAAAACTCAAAACCCTGAAAAACAAGTCAGTCTATTTCTATGCATACACACATATGTAGAGAAACCCACCTGGGACTTACTTAGTCTAGATTTAGGACAGTCGTTATCATTGCTAGCGGGATTGAGTAGGGTTGGATGGGGAGGGTTCACAAAGAGGCTTGTCTGTGTCTTTCACATTCTATTTCTGGGGTAGGATGGTGGCTATACAGATGCTCACTCTTTCCTTCTCTGCACTGTTTTGCGTGCCTGAAATACTTCCTTAAAGAAAACCAATGAGGCAGCAGTTGAGAGTGAAGGCTGGAGCGTAACTGACCTAGTTCCTACCACCATTCTGAAATTTCCCAGCCGTGTACCATCCTACCTAGCTCTCTGGGTGGCACAAACGGTTTGCATTCAGTTATTAAGCTAAAGGTCAGTGGTTCAAACACACCTAGTAGTATCATGAAAGAAGAGCCGGGCAATCTGCTTCCATAAAGGTGACAGTGAAGAAAACCCTGTGGAGCAGTTCTATTCTGTCACCCATGGAGTTGCCATGAGTCATAAAACAACTCAAAGGCAACCAGTTCAGTTTGGGTTTGCTGCCCTTGGTAAGGCATTTCACTTCTTCATGCTTCAGTTTCCTCACTATTACAATGGCGATCATAAATTTTGGAAGAATCAAATGAGATGTGTCTCAACTGTTTAAAGTAATATAAACACCACAAAAATTGCTATTAATGTTATTACCATTAACTGCCCTTAGCTGTCCACCTCAAATTACTTGAGTACCAGAAGCATCTTAGAAGATTACCCATTTCCAACCTTTCTTTACAGACAAAAATTCTGAGACTAGAGTGGTTGAGTCAGTTGTCTGAGGTGCATTTGAGATAGAAGAATCAAGGCGGATGATGGCTCAGGGGAGCAATTATGGGGGAACTGTCATGTCAGGATAAGGCCTTGTATGGGGCCTCCATTCCAATGTTCTTCCTACTAAACCTACAGAGAAAAAACCCAACTTTATTTCAGGGGACCAATGATAGTCATATGGAGGATCTGCTATAGCTGGGATAGGGTCATAGATGCAGATCAAATATATTTAGAAGCCCTAACTATGACTTCTTCATGTGACAAATGTGACATCAGGATTGGAGAAAGACTCACTTACAGCCTGTGATATGTAGTTGACACAATCTTGCTTACTGAATAGGAAGAGGACTTGAAGCACTTACTGATGAAGATCAAAGACTAAAGACTTCAGTGTGGACCACACCTCAATATAAGAAAAGAGATCCTTCCAACCAGGCCAATTAGCAACATCATGATTAACAGAGAAAAGATTGAAGTTGTCAAGGATTTCCTTTTACTTGGATCCACAAGCAGGGTCATAGAAGCAGCAGTCGAATCTTTGTATTGGACAGATCTGCCGCAAAATGTTAAAAAGCAAAGATGTCACTTTGATAACTAAGGTACACCTGACTCAAGCCATGGTGTATCCCGTCATCTCATGTGAATGTGGAAGCTGGACAGTGAATGAGGAAGACTGAAGAAGAATTGATGCCTAAGGTCCCAACAAGAAATGATGCAATTAGATTATGATGTTGATAAAGACTCTTGAATGTACCATGGACTACCAGAATAGCAAACAAATCTATCTAAGAAGTACAATCAGAGTACTTCTTAGAAACAAGGATGGTTAAGATTTCATCTCACATACTTTGGACATATTATTTGGAGGGACTAGTCCCTGGGAAAGAATTTTATTCTTGGTAAAGTAGAGGATCGGCCCAAAAGAAAGAGACCTTTCATGAGATGAATTGATACAGTAGCCGAACAATGGGCTCGAACATAACAATTGTGAAGATAGTGCCGGACTGGGTAGTGTTTGGTTCCCATTGTGCTCTGAATCTTGAGTCAGAATTCACTATCAATCAGAACTGACTCGATGGTACCCAACCACCACCACCACCACAATGTGACTTCACTTCTTTCTCAATCTAAAATCTAATATGTCATCATATAAGTGGATGGGAGCAATAAAATTAACAAGGCTATCCTTGAGTCTACTTAAATTTATATTTTTAATAAGCAAAAAGTGTGGCACCCAACACAAATGTATATATACTCACATGTAGTGGCACTGTGGCTAATGCGCTGGACTGCAAACTTGGGTTGGAATTAACTCAATGGCCCTTAACAACAACAATAACAATAACTATAACAAAATGCACCCAAGGGGGCAGTGGTATTTCAGTGGCAGAATTCTTACCTCCCACCAAGCTTATTGATAGAGACAGATGGGACCCCTGAGACTGTTGCCTTTAGTCACCCTTCAGGGCTGGAAACGTAGGTCTATAAGGGAGCAATAACATTAGTGAAGTGCCCACAACAAGGGCAGATCAAAAGGGTGGCATTTACACAAGGACAAAGCTCAGAGAAGGTTAGGAAGAATGAAAACAGGAAGCACAGGGAGGAAGTAGGATAAATGATGTTACACTGAGGGCATTATCATCAATCAGATGAAACAAAATATGTGTGAAATATTGAATGTAAAACTAATGATCTGTTCTGTAAACCTTCACCCTTTTAACATTTTTCTTACCTTCTAGGATTAGAAATCCAGTTTGATTTCTAACCGATGCATTTCATGTATTTCAAGCCACCACCTGTCTGTCTGTGGAGGCTTGCATGTTGCTATGATGTTGAATGGGTCTAGGCAGAGCTTCCAGAAGGAAATGGACTAGCAATCTACTTCCAAAAACCAGCCAATGAAAAAAACTACAAAGCCAATGGATCACAATGGTCTGACCAATGGTCACAGGACAGGGCAGGGCTGACCAATGTACAGGACTGGGCAGCATTTTGGTCCATCACCCATGGATTGCCACAAAGTCAGGGACCAGCTCATTGGCAACAGACACCAACCAAAGAACGCAATATTTTGTAATAGCTCCCAATCTGGAAACAGCCTAAATGTCATCAATGGGAGAATGGATAAACCCTCTTAGTATTGGTCATACGACTACATGAATGAATGTCACGAGCATGATGCTGAATGAAAGAGGTCAGCTCAAAAGGAGTCCATGTTATCTGATGCAATTTATACAAAGTTCAAAATTGCGAAAACTCTCCAAGCTATTGGAAGTTAGGACAATAATTACACTTACTGTTTGTTACTGGAGGCGATGCAAGGATATTTCAGGGAACTCATAATGTTCCTTTTGTTGATCTGGCTCCTGGTTACATGGGTTTTATTCTGTGTGAAAATGCATCTAACTGCATACTTTATTCATATATGCAGAGTCCCTAGGTGATTAACACATTCTGTTGCTATCTGAAAGGTCAGACATTCAAGTCCACCCAGAGGTGACTCAGAAGAACGGCTGGAGCTCTACTTCTGAAAACTCAGTCATTGAAAACCCTATGGAGTGTGATAGAAAAACCATACAGCAGTGTCTTCAAGCTCAGCCCCATTTCCGAGTCTCACTGCAGTCTTCTTGAACTCAGCACCTTTTCCTAGGATCACCTCCACTTGCTTAACTTTACCCAAAACCACAAACGAAAGCTTCCTGGAGCCATGCAGTATTTTCTAAAACCAAGAAAAATCCCCCTGCCCACCTCCCTCCCCTAGAAGCATAAATATCAACCAGTCTGTGAGCGAGTAGGCACTGTACTTTCTCAGAGTACCCCCACAGACTTTTAACACTGGTCGCTGGCCATTGAATCTCTGCCTCCTTTTCTTTCACACTTACTTAACTCAAGCAGTCAGCCCAGGGTGGTCCTAAGCTGGGGGTTGTTCTATCCTCCTTTTCTTCCTTGAAAACTCTCATTCTACAACGAAAAACTCTAACAAAGTACAGTTCTATTCTGACACACATGAGCTTGCCATAAATTGGAATATATTCTACAGCAACTGGCATATTAAGGCTGGACTTCAATAAAAATGTGTTGTTCTTTTTTTTTTAATGTAAAACTTTGCCGGTTCCAGTACTTTAACGGTTGTTTTCCAATGCCTGTCATAGTTGAAGGTCATTCTGTCAGGCTGGATTGAGTCACATAAGGTGGGAAATGTTGGCTTCTAAATGAGCAAACCATCCCCAAGCCTTGACCTGGCACATAACACGTACTGGCTGAAGCCAGCTTTCATTTCAAGCTCACCAAAAAGGGAATTGTCTACCTAGAACCAGGTCAAATGGAGATGCGGGCCATTGCTCAGGACACCTGATCCAGAGAGACAGGTAAACCACCAAAAGTATCTGATTTGGCAGTTTCTAAGGTTCAAGTGACCCAGATAATGCTCAAGCTGCCATAGTGACACTGCATACCCCAGCCAACAAATCCACGTGGTGGGCCCTTCCCTGGGGTCATATCTGTGAGCAGGGAGAACAGAAACAGGCCACTCCTGGGTCTAATTTCTGCAAGAGGAGCCAGGGAGCCCTTTGAGTGTCTGCAGAGGCCATCAAAAGGTAAGGAGCCCCTCCCAGCGTGTCCCAGCGTTCCTTCCTAGCCCCACAGTCTGAGCCACTGAGCACTGACTTCCTCCTTGAATCCTTATAACATCGTCCCTAGAGGGAAGGCATATTTGGAGCCCTCATTTTATAAGGGAGGAACCTGTGACTCAGAGGAGTTAAATGAGTCACTCAACAATGCCAGAGAACACTTGAGTGGGATAGAAAAGAATATTGGGAAACAAGATTACAGAAAGCTTGTAAAGCCTGTCTTTAGCCTAAAACTCACTGGAAATACCTAAAAGGGGCTCTAGAACTTGCTCAGTGAAATAGGCTTCTTGCAGAGCCTTTGTAGTGGATGGGACCTTAGGTGGAATCTTGACCTCCATCTAGAACCTTCTGAGGTGGAACATTTCCACTTGAAAGGACATGCAGACCAGTCAGGAGTGGCTAGAAGAATAGAAGATACTTCCTGGAAAAAAGACCAGCAGGAAAAAAACAAGAACAGTAGTCTGTCTATTAAAGGAACAAGCAAGCTGTTCACAGGGGACCCATCGAGGCAAGCATTCAAGTCCCTTCAGGACAGATCCCCCCTCCAACACTGAACAGAAGCCGGCAAGAAAGTTCACTGGGGACTGCATTGGTCTACTTGTGAGTGGAAGCAGAGGAAAGGCAGTAATGAAGATATGGGTTGAGTTCAACCATGTTCCATAGACTCTTGCCAACCTCAAGATGAGATAGAGGAGCAAGGGCTAGTTGGTCCGATGCTTGGGGAGAACTCCTGAGCCCATAGACACTGACCTAGCCATGGAGGGCTAGAACTGAGAGTGAAGTTTCCAGCTGATATGAAGTGGGAAGAGACAGTCAAACTTGCAGATAGTACCCATTTGACCTAGCTCTGATGGCTTGATGACCAGATTTCTACTAGAAGAAAATACATTTGATAAAGGAAACAAGTGTAGATTGCTACAATTTGATGAGCTTGACCTATACTTATGGATATAGTAGCTCAAAACACTAACCGAGAGGGAAGGAGTCTTCACATCAAGGATCAAGCCTTGGTATACAGGGTTGATAAGGACAGGCAACTTAAACATTAGCTACCTAAAATGGTGTGTGTGTGTGTGCTATAAAGACACAAAGTGGCTGACTTACAAGTTTTTAAGAGAGAGTTTAGTTTCAGAGTGTGTGAGGGAAGGTAGAATCCCCACTGAATAGTTTTCATCTTGTTTAGATGGGTCTGGTGGAAGGAAATGGGGATAGGATTCTTATGATTCAATAGTGAGTAATTGTTATGATTACCATAGTCACTCTGAAGGAGTTGCCACATGGGTTGTAAAAAAGGAATGGCTTTATTGTGCTAGCACGTGACTCAGAAGATTTGTATCTAGAGGCTGGGACCCGTCTTCCCTATGTGAGGATATTTTATAGGGAATAGGGGTGCATTCATGAGTTCATTTGGGATTGGTTAGCAGGGGCCGACAGCTTCACGGGGCTACCTGGGATTGGTTGGTTCAAAGATATGGCGGGGAAGGATGTATGAGCATATAAGAGAGCAGTTACAGAAGCGGAAGCAGGTAAACATTAGCTCGGGGCTCTGTTCCCTCCTGGAGGTGGGTCAGGAACTGGAAATTAGCCTGGGTGATCACATGAGGCTGAGGTGGTCTGTTGATTATTTCCCAGAATGTGAACTTCGCTCCAGGGATGAGCTATGAGCCTGGGGGACATGGGAGCCAGCGCCTATTTCTACAGGCCTGACTGCCTCATTATCATGACTAACTGCGATTGTCCCAACTGTAAATGTAGAAGTTATGTAACATAAAGGGGGGAGTAGTTAATCTTACAGTCCACAAACAGAGGACCCTAAGACCATCAAGAGAGAAGAGCAGGAACAGAATGTGGGACCCTAACCAGAGAAGCAGCGACACCAGAGATGGAGGCAGAGGTGATGGCATGGAAAGAGAGCAGCTGAGGACTCTAGACTCATGGAAAGAGAAAGGCTGTGTGCTGGCGGGCAGGAGGCAGGCTTGCAGAATGTGCCCTTTGGTTGTTTAAATGATTATATATTCTGGAGTGTTTTGTGTACATGAAAAAAAAACAAAAACAAAAAAACCCCACCAGAGGGAATACTGTTAAATGATGATGCACAGAGGGGATCATAATACTTGTAATGAAACAAAACACAATAGAATGAGTGCAAAACCAATGTTCTCTCATGTAAACTATCACTCAATTCACAATAAAAGCTTTTTTTTCTTTTTATTTTGCAAAACAGAATGTCGGGGGAAAGAAGAACGTAGCAGAAGACACAGGAGGTAGTGTAAGAGTTGAAGTGAGTAGAGGTGAATACTGTGTTAACTGAAGGTACATGGCTGTTGTTAAGTGCTGTTGAGTCAGTTCAGACCCATAGCAACCCTCTGTAGGGTTTCCGAGGAGCAGCTGGAGAGCTTGAACCACCGATCTTGCGGTTCAAACCGATTTTGTCGTCCAGTGTATTAACCCACAGTGCCACACCAGGACACTGATGATACGTGGAGGGAACTATATATAAGATGAAGCGAAGTATGTGATTTGTTGAATGTAAAACTGATGGTCTGCTCTGTAAAGTTTCACTCAATTCACAATAAAAAGTTGTTATTTTTTTTTAAAAAGAGTTGATAGCAGATAGGTGTGGAATTTGATTGATGGATTGATTTTTTTCACTAAAAAATTTTCTTGTACTAAAATATATATAACATAAAATTTGTCACATTCACCACTTTTAAGTGTACAATTTAGGGACACCGACAAGAACACACACCTCCTACTCTGCCTCCCTGCTTAAGACCTCCAAATGGCTTCCTAATTCATCAGACTTCACCATTATCTACTTTCAAAAGTTTTTCCTCACCCCAAGCAAGACTCTCCACCCATTAAGCAATAACTCCCAGTCCCCTTTTGCTCGGCCATTAGTAATGTTCAATTGCTTTCATCTCTCTGAACTTCCCCACTCTAGATATTTCATGTAAGTAGACTTGCGCATTATCTGTCCTTTTGTGTGTCTGGCTTTCTTTCATGCCTTGTAATGTTTTCATGGTTCATCTGTGTTATAGTAGGGATCTGGACTTCATTCCTTTTTGCAGCTGAATAATATTCAGTGCATGGATAAACCACATTTTGTTTATGTATTCACCTATTGATGGATAAGTAAAACATAGAATTGCCACATGGTCCAGCAATTCAACTTCTAGGTACAGCAGGGACTCAAACAGACACTTGTCCATCATCCATTGGCATTACTCACAATAACTAAAAGCGACTCTCTCCAGTCAGGCCCTCTCCTACCTTGGGGGTTTTGCATGCACCATCCCCTCCTCCAGAAGTGCTATGTCCCACTTCCACTCTTACTAACTCAACACTCATGCATTATGTCTCTGTGCAAACCTCCCTCCACAGAATGTTCAGGTCCTCAAGGAGCAGGTGCACAAATGTTATTGAAGGAAACATCTTTGAAACTTAAAGGGCATGGCCACAGAGGAGGCAGGGAGAGGCTTCAGATCATGATGCTGGGGAAAAAGAGGAGGCAGAAAAGATGGTTCCATAGGTGGAACCTCAGATGGCAGCTAGCCTTCACCGATGCCACGGGAGCCAGAACCTATTTGCCCATCTGAGAAATCCCAGACAGGAATGGCCCAGACTGCTGGTTCTCAGTGGACTACAGGATCAGTCAGCATTTTAGTCTGTGTACTGCTAGCACTTGGAGTCCTGGTGCTAGCACTGTAAGGTAAGCACTGGATTGCTAACCACAAGATCAGCGGTTCAAACCCACCAGCCACTCCTTAGAAACCCTATACAGGCACTTAGCAACAACTGCTAGCATTCAGCAAAAAATCTTACACATCATAATCAAAAACAAAATACAAAGCCAAAACCAAACTCAAACCCACCACCACCAATTCTGACTCATGGTAATCCCATATATTAGAAAATAGAATTGCTCTGTGGGGTTTTGTTGCCTGTCATCTTTACAGGGGAAAATCACGCTAAGCTTTTCTTCTGGGTTACAGCTGTGTGATTTTGAACCACCAACATTTAGGAGAGCAAACTGTTCGCACTACCCAGGTACCATTCATTGACATATCATGGGAGCTCAATAAATGCAGATTCCAGGTATCAAACCGGAGCTGTTGTCCTTTGTCTACACTTCAGTGCATTAGCTGATTGAATGCCCAGAGCAAACCACACACGGAAGTGCGAATGAAGAAATGGAGACTCAGAAAAGCAAAGCAAGTTTTCCACGGTAGCAGGATTTGCAGGTTTTGGGTCTGGGTCGTCCTGGCTTCCAATTGATAAAATTTACACTGTGGTTGTCAGGTCTGACAAGCAGGTCCTTCTAAGACACAGCTTTAAGAGACCGGCCTCTTCTGGCATGCTCCAACTTTGACATGTGAATCTTGTGGAAAGAAAGGTAGCCATGAGCTTTTGGGCTGGTGGACTTTTACCTGGGGTTCAGGAGGAGTCAGCCTGACTCAGTTACAAAACTGTCCCAAGAAGTTCCACTCTTTTGAATGTCATTTACTTCTCTGTGTTTACGGTTCAAACTTTTCCTTTGGAAACATACTCGGGAGTTCATTAAAAACACTTATTAAACCCCTACTGTGCATCTGATGCCGTCACAATCCATTTGACCTTCCAACATCACAAGTGCTGTCCAAGGCCACCCCATATGTTACAAAGTAGAACTGCTCCCCAGGGTTTTCTACCTCCCATTTTCCAGATCGGAAAACTAAGGCTCACAGCAGTTAGGTAACAGCTACAAAGTGGTGTGGCTGTGATCTGGAGCCCAGCCTGGCCAAGATCTGCGCATGAGACTGAGAGAGAACACCAGCAGCCAGAATGGAACTTGATGTTCCACCGCCCACCTCTGAAACATAAGTTCCCTAAAGACGTATTGGAACAGCCTCCTTCTTGGAGCCATGCTTTCTATCACCCCCATCTTTTCCATCCTTCAAAAGCAGCCACGGCAAGGCAATCTCTAGGAACACACACAGCTCTGACTATTGTCCTGACTCCTCCCGCCACCTGACACCGCTGCTTAAAACTGCCAAATGGCTTCCTGATGGCGCCTGGCTTCCCACGGCCAAGCGCTCAAGGCCTTCCACAATTTGACCTCATGTCCACTCCCAGTTTCCTTTCCTGCTGCTCCTACCCACCCTCCATAACTGACTGGGCAGTCTTCTCCCACACGTTGGGCTCTTTCACACCACCTAGCTTCTGTATGTACCCCTGGTGTCTTTCGCCTAGACTGTTCTTTCTTCCCTTCTACTTCTTCAGTTAACCAGTTCTGGCCCACCCTTCAATTCCAGTGCTGTGTTTCCTTGGAATGCCCTGGTTCTTAGAGCCCTGGGGGCTCACTATGCAATAAGTAATGGAATCTTTATTATGCTTCTTGATACAATTATTGTTGTTAAGTATTGTCAAGTCAGTTCCAACTCATAGCAACCCTGCAGAGGGTTTCCGAGAAGCAGCTGGTGGGTTCAAACTGCCAACCTTGTGTTTTGTAGTCCAGTGATGAACCTACAGTGCCATACCAGGATACGATAGAAGCAGACAATTCCATATCTTAGATCTAGCTCAAATAAATATATTTCAGTCACCATTAAAGAAACTGGAAACCCTCCCTTTCTTTTCTCCACCATCATAATGCACATTTATTATATTGTATTGTCTCCCCAGAAGAGCATATCTCATTTTTATGGGAGCATCTCTTCTGCCCATTTCCATGTTGTGTCTGAAGAGAGCCCTCCCTGAATGTAAGCCCCATCAGCTGGGCTAACTTGTGAATTCCATTGCCCTGGTCACAGCAATTGGTCCAGGAAGTGACACCTGCCCTAAACTAACCAAGCCAAAAACTTCAGTGGGAATTTTTCAACTGTTGTCAGTGGGAAATGGCTCTAGTCCTGTGGTCCTAAGAGTCTAAGGCTGGAGACATAGAGTTACCCATGACTTTGATTTAATGTCACCAATAGAGAGAACTTCCCTAAGAAATAAATCAGCATGCATACAAAAAGCAAGAGACAGATTATGTAGGTGAATCTGCTCTAGATCCAATCCCCTTCAAGACCACCTCCACCCTGTCCTGTTGGGTCATAAAAACCAAAGAAGTCCTTGGTTGGTTCGAGTTCAAAGTGGAACTTGGTCATTTACAACTACAGAGTTCTAACTAACTCCTTTTTCAAATGTTGTTGTTATTACTAAATGCTGTTGAATCAGTTCTGACTCATAGCAGCCCTGTGCAGGGCTTCTGAAGAGCAGCTGGTGGGTTTGAACTATCAACCTTGTAGTTCACAGTCTGGTGCTTATCTTACAGTGTCACAACAAGAGTCCTTTCCAATTATAGTATGCCACAATTTAGTTCAAAACCATTTACTAAGGACCCAGCATGTACCAGTCATTCTTCTAAGCAACTAGGTCACAAGAGTAAGTTAAAAATATAGACCCTACCCTCCCAGAGCTTCCAGTCTGGAATCTGTGTTATCCAGAGCAGTAGCCGCTAGCTACATGTGGTTATTTAAATCTGAGATGATTTAAAAAAAAGAAAATGGAAAAATCTAGTTCCTCAGTCTCATTTGCACTTTTCAAGTAATTAACAGTCACACGCGTCTGTTGTTGTTGTTAAGTGTCATCAAGTCAGTTTCGTTAGTCTAGTGGCCACCATATTGGTCTAGTGGGCACCATATTGAACATCAATGATAGAGAACAATCCCATCATCGTGAACACTCTACATGACAGTGCTGGCCTAGAACTGTGCATGTCAAAAAGGCCAGCAGCAGCAGCAGCCTCAGCTGAAAATGGGGAACCTCACGTTCTACTCCAAAACTACTGAATCAGAATCTGCATTTTAACAAGATTCTCTAAAGTGTTTCAACATTAAAATTGGAGGAACCCAGTCCAGGAGTTTAGCCTCATTTGCCTACCACTTCACAACCTACCTTCTCATGACGCAATGAGAGAGTCCCAATCCTGAGAAGGAGATGCAGGCTCAGCCCAGTTCTCTGTGGGTCTCACCAGGCCCCGGTATTGTGCTACTGGAGCCAGACTCATCTGACTGATCTCTCCCCAAGCCCCAGAATAAGCTCTGTGGGTGTTGGTACACAGAACAATCACGTTAACGAATGATGGTGATGATCTTCAGCTGAGGAGACTACACTCCCTTGCCTGACACATAAACAGAAACTGCATTAATAAAAAGCACTAGACTAAGTTGGGGTTTGGGGCAATACCACTCCAGGGATAATTTTTCAATTATTCATTTCTTCAGGGTGAAATCACTGGAGAGGGCTGACGTGAGAGAGGGCTTGTGTTGGGTTCTATTTTTATTTTTCCAGAAAGAGGTAGAAAGGCACCCTTTGTGTAGCAGAAAAGCCTCTCTGTTCTTGGGCTGTAAAGAATTTGCCCACCTTCATGTGGGTTTGGAAAGAACCTTTGTGGTGCAGTTCAAAGCCACCAGCCACTCTCGGAAACCCTACACAGAATCACTGTGACTAGGAACAGACACAACAGCACACAACAACAACAACAAAACATGGGTTTGGAAGGAACCTTGATTGCACAACAATTAGCACTTGCCTGCTAATGGAATTTTTTTTTTTTTTCTGTTAAAATTTATAACATCCTTAAAAAGCCATACAACTTAAAAATCATGTTTGGTAAGGTAGAGGGTCAGAGAAAAAGAGGAAGACCCCCAGTGAGATGGATTGGCCAAGTGGCAGCATTGATGGACTCAAGTGTGGCAACAGTAGTGAGGTTGGTCCAGGATCGGGCAGTGTTTCATTCTGCTGTGCATGATAAGGTCTCTATGAGTCGGTACCAACTCGATGGCACCTAACAACAACAACAATGTGATGGCTGAAGGAGCTCTGGTAGCGTAGTGGTTACGGATCGGGCTGCTAATCACAGTTAACAGTTCAAAACTACCAGCCATTCCAGGGGAGAAAGAGGAGGCTTTCTGCTCCTGTAAAGATTTACAGCACACAACAACAACAACAATGTGATGGCTGAGTCCTGGTGTGGAGCTGTGGGTTAATGCGCTGGACTGCAAAGTTGGATAAAGGAAAGAAAGAAAATCCTAGTGAGCAGTTCAATTCTATCCTAGGTTGTTGCTGTTGTGAAGTGTGAACCTTGCTGTTCAAACCGACCTTGTGGTCCAGTGCATTATCCTGCAGTGCTACACCAGGACTCCATTCTGTCCTATGTTATTGTTAAGTACCTTCAAGTTAGTTCCGACCCATAGCAACCCTGTACAGGTTTCCAAGGAGCCTCTGGTGAGCTTGAACCACTGACCTTGCAGTTCAAACCGAATTTGCAGTCCAGCGCATTAACCCACAGCACCACACCAGGTCCTGTCCGGTAGGGTTGCTTTAATTAGGAATCATCTCTGCAGCAGTGGCTTTGATTTTTTGTTATGTGTGTTTGGTGACTGCCAAACAGATCAGGCTGACTGAGAAACCCAAAGCACTTGGAAAAACCATTATGTTCACACACATATTCTTCCACTAATTGGTGGCACCCAACCATAACCAAGGGAAAAGGGCAACAAACGATCCATTTAAATTGCAGATTGTGACCTTTATGCTTGAAATCTTTTCAAACATCCTGTTTATAGCTCTGGGGTTCTGGCATTCAATAATCCCCCAAATTATTTTCTTCATCTGTTTCCCCCCCCCATTGTTGTTATTATGAATTGCATTTCCCCAATTTCTAGACCTCACCCCTAGTTGGTTTCTCTTTAGAATGTAGGTAATTTGAAAACGCCTGCAGCAGAACTTTTCGTTAATGTTGCCACTTTATTCTGCTCAGCTGAGCCAGCTGCAAAAGCTGGTGAACAGCGCTGCTCCAGCCCACTCACAGAGAGAAATCGGTTAATTTTTATTTTTTTTTAAAGCAAGGATTGGGGAACAAGGTTGTTTTTTTTTAAAACTCCACACTGGAAAACTCCTTGACCCAAAGATTTTTAATACATGGGTCTGTGCTAACTTACTTTGAAGTGTTAATAAGTTGCATGGCTAGATGTTAATAGAAATATACAAGGGAACTTTGTATTAAACACAGGTGGAAAGGGCTTTTTTGGAGCCCTTAACTTCTCAGGGTCTTCAAGTGCTAACGTGCTTGGGAAATTATCTTCGTATGGGGGTGGGGAGATAAGTCTACCGTGCAGTTTCCCAAGTTTATTCAGCTCAGGTGTATCTTTTTTCCTCCCTGGTAAAGCTCATAAAACTGATGGTTTATAGCCCAGTTGGGGGACACCACTTCTTCTGCTGGCTATTGCTCGGTAACAAACGACCCTGAATTTACTGGCTCCAAACAACTATTTTATATTGCTCTTAGTTCTGTTGAGTAGACCCCTGACTTATGGTGACCCATACACCATAGAATGAAAACATGACCTGGTCCTATAGCATCCCTATGATTAGTTGCAGATTGGGTTTTTGTGATGCATAGGATTTTCACTGGCTGATTTTCAGAAGTAGATTGCCAGGTGTTTCTTCCTAATCCTTCTTAATCTGGACGCTCTGCTGAAGCACGTTCCACATGATAGCAAGCCTCCATGAGGGACAGGTGGTAGCTGTACATGTTGTGCATTGACTGGGAATCAAACTTGGGTCTCCCACATGGAAGGCAAAAACTGTACCATTAAACCACCAAAGTTCTCATTATGTTTGTTGTTGTTGTTAAGTGCCACAGAGTTGGTTCAGACTCATAGTGACCCTGTATATGGTTTCTGAGAAGTGGCTGGTGAAATCCGACCTTGTGGTCCAGTGCATGATCCCACAGTGCCACACCAGGACTCCATGTTCTCATCATAGATGGGGTCAGATGTTCAGGTAGGGCTCTGCCGAGTGCTCCCTTTCTTCCATATAGATCTGTTGGGGGAGACTTGGTTGTAATCAAATGGACTATGGGTTGATCTGGAGGATCCAAAATGGCTTCAGTCATATGTTTGGCTCCTGTGCAGAGATGGCTAGGCTCAGTTGGGACAGCTGATGGAATGACTTAAATGTGGCCTCTTAGTGCTGTTGTATAAAGGTGGCTGACATTCTTACTCAAAAACTGGACTACCAGTGAGGGTTTCCCGAGAGCCTCAGGGCTATTCCAGGACATCACTCCACCACATTCTATTGGACAGCAACTCACTAAGGCCTGTCCAGATTCAAAAGATAAATGTGGATCAAATTCCACTTCTCAATAGGACGTGTAGCATCTTCAATCCACCACACTGCTCCAGGCTTCCCAAGCAGCATGGTGAAGACTCAGTCCTGACTTTTGGGCATCTTTAATTTGTCCTATTTAAGTACCAGCCATTGCCTTCTCCAACTAGAAGACCTAGGAGTTGGAACCAACATCAGTTCTTTCTGCCTTCCTATTTCCTTCTCTCAGTTTTCTGGAAACAACACCCCTTTTTCCCTAAGGGCAAACAGACAGGCACTTAAAGTTATTTTTTTCCCTTAAATTTTATTTTGTTTTCTTGTTGAAAATGTACACAGAAAAATACACACCAATTCAACAGTTTTTCACGTACTATTTAGTGCCATTGATTACATCCTTTGACTTGTGCAACCATTTTCATCGTCCTTGTCTGAGTTGTTCCCCTAATTAACATAAATTCACTGCCCTTTAGGGTTCCCATCTAATCTTTCAAATTGCTGTTGTTAGTTTGATCCATATAGATCGTTTTTAAAAGAACATCATGCTTAGCACAAACCATCTTTTATTAGTTAAGCTAAACTATTGTTTGGCTTTAAGAAGACTTCAGGGGATATTTTTGGTTTAAGGTTTATTGTAGTGAAAACGAAAAGTCTGTTTAAAATTTAAAAAAAAAAAAAAAGTTTATTACAGCAAAAGACCATTTTTACAAAATGGGGAAACAGACAAGATGCTCTTGACAAAGTGCTCCTGGGAACTGTTTATTTAGAAAGGCTTATAAAGACAAGCAAAAGGGTACTGCTAGAACATTGGTAATTGGTTGGTATTTACAGAGCTTGAGGGAGTCAGAACAAGGTTATGGAAAAATACAAGGCTTGGTAAGGAAGCAAGCATAGGTCAGAAAAACTTTTTTTGGGGGGGAAGGGGAGTAAAGGGAATATTTTCTGAGAATTCGCTGACCATGAAAATCAAATGCTTAACACAATGTTTAGCACCTGTGCAAGCTGAATATTCTTATCTTAACACTGGCTAGTTCTATAAGTAGAACAGAGTGGGTAGAACTGTATCTTTTATAGAGACCGTATCTATGTTAAAGGTACTATGGGAATTTCTTACAGAATTGGCAGTTTGTATTATATGACAGAAAAGTACAAAAATTAAGTCACTTAGGACAAGGAAAGATTTGTTTGGCCTAGACCTTAGCCAAAAGTTTCAGTCATATCAAAAGCCTTGGTTGTCTAATGCTCTTTCTCACTCCCCCCTTTTGATCAAGAATTTATCTTAGAAATCAATGATCACACACAGATGTGCATGAGAATCTAAATCTAGAGTTGTGATGGTCACATTGCTATTTGTAGGATTTCATTTTCAGGGCGAGCTGATCTGTGTCATCCACAAAGGAGAAAGCTATCTTCTGCAAGTGTTTGATTATGTCAGATTATAGGTAGCAGCTTGTCATTTATAAGCTTTTAAAACCCCAGGTGGATGGGGGTTGGGCACCATCTCATTAAATTTATTCACCATGCCATTGTTTATACTTTGTTCCGGTGATTTTTATCATTATACAGGTATTACTTAAGCAAGGACAAATGGGAAGGAAAAAAGTGATAGACTGAATACCTCTAAGGTGTGAGGTCAAATTACTTTGTGTAAACATTTTATAGGAGTCCAGGTGTGGCACTATGGGTTAATAGCTGGACTGCTAACCATAAGATTGGATGTTCAAACCCTCCAGGCACTCTTTTGAAAACCCTATACAAGGTCACTATGAGTTAGAACCAGCTTGATGGCACAACAAATATTTTCTAACAATAATAAACAATAAAACCAACTGGTTTTTAGTTTTGGAGGATTTGTTGTTGTTAAGTGCCATTGAGTCGATTCCGAAGCACAGTGACCCTCTATAGGGTTTCCAAGGAGCAGCTGGTGAGCTTGAACCACTGACTTTGCTGTTCAAACGACTTTACAGTCTGACACATTAGCCCACAGCACCACACCAGGACGTTTCAGAGTATAGCTAAGAGTTAATACTTTTTGGAAATTATTTAAAATGTCAGAGGAAAAAAAATATCTTATTTTGGGATGCAGTGCCAGGTGATGTAATAGAAGAAACATCTGAGTAGGTAAAAGATAATTTCAGTAAAAGGCAATGTATTTGTCTAGTTTTTACAGGACAGTTGACCTTAGATTTTATGTTGTTGGCTAACCAACTGAAAATATTAAAGAAGTTATTAGGACTGCTAGTAGTTTTTATATGAGTCCAGATAAATTTCTGGTGACTTTTCCTTATGCTCTTGTTTTATTTTACTTTTCAGTATTTATCTAGGAGCAACAAGAGGTGTTAGTAATGGTATATACTAACTTCATATATACCAACGTTATTTACTAAAATAATGACTGGACTAATACGCTTAATTTCAGGGGAAAAATAAAATGATAAATCAAGAGATAACATTAAAATGATCTAATAGAACAATTATAAAATGAATGGTTATGAGTGCAAAATAAATGGCAAAAAAATATCGATTGTGTGTAAGGGAATAAGTAATAGTAGAGCTAATTCAAATAAAGTTCAGTCTGGTTAGAAGCCATGTGGTACACAGGGCTGGTTTGGAGACCTTGGAAAAAGCTGTCCACTCTAGATGTCATCTGCTTCTGATTTTCAGACCTTTGGATTTTGAGTTTGAGTCTTATGTGTTGGACATTTCAGACAGGAACCACAGTTTCCCCTCACCCTCTGCAAGAGTCTTTCAATTTATATTATCTTTTGTGTCTTCTTCCCACTACACATATTTACTGCCTAGTTCAAAGTCAAGAAAGGTGTATGTCAGGGCCATATCATCTCACCATATTTACTCAATCTGAATGCTGAATGAATAATCTGAGAAACTGGATTTTTGAAGAAGAATGCTGCATCAGGATTCAGGATTGGAGGAAGCCTCAAGAACAACTGGCGATATGCAGATGACACAACCTTTCTTGCTGAAAGGGATGAGGACTTAAAACACTAGCTGATGAAGATTCAATACTGCAGCCATCAGTATGGATTACAACTCAATATAGAGAAGATAAAAATCCTCAAAACTGGATCAATAAACAACATCACGAATAACAGACAAAATAGTGAAGTTATCAAGGATTGCATTTAACTTGGATCCACAATCAACTTTATGAAAGCAGCTGTCTAGAAATCAAATAATGTATTGCATTGTGCAATTCTGCTGCAAAGGACCTCTTTAAGTTATTAAAGAGAGAAAGGTGTCACCTTGAGGAGTAAGGTGCACCTGACCTAAGCCATTGTATTTTCAACTGCTTCACCTGCATGTAGAACTGGATAATGAATAAGGAAGATGAGAAGAAGAATTGATGCCTTTAAATTAAGATGTTGACAAAGAATGTTGGAAGTACCATGATTGCCAGAAGAACTAACAAATCTATCTTGGAGGAAGTGCAGCCAGAATGCTCCTTAGAAGAGAAGATGGCGAGACATTGTCTCATCTACTTTGGACTTATTATCAGGAAGAACTAGTGCCTAGAGAAGGACATCATGCTTGGTAAAGTAGAAAGTCAGTGACAAAGAGGAAGATCCTCAATGAGATGGATTGGCACAGTGGCTACAACAATGGTTGGTTGATTATGTGCCATGAAGTAGGTTCCAACTCATAGGAACCCTGTATAGGGTTTCTGAGGCTGTAAATCTCTGGGAGCAAAAAGCCCCATCCTTCTCCTGCGGAAGGCTGATAATTTTAAACTGCTGACCTTGAGGTTAGCAGCCCAAGTTGTAACCACTGTACTTCAGAGCTAGGCTCAAAAATAACAGTTGTGAGGGTGGTGCAGGACTGGGCAGGGTTTCATTCTGTTGTACATACTGTCGTTATGAGTCAGAATCAACTCGTAAGCACCTAACAGCAAAACCAACAAAAACACATTCTCTTGGAGCCATGTTAAGCAGATTTGGAGTTTTGACCTTTCTTCACTAAAGGCTTCTTTAACCTGTGAAAAGCATGATTTTAAAACGGAATTAAGTATGTTAGAGATAGCATTTTGTAATAAGGGAAATAATGATAAAACTTTAAAAATAAAGTATAGCAGTTAAGGAGGGAACAGGATGGCTAAGATTCAGTAGTAGCAGTCAGTTTCAATAATGGTATAGATACCCTTTTGTGTAGGAGTAAGGAGCTCTGTTGCTGTGGTAGCTTAGTGGTTTATGAGTCTGGCTGCCAACTTTAAGGTCAGCAGTTCGAAACTACCAGCGATTCCACAGGGGAAAGATGAGGCGTTCTGCTGCTCACGTAAAGATCTGCAGCCTCGGAAACCCTGTGCAGGGTTACTATGAGTCAAAACCGACTCCACGGTACTTAACAATAACAACAACAACAACAACAACAAGGAGCTCTGGTAGCATAGTGGTTACGAATCGGGCTGCAAACCTTAAGGTCAGCAGTTCGAAAATACCACCTATTCCGCGGGAGAAAGTTGACACTTTCTGCTCCCGTATAGATTTCCAGCCTCGGCAACCCTGTACAGGGTCACTATGAGTTGGAACCCACTCCACAGTACATAACAACAAGAAGGATGTTAAGGGCTATTAGATTTTATTTTGGCTTTAATAAACAAGTTTATTCTCTCAGAGTGCCAGTTCTAGGGAAAAGTATTCTTTTGGGGGAAAAGTACTTGTCTCATTTCAGCATCTGTAGGCTCAGCATTTGCTGGAGATTTCCATGTGCCTTGGCATCAGTATTCCCCTGTATCTATTGAGGCAGGCACTGGGTACCAGCTCTCAGAGTACACATCTCATTCGAAGATGTTGTTGTTAAGTGCCTTCGAGTCGGTTCCGACCCATAGCGACCCTGTACAGGGTTTCCGAGGGTGTAAATCTTTACGGGAGTAGAAGGATAGGGTCCACATTACAGGAGCTGAACAACAGACCTTCTCAGCCCCACGTGCTTATTACAGCTAACCTCCTCCTTTTGCAGACTCACCTCTTGGAAATAACAAAGCCCTGAAGGTTAAAACTTACTTGCTTCTATTTCTGTAAACTCCCCACCTGCTCGCTGTTCCCTCCCCACCTTATGAAGTAGTAAATACCAGTCTTACACACTCCCGTTCACTCATGCTGTAATGCCCCAAAGACCCAAACACTATATAGAGTCCTTCCTTTAAACGGGGCTCAGTCTCTGGATAAGAATCCCCAAGTCACATGTCCGCACAATAAAGTCCTTCCTTTGTTATAACCTGCATGGTGTTGGTAACTCCTTCAGAGTGACTCTGGAAACACTTATGATCTTCACAGTACAAAGGATAGACTCCACTCCTGGCTCTTCCTTCTCAGTGGTAACAGGTTCTTCTGAGCTCTACTTGTCTGTTTAATCTCTTCTATATCTCAAAAGAGATTGACTCAAGATACAACGTAATCCTATAGATTTCATTCAGCCTGGTGAACATCACAGAAATAAGGATTTACACACATAGGACCATTACATCAGCTGGTTGTCCAGGTAGCTGCAGTCCAAATTTCTTAGCACAGGCAAGTGAGCACCACCAGTATTGCATCGATTTTTTGAAACATTTCCATTGGTATTCTGTCAATTCTTGGTGCCTTGCTTTTTTGCCAATGCCTTCAGTGCAGCTTGGATTTCTTCCTTCTGTATGGCCTTGGTGATAGAAATGAAGTCAGAGATTGCATGATAGACTTTTGTAAAACCAATGATTTATGTATTGCAAACATCTTTTTCTCGACTACAGAAATGGTGACACGTGGAATTCATGTGACCACACAGATGTGCTAGACAGAAATAAAATAGACTACATTTGTAGAAAGAGACAAGATGGCAAAGCTCAGGATCATCTGCTAAAACAAAGCCAGGGACTGACTGTGGAATAATATATATTCTTTCTTTAATACCATTGGTTCCTGGTCATATGCTACCTCTTGAAATGATTGATTATTGACCAATTCTTTTAGGTATAGCAACTCTTTGTATTTCTCCTATCTTCTTCTTCATTAAAGTGTTTATTGTGAATTGAGTAATAGTTTACATGGGGGAACATCAGTTTTACACTCATCATTAAGGCTATTTGATTTTGAAGAACTACACATAAAAGTAAAAAGTATCACTACAAAATCACAGAAAGCTTCATTAAATAAATGTATCCAAATGTGAAGCTACTGTTTTTCAACATTTCCTCCATCTAGGTCTATCCACTTCTGAAGGTGGTGTTTCCATCTCTTTTGCCCTGAAAAATTCTGTGCTGTCCCATTTACACCATATCAAAATAGTAA
>NW_006408660.1:400103-402920 GCF_000296735.1 Chrysochloris asiatica | reverse complement strand
AGATACACAGGCTGTGTGTGTGTAGGAGGGAGAGTGGGAGTATACCCACAAATATATAAGGGTTTGAGAGAGAATATTTGTATATGGGTATTTACCTTTGCTGCAAATGCAACTATGAATGCAGTGGAACATACATTGGACAAAACTATGAACACTTTTTAGATAGTATCAAACATCCTAAGGCAACGAGTTGCTGGCCCTGGGGCTCAGAACCACAGTCTCAGGGACAATTGGCTTAACATAGTCCACAAAGACAATGCTTTACATCCTACTTTGGTGAGTATTCTGGGATCATGAGTGGCCATCTAAGGTGCAACTATTGGTTTCTCTATGTGCTGAAGAAAGAAGAGTGATGAAAATTGAAGATGCTTGGAATCAACTAGTCCAGCAGAACAATGGCACATCTGAACATCAGTCACCATGACTCTGCGACCAAAAGAACTAGATGGTATCCAGCTAACACTTTCAACTACTCTGAAAAGGAACACATTAGAAAGAGTGTGAGAAATGCGAAACAAAACTCAAAATTATGTATATATATAAAGACCTGGCTTATTAGTCAGAAAAAGACTGGAGGAACCTGAGACTATGACCCTTGACCACCCTTCAGGTCCAGAAAGGAACACACCCTTGTGGCCAAATGTTCAGCCAAGAATGAGTATAAAGAGGTCATAAAGGGGTGAACAATACTAGTAAGGTCTGCTCACCATGGAATGGTCAATCACTCAAAATCAAAAGGACAATATTTACTTAAGGACAAAGTTGAGAAGGGATGAGAAGGTGGGTGGAATGGAAATAGGGATCATTGGGAGGAAGTGGGATAATTGTTTTTGCATGGAGGAGATTGCAATCATTGAGATGAAATGAAGTGCTTGACTTATTGATTGTAAAACTGATGACCTGCTCTGTAAACCTTCACTCAGTTCCAAATAAAAAGTTAAATAAAACAAAACAATATTTTCATATAAAACATACAGTAATCATTTTGTTTGCTCAGTCTTTTGTAGTTTATTTTAGTTCCATATAATTTTGGGACAGAAACAGTTAGGAAACTTTGACAGTTTTTAATGGAAGTTTTAGAAATGTTGATTTAGGCCAATGATATTCACATTTGAAATCATACAGTCCTTTTCATCAGTTTGATAAAGTTTATTTTTGTTGAAATATTTTACTCAAGCATTTTTAGTGAATGGTAAAGCAGAGTTTTCCTGTAGGTGACAAACTTAAAGATGATCATGGTTAACTTATAGCAATAATTTTTAAACACGAAAGATCTAATTGGAATTTCAAAAGTAACACAAAGCTAAATGAAGTCAATAAAGACTTTAGATAAAAGCATCTTGAAA
Organism: Chrysochloris asiatica; assembly: GCF_000296735.1. NCBI lineage: Eukaryota > Metazoa > Chordata > Mammalia > Afrosoricida > Chrysochloridae > Chrysochloris > Chrysochloris asiatica. The sequence goes on along the minus strand of NW_006408660.1, from coordinate 401,574 downwards.
TATGCCTAATTTTATTTTTCCAATGCACTTTTCCAAGAGACTAATTTATATTAAACATTTTTAGATTTAAAAGATGATCTTACGTGAGGGAAAAACAAAACAAAACAGTGACTAACAGCCATGATTTCCTGAGGTTGCACAAAACTTAGATATAAAATGAAACAGAAAAAAACACATATAGTAATAAGAAGTCAAGCGAAACTTTAGGCATAGGTTACAACTACAAAAACGGATACATGTAGGGGTTCCCATTTTCTCTAATATCCTTTATGAAAAAATCTTTAAAACAAGTATTAGTTTCTTCTTAATATATACAAGCATCCAGAATACAGGAAGAGCTACACTTTCTTTTTTTTCTTTATAACAGCCAGATTTTTACTGCAGAAGACAAAATCAGCTAAACAAGACAGAAATTTTGAGTAAGAGACATAGAAAAACACACACACACACAAACTTACTTATATTCAACTTTACATAATACAACATACGAGGGACTCAGTTTCTTTAAAGCAATTGCCGAGATTCTAAGTTACTTAAAATATGTTCAGTTTATAGTGTCTGAATGTGAATTCTAAACCAGCATCCAAGTAGTGGGGAAATCCAGCTTTATTTGTCAAAGATGTAAAGAGTGGGTTGAAACTTTGGTATCCCAGAGATTTTGAATTTAGAGTTGATTTAAGACTTTTGTTATGGATGGTATGGTGAGTAATGCATTGGGCTGTTAACTGCAAAGTCAGCAGTTTGAATCCACTAGCTGCTCTGTGAGAGAAAGATGAGGCTTTCTGCTCTCATAAAGATCTACAGACTCAGAAACCCTATACAGGGTCACCATGAGTTGGGACCAACTGGGCATCACAGAGCAGCAGCAGAATTAAATAAAATTCTTAGCAGTTTTTGCCGTGGGGTTGTTGGTTTCTGACTTAAAGACTATGAGGCTTTTCCAAAACAGCAATATGACGCCTGATTTCATTCTTCTGAAATGAATTTATTTTGTTGGTTAGAGACGGAGTCTTTTACCTTAGATCCTAAACATATTCGTTTGTTTTTTTCAATTGGAAAGCACTTTGAAATAGCTACTGAATTTTAAACTGTCATTAGTCAAATTATGTCATTGACTCAAATGGAACAGAAGTAGCAGGTGGTGAGACCTGGGGACTCCTGAGCCCATGGACAAAGACATAGCCACAGAGGACTAGAGTTGAGAATGAAGCATCCAGCTGATAGGAAGTGAGGGGAGATGCACAAGAATGCCTAAACTTGTGGATAGTATCCATTTGACCTAGCCTCAATGGCTTGATAATCAGAACTCGACTAGAGGAAGATTACAAACAAACAAACCAAAAAAATTTTTTTATAAAGGAAACAAGTGTAAATTGCTACAATTTGATGAATTTGACCTATACTTATGGATGTAGTCGCTCAAAATATCAACTGAGAGGGAAGGAGTCGTCACATCAAGTATCAATCCTAG
>NW_006408660.1:392364-399648 GCF_000296735.1 Chrysochloris asiatica | reverse complement strand
TCTGAAGGCAGGCTTGCAGAATGTGCCCTTTGATTGTTTAAATGATCATATATTCCTAAGTGCTTTAGTATACATCCCCTAAACGAAACAAAATAAAAACCAGAGGGAATAGAAGCAAATACTGTTGAATGATGATGCACGGAGGAGATTGTAATCATTGCAATGAAACAATGAGTATAAAACCGATGTTCTCCCATGTAAACTATCACTCAATTCACAATAAAAACTTAAAAAAAAATAAAAGTAGCAGGATTATGTTTGCTCATCAATTGTGTGAGAGTATATGAGAGGTACTCTCCACTTTTGGAATTGTGGTTCCCCAACTCTTTGTTAAGGAGCTCTGGTAGCGTAGTGGTTATGAATCGGGCTGCAAACCTCAGGGACCGCAGTTCGAAACTACCAGCTGTTCAGCGGGAGAAAGATGAGGCTTTCTGCTCCTGTAATGATTTACAGCCTCGGAAACCCTGTACAGGGTGGCTATGGGTCAGAACCGACTCTATGGCACATAACAACAACAACAACAACAACAATTCTTTGTTAGACTGTATATGCACATGAACCAGATTGGAGTACTACTCTTGATTATTGTCTTGGGACCAAAATCCAAAAGATGAAATTCGGTGGTCACTAAAATCTCAAGCTTTAACCAAAACTTGCAAGCAGAAAGCTCTGACCTAGACTTGCACATAACCATTTCCTCTTAAGTCCTAGAATAGAAAGCTTAAACTCATGTAACCAAATGGAGCACTACTTTTGGGTTTTCAGGTTACAATAAATCCAAATTACTTTGAGTTGTTTGATAGTAGGATTATCTTCCGTGACTAACTACCCTAAGACTCAAAAAGTAGAAGCATCTCCAACAGAATTCAAAGCAGTGAGAAAAGGGGAAACAAATCCAGGCCAAAATAATGAAAATAAGTTGATAATAACGAAAAGAAGGCAGTAGTAAAGCTTGTTGAACTTCAGATGCTGCAAGTGTGAGTTATGAAACTAGAGATACTCACTCAACCTGCAGAGGTCCATGAAGCCTGATATTCTATCTTTCCAGCGACTGCCAGAGGAAGCCACCTACAGACAGTTCTGACACCAAAATTACCATAGTGAAATAACTATAAATCTATTTAAAATAAAAAAGAAAACGTTTGATATGGCAAAAGAGCATTTTGCAAATTGGGGAAACAGAGGGAAGGTGCTCTTGACAAAATGCTCCCAGGAGCTCTTTATTTACAAAGACTTGTAAAGGTAAGTAGAAGGTTACAGCTAAAATATCTAATTGGTTGATATTTACAAAGCTTAGACTGGGGTTACAACAAGGCTATGGAAAAGTACAGGGCTTTTTAAGGAACCAGGCACAAGTTAGAAAAACATTTTTCTTGAAGGGAGTGGCTGTTAAGTGCGGACAAGTCTGTTCGAATTTATAGTAACCCTATACAACAGATGAAACACTGCCCAGTCCTGTACCATCCTCACAATTGTGTTTGAGCCCATTGCTGTGGCCACTGTGTACATCCATCTCCTTGAGAGTCTTTTGGGGTTTTTTTTTGTTGCTCCTCTACTTTACCAAGCATAATATCTTTCTCCAGGACTGTTCCCTCCTTGACAACATGTCCAAAGTATGTGAGATGAAGTCACACTATCCTCACTTCTAAGGAACATTCTGGCTGTATTTCTTCCAAGACAGATTTGTTTTTCTGTCAGTCCCAGTATTTTTGCTAACACCATAATTTAAAGACATCAGTTCTTCTCCAGTCTTCCTTATTCACCGTCCAGCCTTCACAAGTATATAATGTGATTGAAAATACCTTGGTTTGGGTCAGGTGCACCTTCGTCCTTAAAGTGACATTTTTCTCTAATACCTTAAAGAGGTCTTTTGCAGGAGATTTTCCCAAATGCAATACATCATTTGAGCATTTATTGAGTATCCAAGTAAAATGTAATCCTTGTCAACTTCAATATTTTCTCCATTTATCATGATGGTGTTTGTTGGTCTAGTTGTGAGGAATTTTGTTTTCTTTTCATTGAAGTGTAACCCATACTGAAGGCTATAGTTTATTTATCTTCATCAGCAAGTGCTTCAAGTCCTCTTTGCATCCAGAAAACAAGGTTGTCATATGCATATTTCAGGTTACTGACACTTCCTTCAATCTTGATTTTAACTTCTCCTTCATATAATCGAGCTTCTCAGATTATTTGCTCAACATACAGATTGAATAAATATGATAAAAAGATGCAACCCTGGCACACACCTTTCCTGATTTTAAACCATTTAATATCTCCTGTTTGAATTTACTGCCTCTTGGTCTAGGTACAGTTTCTGCGTGAGCACAATGAAATGTTCTGATATTTCCATTCTTTGCATTGTTACCCATAATTTGTCATGATTCACACAGTCGAATGCCTTTGCATAGTCAATAACATAGGTAAACATCTTTCTGGTATTCTCTGCTTTCAGCCAAGATACAGTGATGCCAGCAATGATATCCCTCCTTCCACATTCTCTTCTGAATCTGGCTTGAATTTCATATATACTGCTGTAAACAGTTTTGAAATATCTTCAGCAAAATTTTATTGCATGTGATATTAATTGATAATTTCCACATTCTCTTGAGTCACCTTTTTTGGAATGGGCATGAACAGGGATATTTTCCAGTTGGTTCAAATTTCTTGGCATAGAATGAGTGAGCACCTCCAGTGTTCCATCAATTTGTTGAAACATTTCCATTGGGATTCGATCAATTCCTGGGGCCTGGTTTCCTCCTAATACTTTCAGTGCAGCTTGAACTTTTTTCTTCAATATTATCAGTTTTTGATCATATGCTACCTCCTGAAATGGTTAACATTCACCAACTCTTTTTGGTACATGGACTCTGTGTCCTTCCATCTTCTTTTGCTGTTCAATTGTTCAATATTTTGCCCTTTCTTGCTTTTAAACCATTCAATATCCTGTTGTCCTATTTGAACTACTACCTCTTGGTCTATGTACAAGTTCACCCTGAGCACAATTTAGTGTTCTGGAATACCCATACTTGAGGCATGAATGTTTTCTTCAGCTTTAGAAATGTTGAGCATGTTTTTCACTTTTGGTTTTCTTTTTACGCATTTCATTTTACTTTACTTTGTCTCCTCTCATTGAATTTTTCTGTTCAGTTCTTTTACTTCGTTTTCTTTTCCATTTACATTAGCTTCGCTACATTCTAGAACAAGTTTCAGAGTCTCTCCTGACATCCATTTTGATCTTTTTATGCCCTGTCTTTTTAGTAACCTTTTGCTTTCTTCATGTCTGATGTTCTTGATGTCATCCCACATCTTCTTTGGTCTTCAGGTCATAAATAAGTTCTCAGTGAGCCAGTCTGTTTTTGAGATGGTCTCTAAATGCAGGTGGAATAAACTCATGGTCATATCTTGGCTCTCATGAATTTGTTTTAATTTTCTTCAGCTTCAGCCTGAACTAGCATATTAGCAATTCATTGATGGTCTGTTTTACAATCTGACCCTGGTCTTGTTGTGGCAGATCATTTTGAGCTTGTCCATTATTTCTTCCCACAGATATAGTCAATTTGATTCCTATGTATTCCAGTTGGCTAGGACCATATGTATTGTTGCCATTTATGATGAAGGTATTTGCAATGAAGAAGTAATTTGTCTTGCAAAATTCTAACATACGCTTACCCGCATAATTTTCTCTCACCAAGGCTATGTGGTCCAACTACTGATCCTTCCTCTTTGCCTCTAATTTTTGCATGCCAATAACCAGTAATTATCAATGAATCTTGATTGCATGTTTCATCATTTTCAGACTTCAGGAATTGGTAGAATTCTTCAATTTCTTCAAAATTGACTTTAGTGTTTGATATGTAAATTTGAGTGGCTATTAACTGATCTTCCTTGTAGGTGTATGGATATTATTCTACCACAGACAGCATTGCACTTCAAGATAAGTCTTTTTGACTATGAATGTGACACCGTTCCTCTTCAATTTGTCATTCACAGCATGGTAAACCATACAATTGTCTGATTCATGATATCAGTCCCTTTCAGCTCACTAATGCCTAGGATATCAATATTCATGCATTCCATTCAGTTTTGATGGTTTCTAATTTTCCCAGATTCATAATTTACACATTCCATGTTCCAACAGTTAATGGATAGTGGTGGTGGTGGTGATGTGCCATGGAGTCCATTCTGACTCATAGCAACCCTGTACAGAGTTTCCGAGGCTGTAAATCTTGACGGGAGCAGAAAGCCTCATCTTTCTACTGTGGAACGGCTGGTAGTTTTGAACCACTGACCTAGAGATTAGCAGCCCAACTGGTAACCACTATGCTACCAGTGCTCCTTTGGATGTTTGCAGTTATTTCTTCTCATTTGGGATCATGCCCCTTCAGCAAATGAAGGTCCCCAAAGTTTTGCTCCATCCATGTCATTGAGGCCAATGCTACTTTGAGGTGGCAGCTCATCCCCAGTTGTATTTTGAGTGCTTTCCAACCTGAAGGGCTCATGTTCTGGCTCTCGCTATATCAGACAATGTTCTGCTGCTGAATAAGGTGGGAAGTCCTCCTTCTTAGTCTGTTGCAATCTGGAAGCTCTGCTATAACCTTTATACCAACCATGACCCTGCTGAAATACCAGTGGCATAGCTTCCAGCATCAGAGCAACAAGCAAGTCACCACAGTATGACAAACTGACAGTCAAGTGATGGTGAAGGGGGTGTAAGAGGCATTTTCTGAGAATGGGCCAACCACTACAGTCACATGCTCAGTATAAAGATTAACACCTGTACAAAGTGAATAATCTTTTCTTAAGTGGCGATCTCTAACCATAAGCCAATCTATTAGAGTAGGCAAAACTGCATTTTTTTCCTGCAGAAATTGTTTCTATCTAGGTCAAAAGTAAAGTGGAAAATATTGATAGAAGTAACATCTGTATACTGACAGAAAAGTGTAAAACGGAGTCACTTAGGACAGGGAGAGATTTAGCTTAATCCTTAGCCTGAAATTTCAGCCATATTAAGAGTCTAAATTTAGGAATGCTCTTTTTCAGATTTAAAGATGGTGATAGTTTCAGGGTTTCATTCACTTCCACGACTCCAGAAAGTCTGGAGTCCATGAGAATTTGATTGTAATCAGATTTGAGAGTTGCCAGTGGAGCTCTGGTAGCATAGTGGTTATGAATCAGGCTATGAACCTTAGGGCCAGCAGTTCGAAACTACCAGCTGTTCCACAGGAGAAAGATGAGTCTTTCTGCTGCCGTAAAGATTGACAGCCTCGGAAACCCTGTACAGGGTCGCTGTGGTCAGAACCGACTTCACGGCACATGACAACAACAACAACAAGTGCATTCAGTTAACCCTGTTGAGTGCTGAAGCCTGAAACATGATCAGTATTTGATGACTGAGTGGACTGATTAATAATAACTATCAAGAAATAATGAGAATATATACTGATAATATGTGTGCCAGACACTGTGTTAAAGCACTTTGTAGTTTTATATTCACTGTCTCATTTAATCCTCATCGAACACTATGACGTAGCTACTATGGTTCTTCCCATTTTACAGATGAGGAAGCTGAGGCATTGTTTGCCACATGGCTAATAAAAAGCAATAAGGGGTGAAGCAGACATTCCAGACCAGATCTGTCCTTCTCCACATCTGGTGTGCTCTGGGCAATGAAAGGAAAAGTAGACTGCCTATGATAGTTTGTATTTCTCTCTGCTAGGGTCTGTTCTGGGAGTGTGATAGCTCCATACAATAAACACTGGACTTAGAACCAGAAGATCCATGGTTCAAGCCCACCAGCAACTCAGTGAGAGAGAGAGATGAAGCTTTCTGCTCCCATAGAGATGCAAAGTCTCAGAAGCCTTATACAGGGTCGCTGTGACTCAGAACCAACTCCACGACACCTAACATCAACAACAAGGTCTGTTCTAAGCAGTACATTTACTCCTTTAATCCTCACAACAACCTCATCATGTAGGTATTAGTTGAAGAAACAGAGGCACAGAGATATTAAATCACCTTCCTGATAACAAGTTTATAAGGGCAGAGCCAGGCTGCGAATCCAGAAGCCCAGCTTTATACATGGGTCCTTAGCCCCTCTGCCAAACCTAGAAAAGTCTTAGTGTTTTTTTTTTTCAAACAAAAGACCAGGTGGTGAATGCATCTAGTTCTTGTACAGCCTTCAAAGATCCCTAGTAGTACGGTGCATAGTGCAGTGGCTCCACAGCCCATGGAAAGTTTGGTGATTCTGATTTACCAGAAACTCCGTGGGAGAAAGAGGTGGCAGCCGGCTCCCATAAAGATTACAGAGGAAAGAACCACATGGGGCAGTTCTGCTCTGTCACACGGGGTCACTGTAATTTGGAGCTGACTCCATATTCACGGGGTTTTGATGTTGTTGTTTTTAACTTAGAACCTCAGGAAGCCGGAACTCCACTGAGGCTGAAGTGACGCCTGCTTCCTGCCTAAGATTTGAGGACAAGCTCCGTTTCACCTCTTCTGGCTCTCCTTGGGTCCAGCCCTGGCATGAGTTAAAGAGTTTGGGCAGAAGAAAAACTACAGCTAGACCTGAAGCTCAGTCATGGAGACCCTGCTTGCCATGCCTGGCATCTGAACAGCCCCCCATCACAATACTTTGGTCCTGGAGCGGAGAGACTCCTGTTAAAGGACTCTGCAGGCCCCCCAGAAGGCCCACCCTACATTCCCTGCATTCCCCACTCATTGCCTCTGGATGGAAAGAATTTCCGACCCAAACTTGGCAAGCCAGGTAGGCCTGTGGCCTGGCTGCTCCTTCTGGAAGTTGTGAGGCAGTTTAGCAGCCCCAGGAACTTTTTTCCACTCACAGCTCACGGCTAAGAATAACCAGATCACCTCCATAGCCTTCCTCAAGCCTTTCATGAGTTCCTTCTGACACTCAGTGCAAAGCCCCTTCTCAGGTAGGCAAGTTTATTGCAAACGCCAAGAAGAAAAGGACCAACCTGTTCTGTTCTCTGCTGAGTACCTGGTGCCCACCCAGGACAATGCCTGGCACAGAGTGGACACTTGGTAAGTATGCAACAAGTGTTGGGCTGTGATCTTAGGCTCCAAAGAGTGAGAAATTGCCTAGCAGTTCACGGTAGACACACAAGGAGGGAGGTGTTTCTCTTCAGTCCTGAAGACATCTTCTTTTTCTGGAACTCGCTGCCCTTGCTTTGCTCACCATTCGATGTTTCCTTCTGTGCCTTTCTTCTGCTAAGAAGTGGCCTCCCAATATTCCCTTGACTACACTCAGCATTAAATGAATGATTT
>NW_006408660.1:376290-391341 GCF_000296735.1 Chrysochloris asiatica | reverse complement strand
CAGCGCCACACCAAGACTCCAATGTAAGAATACAGAAGTATTATTAATAATGATGTTTTGATGCCTGTCTCAAAGTAGTGCCCCCTTGCTATTATGATTCATTGATTACACCTCAAATTTTCAGTATAGTAGGCTTATGGGGGTAGGTTCGTAACTACAGGTTGTACATAAGTCAGACATTCACCATCTGGGGACTGCCTATTGTAGCATTATCCCCATTTTACACGTAAGGAGATAGAGGAATAGAGAATGGAAATGACTTGCTCTCCTTCCCACAGATAATATGGGTTGGAGCTGCGGTTCACACTGTCTGTGTGGTTCCAGAGCACAATCTCTTGCTGTACTAGGGGAAGCACTGATGAGCAGGACTTTTCTGGACATCAGAGCTTTGTCCATTAGGACTGCATTTATGTTGCAGGGAGCTGACCTCACAGAAACCTCCGTGGCTGCTGCTGCCAGTGCTCCACCCACATTCCGAAGCCCCATTCCATTCCTTAGCAGGACAGTAGCTTCTTGTGCCTCTTCCTTTGAGGGTTTTCTCCGGCCACGGCCACGGGAGGCTGCCCAGTTCATCAGCCTGGCTAGCAGAAGTGCCAGGGAGTTGACCCCTAGAAGTAACCCTTAACAAACAATGACAAATGAGAATTGGTGGGTAAGTTCCCCAGCAACCTCATCCCTCAGGCGGGGTAGCTCAGCCTGTGTTCGGATGTTTCCTCTTGGAATTGCACTCTGGCTGTCCGCAGAAGTTATCTGTTCACCAACACACCCTGTCTGGGCTTCCTTCCCATCCCTGTCTCGTATCTCTACTCCCCTGTTGGTGTCTCTAAGATCTGATCCTCAACTCAGTGTCTGATTGCAGGGACACTTAATCAAAAACACTATTATTATGACCTCTTACCATGGACAATAAGGAGCTCTGGTAGTATAGTGGTTATGAATCAGGTTGTGAACCACAAGGTCAGGAGTTCGAAACTACCAGCTATTCTGTGGGAGAAAGATGAGGCTTTCTGCTCCTGTAAAGATTTACAATCTCAGAAACCCTCTACAGGGTCACTATGAGTCGGAACTGACTCCACAGCACATAACCACCACCAACCCTCTGGACAACCTTGCCCCAGACATTTATATGTTTTCAAATCTTTGTTCAAACATTGCCTCCTGGCTGACTTATTCAGAATTGCAACTCCTCTGCACACAATCTATCCTTTCCTGCTTTGTTCTTTAAAAAACAAAATAAAACATCCAGCATTATTATTGAATATATATTGTTTTGATTATTATTACTAAGCATCCATATGATGAGTACTGAAGATCACCATTCATCAGCCTGTCATAGCCTGGTGGCTCTCAGTTTGCTAGGATTCTAGAAGCTATGACACCAGTATCAGCAGGGCCACCCACTCACAGTGGACAGGTTTCAGCACAGCTGCCAGACTGAGGGACTAGGAAGAAAGAGAAAGGTCTGGTAGATCTACTGTAGAAATTTAGCCAATAACAACTCTGTGGATCACAATAGATTACTGTCCCACATCGGGAATTTCCCAGCCAAACAATAGATAGGTCTATAGTAGGAGCTCTGGTAGCGTAGTGGTTACGAATTGGGCTGTGAACCACAAGGTCAGCAGTTTGAAACTACCAGCTGTTCTGCGGGAGAAAGATGAGGCTTTCTGATCCCGTAAAGATTTACAGCCTCGGAAACCCTGCACAGGGCCGCTGTGAGTCGGAACCAACTCCACGGCACATAACAACAACAACATAGAAGGAACAATAAAACTAGTGAGGTATGTTGTTGGTATTGTTGTTAAGTGCTGTCGACTCAGTTCTGACCCATTGCGATCCTGTATAGGGTTTCCAAGGAGTGGCTGGTGAGCTTCAAACGCCAACCTTGCGCTTCAAGCCAACTTTGCAGTCCAGTGCATTAACTGACAGTGCCACACCAGGATGTACACCTTAAAATAGTAAAACATTTGAGCTCAAAAGAACAAAGTTAGGAAAGAAAGAGGAATGGGAACAGGAAACACAAGGATGAGGTGATATCACATTGAGGGGATTGCAGTCAATGAGATGAAACAAGTTGTATCTTGAAACAAGTTGTATCATCCGTTGTCGAATGGAAAACTGATGATCTGCTTTGTAAACCTTCACCCAATTCATAATAAAATGTAAAAACAAATAAAAAAGAATATTGTCCGATATCAAGCTAGAAGACGCGCCTCCTAGATTGCACTACAGGATAAGCACTGGACAGCTAACTGCAAGGTTGGTGGTTCAAACCCACCAGCTGCTCCTTGAAGCCCTATACAGTGTTGCTGTGAGTCAGAACAGACTTGATGGTACTTGATAATAGCAAAGTACACAGAGTCCACAACAGTGAATTTGAACAGAGCTACGATCATGACAAGACTGAGACGTGGACCTCTATAATGTCAAGGGTCTTCAATTCAGGGTTTCTCAGATATTGCCTCCACATTTTCAAATATGTCTGCAAGTATCAGAGATGAGCCATAAAGATCAAGATAAGCCTACAGATGTCAAGATGCACTACAAAGTTTTTTGTGTTCTTTTAATTCCAGGAAGCTGGTGGGTAGCAGACAAAATCTACTTCCTGAAAGTTCCCTCTACTTTCTATTTCCAGTCTCTAATAATACAGTCCAGGGGCTGACAGTGAAGTAGACCATCAATTGCTCATACTCAAGAATAGGCTGAAGCTGAAGAATGTGGCATGTGCTGTCAGTAAATATATGTTGCATTCGTTTTTTCATTAAATGAGCACCTAACAGTGCCTGACACAGAGTAAGTCTTATAATTACTCAAGTCAGAAGACAGGAAAGTGCTAGATGGTTTCCCCTTTCACTTTGTGAATTCATTACAACTATTTACTTTGCAAATACTATGTGCTGATGGAGGAGTGGAGTCCCAGACCAGGAGGTGATGGACTTGTACCTCCGTGTCTTACTTAGCTCGTGCTGCTGTAACAAAAATACAATTAGGAAGTGACTTTAAAAATGGAGTTTAAAGTTATCTTTTAATTCCATTTTTCCATGAACTTTCTGAGACCCCCTCATACATCTCTTTAGTCTTAATATAAGGATAATTGAAAAAGCATGATAATGCCCAGTATCAGCAAAGATGCAGGGAGAGGAGAACTCTCCCTACTTAGGAAAGAGAACTATCTCAGCACCTTCAGAGAGCCATGGGGCAGCGCTTGCAGTATTGAAAGCACACACTAAGATTTAGCAGAACTCTAGTTCTAGGAGTTCCCAAACAAATTAACCAAACTCACTGCCACTGAGTCAATTTCTGCTCATACTGACCCTATAACTCTTTATGGGAGCAGATAGCCTCATCTTTCTCCCAAGGAATGGCTGGTTGGTTTGAACCTCTGATTTTGTGGTTAGCAGCCCATTGTCTAACCTGAGCATGCATACATGTACACCAAGTGATATGTAGAAAAATGTTTGTAAAGGTTTGGCTGGAACAGCCGAAAAACTTGGGGTGAGTTCAGGGGCCTAAAAAGCTCATCCATATAAGAAGGGATGAATACAGTGGTACTCCACTGATGGATACTACCCAGCAGTGCTTGACCACTACCTGCCACCACAGATGGGGCTCGAAGGTGACCTTATGAACAAAGAAAACTGTAAAAAAAAATCTGCCTGTAGAATAATTGTTCTTAAAAATATGTTATTGTGCACCTATGCGAGCTATCATTTATCATCTGTGTAAAAGTGTAAAAATGGAGTAGCTGCATTCACACCAAATCCACCAGAACAGCTGTTTTGAGACAGAGACAGTTTTTAAAATGAAAGCAAAGCGAAATGTGACAAAACATCAACAACTTTTCATTCCAAGTGACTGGGCCTGTGCTTACTTGATTATTTTTTGTACTCTTTTGGAATTTACCTAAACAATGTGTTAAATAAAAAGAAAACAAAGGACATTTGTTCTTTTACAATTCTGGAGGCTAAAACTCCAAATCGAGACCTTGACCATGGCGATTCCTTCATGTTCAGTAGCCTTGGTTGGCCCTTGGTTCCTTGGTGATTTTCATATGATGGTTGTCTTCCCCAGTACATGCATGCATCTATCGTGAATCTTGTCTTTTAATAACTCAAAAGTGACCAGATTCAGAAGTCACACTACACTGATACAGTCTCATTATCATGCAACAATATATTTCCTAACAGAGTACATTCACAGGTATGCAACTGTTGTTGCCTGCCATCAAGTCGTTTACAACTTATGGTTACGATTCCAACACCTATCTTTGGGAGACACAATTCAGTTCATTAGACTTCCTCAGAGGTTGCTGTGGCCAAAATACAATTCTAGTGCTGACAAAGAATATTAAATATGCAATGAACTTCCAGAAGAACGAATACGTCTTACAGGATATATAACCAGGATGCTCCTTAAAAGTGAGGATGGAAAGACTTTGGCTCACTTACTTTGGGCTCATCATCAGGAAAGATTAGTCACTGGAAAAGGACATCACATCTGGTAAAGTCCAAAGTCAGCAAAAGAGAGGGAAGCACTCAATAACATGGACTGACACAAGAGCCACAAGAATGGGCTTAAAGAAATCATGCAGATGGCACAGGAGCAGGAGACGTTTCCTTCTGTTGTACATGAGTTCGAGTAGACTCCAAGCAACTAACAACAACTATTAATACTGTTTATTATTTTTACTTCAATGTCATTAGACTCTGCATTGGCTAGCTATTGCTGTCTACCAAGCCACTTCAAACCATACAGCTTAAACAATGAGCAAGTATTTACTCACATTTCTTGGACCAGCTGAGTGGTTCTTCTGGCCTCCTCTGGACTTTCTTACCCATCTGAGAGAAGCTGGAGCTCAGAGGATGGGTAGGGTGATCTTGGCTGAACTTTCTCACTTTGTGGGGTCAGCTGGCTATAGGCTGCTTTTGGTGGCCTTGGCTGAGACAGTTAGGCTCTCCTCACATGATCTCTCATCCTCTAGCAGGGCAACCTGAGCTTGTCCTCATGGTGACTGGATTAGATTCCAATGAGAGGGTAGAAGTGTTTTAGCGCTCCTCACCGCTGATCTAGAAATGGTCACAGAGTCACCTCCTCTCACTTCTATAGGTGAAAACAAGTGACAAGATCAGTCTAGATTCCAAGATGCATGGAAACAATTCATTTAGAGGACTAATGGACCAGGTGACCCTTAGCTTTCATGACCTGAGACAAGGACTAGATGGTGCCCAGCTACCACTCTGAACCACTCTGAAAGGGATTGTTCTAGAAGGTCCTGAATAGAGTTGGAGAAAGATGTGAAACAAAACTCAAAATCATAAAGAAAACTAGGCTTATAATGGTCTGATAGAGACTAGTAGAACCTTTAAGACTATGGTCCTTCATCACTCTTCAGGCCTGGAACTAAACTCACTCCCGTGAGTTCAACTTTCAGTCAAACGATAGACAGATCTATTTATTTAGTGAACCTGAGTAATACTCCTCACAAACTCTATATAGGGTTGTTATGAGTTGGAACCAACTTGATGTCACTTAACAAAAACAGTAATCCCCACTCCTTAGAACAATTAACCATATGAAATTGAAAGGGCAACATTTGCCCAGAGATAAAGCTCTGGTAGCGTAGTGGTTACGAATCAGGCTGCGAACCGCAAGGTCAGTAGTTCGAAACTACCAGCTGTTCTGCGGGAGAAAGATAAGGTGTTCTGCTCCCATAAAGATTTACAGCCTCAGAAACCCTGTACAGGGTTGCTGTGGGTCGGAATCAACTCGGCGGCACTTAAACAAAGCTCAGAAGTCAGGAAGGGACAGGAAGGAAGGACGACTGGAAACCAAACACAGAGGAAGTATGTTACATACTAGGAATTGCAGTCAATGTCATGAAACAAAGTGTGTATAAATTGTTGAGTGGAAACCCATATACTCTATAAACTTTCACTCAAACCACAATAAAAAGTAAAAAAAAAAAAATCAGCCCAGATTCAAGGAGTATGGAAACAGACATTTCGTGAGAGAACTACAAAGTTACATTAGAAAGGAATGGATACAGGGCAGATGGATAACTGCAGTTGTCTTTTCAATGTGATGCTGTAAAGTAAGCACTGGACTACTAACCGCAAGGACAGTGGTTCAAACCCACCAGCTGATCTCAGTAACCCTATGCAGGGTCGTTATGAGTAGGAACCAACTTGACGGCACGTAACAACACCTCATAGCTTAGAAGCCAGGATATCTTGACTCAGATTTTCCCAGGTAAGAGTTGTTATTATAGTTGTTATTATTGTTAAGTGCCGCCGAGTCGATTCCAACCCATACTGACACTGTATAGGGTTTCCAAGGAGCAGCTGGTGAATTTGAACCACCAACCTTGCACTTCAAACGACTTTGCAGTCTGACACATTAGCCCATAGCACCACACCAGGACTCCAGGGTAAAAGTATTTAGAAAAGACTTGGTCCTCTCTGAAGATCTCCCCAGCTTCTTCCTCTGCTGTATTTGCATATTTTGATTGGTTCCTGTACTTATCATCTGTCCCAGCAGGACGATCCTTTCTTGTCACCAGCCCCGGGAGAATGATTAAAATTCTACACTGTTGTCCAGACCTTAATATGAGAATCCTGCAGGCGGAAACCTGACTTGCCCTAATTTTTCATAATGAACTCATCAAGACACCTGGTGTGGCTCTGCTCTCCTGGAAGGGTTCTCCGGCTTGCACCCAGGCTGCCCAGCTCTGCTTCTCTCCTGAGGGAAGAGAAGCTACAGTTTATGGAAGACTACTATTACTCAACCCAGCTGGGAGCTGCATGTGTGAACACTGTTTCTCTCAATAGCCTTGCAAGGTTGATATTAGAGTTCTGGTTTTATAAATGGGTAAACTGAGGCTCAAAGAGGTGATGTCACTTGCACAAGAATAGCTAGGAAGTCCCAGAATTCAAGTTGATAGTTACTTGTTTATTTAAGGAGCCATCCATAGGCAGGTTCTAAAGAAATTGAGGATTAAAGCCAGTGCAGGTTCTTTTCTCTGGGCACAACAGGCTTCTTCGGTGCTAGGAGGAACCACAGTGTTCTCCCCCACTGCTGGTCACAGTTTCAGGGATGCAGTCTCTCTATTCACCCTCCTTTTCATTGGGCCTTTCTTTTTCCACCACCACCCACATTTAGCACCAGACAAAGGAGACCCTGTTAAAATATAAATGCTGTAGCTCTAAACCACAGATTCCTGAGCCTCCCTTCAGATTGCTTAAAACAGACTCTTGCAAAATGTGGTCTAGGAATCTGCCTTCTAATATCGTCTCCCAAAGGTGTATGAGTCACCAACTGCATACTGTATGGAGAGGCACCCACATTGTGGGATGGTGGTGGTGTTAAGTGACAAAGGCAAGTTGTATAAAGCATGACTACCATGCTTGATCTTAAATAGGCACATGTTCAAAAAATAAACACAGTACAGTGGAAAGTCTCCACCTTGAGTGGGGTTGCAGGGCTGGGTCATGGTTTATCTATATTCCTTACACATTGTGTAGTGAGCATTTGTTCCCTGGCAATCAGAAAAAGCAATAAGGATGTTTTCATGCAAAAGTCCTTGAAAGAGATAGAAGAAGGCATTAGCTGCTGGAGGGAACATGGAAAGGGGATTTGGAACTGTGACAGCTGGCTGAGAGTAAAGCCTTGTGGGTAAAAGTCCCTGGGTGATGTACAAGGTTAAGTGCTTGACTACTAACCCAAAGGCTGAGAGATTCAAGCCTGGGAGAAAGGGCTAGAGATCAGCTTCTGAAAGGTCCCAGCCCTGAGAACACAATGAAGCAGTTCCACCCCATGTACACACGGGGTTGTCATGAATCTAAACTGGGCCACTGTGGTCAACTGGAATGGTGACACCAATTCTTCACCTTCCCTGTGTCCATGCCAGCGGCCATGTGACTGTAGGACTCTCCCTGTGACTTGCTTTAGTCATTAGAATGCTACCAAACCTGATCCAAGATGAGGTCTGATGCACCTTTGCCAATGCCGTACTGCCTGGTGGGTGATGAGAAATATACTCAGCCCTCCTGATGGACCCCAGACATGTCAACAAATCCAGTCAGGACCAGCAGAGCCACTGAGGGGACCACCCAGTCACGTGATCAATAGTGCTTGTTTTATGATGTCGAGGTTATCTATTTCATGAATAACTGATACAGCCGTGGACCCATTTGCCTGCTCATGTTAGCGATTTCTAGTACATAGCCAGGAGTAGGGTCCCTCAACTTTGACCCAGGATTTGGGGGAACTTGGGCTCTGGCAAAGGGATGTTCTTGGCAGGGTTTGTCCGTGGAGCTGGCTCATAGCCCCCACTTCATTTCTTCTTCTGATTTATTGGGACTTCATTGCTTATGATCACTCAAGTGTGAGTATAATTCTTTTTCTATCATGAAGTAAATAAAGGAGCCGTGTCAGTTTCACAGTCCGTCAGTCATGCACATATCAGCATTGACTCTGATGACAAGGAGTCCTGGTGTGGCACTGCAGAGTAAGCACTGAATGGCTAACCAAAAGTTGGTGGTTCAAACCCATAAGTCGCTCCTCAGACACCTTATACAGAAATGACTCCACAGCACTTACGAACAACAATGACAGGAGTCCCTAAGGCGCTTGACTGGCACTGTAGGATAAGTATTGGACTACTAGCTGCAAGGTCAGTGGTTCAAACCCACCAGATGTTCCTCAGAAATCCTGTACAGGGTCACTATAACAACAACTGATGGCAAGCTTGCCTGCTCAGGCTCCCAAAGGAACAGACACAAGACAGCAACAATCCTTCTTTCTTTCTCCTGAGAGCTGATGGTAGCAAGTTCCTCATTGTCCATCGCTGTAACTGTAACTAACTCCATCAACACACACACACACCAAGTACTCACACTCCAAGCTTGTAAATAATGCTGTTGTTGTTAAGCGCCATCAAGTTGGAACTGACACATAGCGACTTGTATAGGGCTTCTAAGAAACTGCTGGTGGGTTTAAATTGCTGACTTTGTGGTTAGCAGTCCAGTGCTTATCGTACAGTGCCGCACATGTACAAATAACTTATTAAATTACCTACCAGGAATTGATGGTTTATATGCATTTTTTCATTTAATCCTTACAAGATAATGTAGGAAGTACCATTATTATAAAATATAAAAGGGACAAAAATATTACTAGGAAAAAAAAAAAACAGCTATAATGCAGCAAACAGATAAAGTCTTCTGGTGTGGCGCTGTAGGATCAGCACTGGGTTGACAGTCAAACCCACCAGCGGCTCCTCAGAAATCCTATACAGTGTCACTCTGAGTCAAAACTAACTCCATGGCACTTAACAACAACAACAATAGGAGACTATGCATACTGCATTAGAAAGCAGTTACAAATAGACAAAGAAAAACAACAGATGAGCCAATGGGAAAATTAACAAAGAAAAAGAATTCACAAAAGAAATCCAAATGGTCAATAAATCAATCTAGGGAAAGATACTTAAAACTCTAGAAATTAGGGATATGCAAATGAAAGTAACAAGGAAATACCACTTGCTGCTAATGGAGTCCTGGTGACATAGTGGTTAAAGCGCTTATCTGCCAACTGAAAGGTGGATGGTTCGAATCCACTAGTCACTCCATGAGAGAAAGATGTAGCAGTCTGCTTCCATAAAGATGTACAGTTTTAGAAGCCTTATGTGAGCAGTTCTACTCTGTTCTATCGGGTAACTATGATTCAGAATCAACTCGATGGCAGTGTTTGTTTGTTTTCCCCCATAGAACTTGTTTTTGCTGTTAAGTGCCATTGAGTAAATTCTAACTCATAGCAACCCTGTTTAGGGTTTCCGAGGACCAGCTGGTGGGCTCGAACCACTGACCTTGTGGTTCACAGTTCAACGCTTATTGCGACTCCACAGTGTCACAATAGAACTGTTGTTGTTGTTATGTGCTGTAGAGTCGGTTCCGACCCATAGCGACCCTGTACAGGGTTTATGAGGCTATAAATCTTTATGGGAGCAGAAAGCCTCATCTTTCTCCCGTGAAACAGCTGGTAGTTTCAAACTGCTGACCTTGCAGCTCGCAGCCCGATTTGTAACCACTATGCTACCAGAGCTCCTTACAATAGAACTAGAGGAAATTAAAAAGAACTACAACCCCTCCTGCTGGCAGAGATGATGACTATTCTCAGAAATGACTAAACGAGTATGAATTCAGTATTATTGGGTTATTACCAAATTAGTTATTACCAGCTGTGTAACTGGGGCTCCAGTTGGTTATCTTCTTTGCCTCAATAACACAGCTGGCAAATGGTAGAGGCATCATTCAAACCGTGGAGAGTCAAACTCCCAAGCTCATGCCATTAACCACTGAAGAAAGAACTAGAAGATACCTAGTGATGAGTCTTGAGGTTTTTCAAATCCTATTTATTTATTTATAAAGCAGAAGTCTTTTTTCAAAGAACACCTTACAGAAAGTGTCAATCTCTGTCTCTCTCTGTATATACTCGCTTATATAAAAATAGGAGTCCAGGTGTGGTGCTGTGGGTTAATGCACTGGACTGCAAAGTCGGCAGTTCAACCTCACCAGCTATGGGTCAGAACCGACTCAACAGCGCTTAATAACAACAACATATAAATAATGAAAGAGATGCTGTGGCTGAAGATGGGGAGAGTACACTCACAACACTTGTACCCCTCTTCATTACCATTTTCATTGAGTCTGTTGAGTTCTGCTGAGTGGAGTTTGAAAACCATTGGTCAAGCACAGCCCCATCATTTCATAGATGGTGGCAACTGAAAGGCACAGAGTGGGCAGGGAATTGCTTTAGGTCACCCAGCATATCATGGCGGAGCTGAGCTTCGGACCTGGGTCTTCTTGACCTCAGAATAGCACTCTTTGCTACATGACTTAATATTCTCAACATCATCATCGTGGTCATTCAAAGAGGGCCTTATACGTTTCTAACAACTTCCATACATCATGTCCACTCCTCACCACAACCCAATACGAGATAGTTCAGACTAAGAGAAATGATGGGGAGTAGCCAATGCCACAGAGACAAGATCTGAACCCAGGTCTATCCGAATTGTATAATTACAGTCCATTTTAGCAAGCTTGCCAGAAGCTGTTAGAACTTCTTCAAAAAGCTGAAGGAAACATTACGGAGGCATAGAATGTAAACTGCTTAACTTTTAGCAAGGTTGACATTTTGGGATAATACGCTAAGGAGTTGTTCCTAACCAAGAAGCAGTTTCTAAACAAGACACTGACTATCTCAGTGTTGTGGTCACAGCTCTGCGAATCTCACAGGTGCAGCCAGAGGACAGAGTCTGGGCCCCTCTGGGGCTCCAGGGTCTAACCTGTGCTGGGATCTGGTACCCTGACCCCCACAGTGTGATGGGAGATACAGGTCCATGGAAGGGAATTGTTCTCCAGGTGATCCAAAGTGAAGGCGGACTCAGGGGATGCAGGGATTCATTCTGGAAACAAGAGGATTAAAGAATCTTAAAAGGGTAAAGAGCAATGGATCCTGATCCTCAAGGCACGTCTCTCCTTGGAAGACCAGGATTTCCCCTGATTCCAATAAGCTCTTTAAAAAATTCACGAGGCTTTTGTTTCTCTGCTTATTTATTTGGGTCCCCAGGACAAACCCATGAAAATCAGCTTTTCATTGTTGGCAAGTCCTGGGGGGAAGGTATAATTTGTATAGTTCAGAACAATAAATTACACAATGTCAACATGTTCAGTCGCTAACGCCCAGAGCAATAACACCGCAGCAAAATCCCAGGCCCTATTAATGAAGGTGGCTAGAGTAAGAAAAGAAACATTTTCTTGCTTCGTTCCTCCTTTCTTAATATCCTTCCTCCAGGTGCCAGACACTGGGGTTGTTGTTGTTGTTGCTGTTAGGTGCCGTCGAGTTGGTTCTGATTCATAGTGACCTTATGCACAGAAGAATGAAACACCGCCCAGTCCTGCGTCATCCTCACAACTATTGGTATGCTTGAGCACAATGCTGCTGCCGTTGTGCAAATCTATCTCATTGGGTGTCTTCCTCTTTTACTCTGACTCTCCATTTTACCTAACATGATGTCCTTCTCTCTCCAGGGACTGGTCCCTTCTGATAATATGTTCAAAGTATGAGAGATGATATCTTTCCATCCTGGTTTCTTAGGAGCATTCTGGTACTGGGGATGTAGAGATGAAAAGGACACTTGAAGGCCAGAGTAAAGTGGAGGAGATGGAGCTTTGATAGACAGTCCTAGAGCAATTGGAAGGGAGTGGTGGTGGAGTAGTGTCTCAGTGGTAGAACTCTCACCTCCCATACAGGAGACCCAGCTTTGAATCTCAGCTAATGTACATCTGTCAGTGGAGGATTGTGTATTGTTATGATGCTGAACAGGTTTTAGGGAAGCTTCCAGAATAAGATTAAATAGGAAGAAAAGTTTGGAGATTCACTCCCCAAAATTAGACAATGAGAAACCTATGGATTTTATCAGAATATTCTCTATTATGGTGTTGGAAGATGAGTCTCCTAGATTGGAAAGCATTCAAAATGCAAAATGTCTCTATCAGTGGACTTCAGCATACCAATGATCTAGAAATGGTGGTGCAGGACCTGGGCACATTTCTTCTGTTGCATATGGGGTGATCATGAGTCAAGGCTGCCTTGAAAGGAGCTAATGAGAACACGGATGGTTCAAAAGTTAGCCCGGGTTTAGTGGGGACCCATCAATTTTGTTGGAATGGGGATTTTGTTTTCCTACCAAGACCCTTGTAGTTCAGGAGAGTTGAATCCAGATGGATGAGCGTTTAGTGATCGACTTACATGTCTGTCCCCTCACTAGATTTGGAAACTTGGAGAAGAGGTACTGTGTCATATTATTTTTGTGTCCAGACTCTAGCTCCACTGCCTGGTGGAGGGTATACAATCAATGAAAAAGAGAAGAAAGGGCATCTAGGCTACTCAGCCCTGCACACCAAGCAAAGCCTAGCAGCTCTGGTTCAAAGAGGGAAGCAGGATTGGAGGAGCCAGAAAGGAAGGGAGAGAAGGAAAGAAAATCAGAGAAAGGCAAAAAGAAAGGAAGAGAGAAAAGAAGGAAGGTGAAGGATGATTCTGTTTTGATCTAAATCACGAATATGTGTTCAAGATAACTCAGCCAAGATCCAGCTAGAATCTGCACCTTGTACAAGGAGCTCCCTTTTAAAGTCATTGTCCTGAGGACTTCCAGAAAGATAGCATATTAGGCAGACAGACGACTTAGACCCTCTCCAACCAAGACACAAAAGACCAAATGAAGCAGATACAGATGATAATCTTGGGCTTCAGAGGAAAGGATAGAGAAGTGGATTGAATTGATTGATTAGGACAAGAAGTTGAACAAAAGAGGTGAGCGATCACACAGATGGAAGAGGGGAATTGTCAGTTGCCCTAACACAGCATAGACATTTTGAACTTTTACAGTGTTTAATTGGGACAGTGACCAGCTAACTGGATAATTAGCCTAAATCCCCAAGACCACACAGGAGCCCGCATCTGACACTGGTGACTAGCAAGGTGTGATCCTCTTTTTCCACACTATCCTAGTGACCAGAAGCATGGCTAGTCCCAACCCTTACCCACCAATCAGCTGATGACACCCACCCCCCTGCGTAGCCCTGCTCCATGTGAGGTTGGTGGCTGGCCTCTTCGTAAGTACTGGCTACACGCCACCTCTGTATCTGAAGGTGCATGCTCTCCACCTCTTCAGGTCAGCAGTATGTGCAGTGATGAATAGACATTCTGATGCCAGCCACCCCCTGGGTGGGCAGGAACTCATTCAGTGACCAGGAGCTCAGATCCCAGCTTTTGTCTGAAATGGTGAGAACTCAACATGGGACCAGGTATCCTGACTCCAGGTGCCCACTTGGCCTGAAATAACTCCCCTGGGATCAGGAACCCTGGGTCTAGACACCTTCTAGGTGGGTGGGAACTATTTAGAACCCATCATCCCTCCCTCTGGGACCTCCTTTGTTTTCCTTTTCTTTCCTCCCATTTTTATTTCATTTTATTTTTTTATGATTTCAATTTTTCTTCCCCCCCTTTGGTTTCCCTTTTCCTTTTGCTTCTCTTTCTTTCCTTTTTTCTTAATTTTTCTTTTACTATTTTCTATTCCACCACCTTAGTTTTGTTTTTCTCATTCTTTCTTTTTCTCCTTTTAAAATTTGACTTAGTATTTCCTCTATTTCTTTTTGTTGTTTGTTTTTCTCTATTTTGTGTTTTTGCTTTAAAAATGTATTTTTTTTCCCCTCTCCTGTTGTGTTTTTCTTGTCCCACTAAGCAGGAGACAGGAACCATCCCCATGTTGTCCGTTCATGCCCATACCTCCTGCAGCCCCACCCACTGGGATAAGACCATCACTCACTCCTGCACCACCTGTTCAGTAATAGATGCTGGCCCATAACTTCCCAGCCAGTGCTCAGCTATGCTAATATGAGCAGTGAACGCATAACTGCACACACACTCCCATCTTCTATCACAACCACCAGGTGACAGATGATGAGCACCTAAGAACACATCGCTATAAACCATCAATTAAATGCAAAGACAACCAGCTTCACAATGGTTCAAAGATAACAGACAGCCTCAGTTCACATGAATAAATGAGACAACGTGGTTGAGACAAGTGACAAAGATACAGAGCTAGAGAATCTTTATGAGGAAGAATTGGCATTGGAACTACCTGATAAGGAGTTCAAAAGAATTATATTTAGATGCCTTCTAAGGAGCAACAGAAAGATCAAAGACAGTGTAGATAAAAATCCAGGAAAACCCAGACAAAACTCTAGGCTAAATCCAGAAAACCCTGTAAGAACAAACTGACAAAATAAGTGAAAAATTAGAAACCATACAAACACATCGAATAGAAATCCTGAGGATAAATACTTAGATTTCCGATATAGATATGGTTTGAAAGGACAAAGGACTAGAATTGAATCAATGGAAGATAGAGTTAGTGAGCTTGAAGACAAATCTCTCAATACTAGGTTAATAGAGGCACAGTCAAAAAAAAAAAAAAAAAAAAAA
>NW_006408660.1:374426-376190 GCF_000296735.1 Chrysochloris asiatica | reverse complement strand
AAAAAAAAAAAAAAGGGGGGGGGCGCATAGCACAAATTTCTGAAGATTTTGTGGAAGAAAATTTCTCTAATATCAAGAAAGGCAAGATGATATGCATTCAAGAAATTCAATGAACTTCAATCAGAATAGATTACAAAAGAAAATCCCAAGATATAACATAACCAAACTTTCCAAAACAAAAAGACAAGGAAAGAATCCTGAAAGCAGCTCAGATTAAATAAACAAAAATAAAAAAGTACCTATAAAGGAGAACCAATAAGAAGCTCTGACTTCTTATCAGAAACCAGGTATGCAAGAAGACTATGGGATGACATATATAAAACTCTGAAACAAAACTATTGCTAACCAAGAATTATATAACCAGCAAAACTGTCTCTTAAATATGATGGTGAAATTAGGACATTGCCAGATAAACATAAGTTAAGGGAATTGTAAAACCCAGATCAAACCTTACAAAAAATACTAAAGGGAATTATTTGGACAGAGAACCAACACCAGTAAGGTTATCACACATTGAAACATCAACCAGAAGTCAACCCAGATATAGAACTATCCAAAGTAAAGCAAACCTGCAAGACTGAAAATAGGGAAGCAGAAATATTAATTTGTAAACAAAGATGATTACAAGTAAAAAGGAAGGAATAAATAACATAGTTATAGAACTTCCAAAAGGAGAGGCAGGCAAGTTAATTTCAAGATAGAATAGTTTGTTTTTAAACTTGGGAAGAAAATAATAAACAATTTCTTCAAAGAAAATTAATAAGCCTTTTTATCAAAATAAAAGGAAAGTCATAAAGTTAGTAAACACTGAAACAATAGCACCAAAGGAAATGGTAATAAAACACATAAACAATATTAACTCAGTAAAGAAAAAAACTGTGGAACAGTAGTACCACAACACACACCCCACCCAAAACAACAAAACACACAACAACATTGTTGTTAATTGTTAAGTACTGTGGAGTTGGTTCTGACTCATAGTGACCCTACACAGGATTTCCAAGGCTGTAAATCTTTATGGGAGCAGACCACTTCATTTTTCTCCTGCAGAACCGCTGGTAGTTTTGAACTGCCGACCTTGAGTTTAGCAGCCCGATTCGTAACCACTAAGCTACCAGAGCTCCTTAGAGCAATACATTCATACCTACTGATATTTACACTGGATGTAAATGGATTAAATGCACTAGTCAAGAGACAGAGTAGTAAAATATGGTGTCTATAAGAGATATTCCTTAGAGAAACACAAATACCTGGGACAGAATGGCTGAGTTAATCAGCACTATGAGGTCCACAAAGGCAGTGCTTTACATTCTCTATATCCTACTTTGAGGAGTAGTGACTGTGATCTTAAAAGCCCATGAGGAGAACAAACAAGATGGCGGATTGGGTGGAAGTGCAGTAAGGAGCTTTGCCAGCAACAACACAGAATACCGGACCAAGCAGGCTCAGGGGATGGTCCCAGAACTCTGAACCACAAATAAAGGAATATTTATAAGGTTGGAAGGCTTACAGCTGGAGGAATTTGTGGCAGAAGTAAGAAATCCATTGCATTCTAGTTCGGGACACTCAGCTGCTCCAGGAGCCACCATTTTGAGTGAGACCAAGCAGGGGAAGGATCGGGGCATCCACAGATGACTGGCAGAACTGCGGAGATAAAGGTGTGGACATTCTTTTCCTTTGGCATATGTTCATTGGCCCCTTGCTGTCTGAGCACCTCCATACTGGTAACTATAGGGGTGCCTGAGCTAGCGGAGGGTTCTACTA
>NW_006408660.1:358655-359990 GCF_000296735.1 Chrysochloris asiatica | reverse complement strand
AGGACATCATACTTGGTAAAGTGGAGGGTCAGCGAAAAAGAGAAAGACCTCCAAGGAGATGGACTGGTACAGTGGCAGAGCATTGGGCTCAGACGTAACAGTAATCGTGAGGATGGTGCAGGACAGCGTGGTATTTCCTTCTGTTGTGCATAGGATCACTATGAGTCAGAACTGACTCCACGGCACCTAAACACAGCAACAACAAAAACAAACAGACTTCTTCACACTGAAATGGATCAAACATTCAACGAAGATTCATTAACAATTACTGGTGACTGGTATGCAAGATTTGGAAACAAAGAGAAAGAATCCATAGATGGAAAATATGGCCTTGGTGATACAAATGATGCTGGAAAATGTGAAACAAAACTTAAAGTCATAAAAAAGACCAAGATGACTCGTCAGATAGAGACTGGTGGAACTCTGAGACTATGGCCACTTGTCAGCCTTCAGAAGGTCTGCAACTGAACTCACTCCTATGGCTCAGTTTTCAGTCAACCAATAGATAGGTATATAGACAACAACATCAGTGAGGTTTACATACCATAGAATAATTAGCCATTTGAGATATAAAGGGCAGCATTTATCAAAGAACAAAATTGAGAAGGTTAAGAAAGTAGGTGGGATAGAAACAAGAGACGCAGGGAAGAAGCGGAATAAGTGATGTTACACTGAAGGGATTGCAATCATTGAGATGAGGCGGTGTCTGATTTGTTAAATGTAAACTCATGATCTGCTCTTTAAACCTTCACTCAGTTCACAATAAAAACTTTTAAAACAGAATGCAAGAAAATAAATGCAGGCTAAAACCTTTTTTTTGAGGAAAAAATAAATAAAGCAAAATCAACACCTTAAACTACATCTTCAATAATTAGAAAAAGAGTAGTAAAATAATTCTGTAGTGACCAGAAGAAAAGAAATCATAAAGATTCGAGCAGAAGTAAACAGAAAAACAATAAACAGAATCAAAAAGACTAGAAATCGGTTCTTGGAAAAGATATATAAAATCGACAATCAATTGGAAAATTTAATAAAGATAAGAAGGAAAAGATGCAAATATCATGGATAAGAAAAGAATCAAACAGGTCATTGAAAAAAACCTCCAAAACTCCCAACAACAATAGCAATAAAGTCCTGGCCCAGATAGAGTCACTGGAAAATTCTACCAAATATTTAGATAAGAGCTGACATCAATTCTACTCAAACTATTCCAGAATATAGGAAATAATTTTTATGAAGCAAGTGTAACCCTGATACCAAAAACCTGGCAAAGAGACCATTAAAAATAAAGTTATAGACCAATGTTCCTCATGAATAAACCAAAAATACCCATTG
>NW_006408660.1:357553-358280 GCF_000296735.1 Chrysochloris asiatica | reverse complement strand
GAAACAAGAAACAGACAAGGATGCCATTTGTTATCATTCCTATTCAGTATTGGCCTTTTACTTCCCTCTCTTCCCAGACAAATACAGTAAGAAAGGAAACTAAAAGGAATCCAAATTGGTAAAAAAGAAGTAAAACTATCTTTTTTACCAGCTTTTTACCAATCATATCATGGCAGATGATATGATTCTATACAGAGAAAATCCCAAAGACTTAATAAGAAAAATACTGGAGCTAACTGAAAGATTCAGCAAAGTGACAGGTACAAGCTCAACATACAGAAATCAGTCAGAATCCTTTACACTAACAATGAGGACTCTGAAAAAGAAACCAGAAAAACAGTATCATTTATGATAATCACCCAAAAGATGAACTACTTAGAAATAAATGTAACCGGAGATACAAAAAACATACACAAATAAAACTTTAAAACACACTACTACAAGAACCCGAAACAGACTTATAAAAATGGAAGAATAGACCATGCTCAAGGATAAGAAGACTTAACATTGTGAAAATGCAAACACTACACAATGTGATTTACAGATATAATGAAATCTCAATCCAGATACTGTACTGATATCACTTTTAAAAAATGTTTTATTGTGAATTATGTGATAGTTTATATGAGAGAACATTAGTTTTGCATTCCTCCTATCATTTATCATTTCATTGCCATGGTCACAATCCCCTCCATGCATCATCAAGTGCCCTGCAAGACTGCCCCCC
>NW_006408660.1:356289-357453 GCF_000296735.1 Chrysochloris asiatica | reverse complement strand
TGTTGTTTGAGCCCATTGTTGTTGTTACTGAGCCAATGCATCTTGTTGGGGGTATTCCTCTTTTACTGACCTTCCACTTTGCTAACTATGACGTCCTTCTCCAGGGACTATCCCTCCTGACAATATGTCTATAGTATGAGAGATGAAGTCTCACCATTCTCACTTCTAAGAAACATTCTGGCTGTACATTTTACAAGACAGATTTGTTTATATATATATATATCTTTATACACTTATATGCAATATTTGCTTTAGGATAAATTCTTAGAAGTGAAATGGTTTGGTCAGAGGGCATGCATGTTTTAAGATTTCAATACCAAAACCCAAACCAGTTGCTGCTGAATCAATTCTGACTCATAGCCACCCCATGGGTTTCAGAATATAAACTACATTTCATATAGTTATAAATAGTGTGATCTTTTGAAAGTAGGTTGCTAGGCATTTCTTCCAAGTTATCTTTAGGTAGATTCAAACCACCAACCTTGCAGTTTGTAGCCCAGAGCTAAACCATTTGCACCACTTGAGAATGTTCAAGCTTTTAATACATACTGCAAAATACCCACATGGTCTAATACATTGACCAATTTGTATGCTTAGAAAGAGGACTTCAGAGTAGCCGTGTCTCCACAATTGCCTGTTATATACTATCATTCTTCTTAATCTGCTTGCTCTGTGGGGCAATACTATAAAACTTCAAAAAACCAATGATGAAAACTTAATCTTTCACCATTCTCTTTAATCCCTCTCTATCCACCAAGCTCAGTGATCCCTGAAATCCCCCACATGTCACTCCTGGAAATGTCCCTGGTCTTTCTGTCTTTCCCAGTGACTGGTTTATTAGCTCAGCTTCCAAGCAACATCTTGCTTTTCTCCCACAGACCGGGTACTGAAAACCTACACTGGATGTGAGGAGCTCATGTGATGATGGAGGAAGTTCTGTCCTTTAAGAAAAATCTTTTATTCATGCCGCTGGTATGTGGGATTTCTGCAGCAGTGTCTTCTTCCTGTACACATCAGCAGAATTTTGTTACAAGTGCTATCTCTCTGAGCACAAATAACACATCCCAGTCATTTGTGAGCTGACTTTTGCATAATTTGGGAATGACTGTTGTTGTTGAGTGCCATCGAGTCAATTCTGACCCATAGCGACCCTGTACAGGGTTT
>NW_006408660.1:354293-356189 GCF_000296735.1 Chrysochloris asiatica | reverse complement strand
CAGCACACAGCTCCTCTCTCTCTCTGAGTCCCAGTTGCTCTATCTCTCCACGTCATTGTCTCTGCCTCCATATCTGGTGTCACTGTTTCTATGGGTAGGGTCCTGCACTCCACTCTTCTCCCTTGATGGTCCCAGGGACCTCCGCTCCTGGACAGTAAAGCATAACAACAGTTGTGATGATGGTGTATGACGGGGCAGTATTTTATTCTGTTGTCCATAGGTTGGAACCGACTCCATGGCACCTAACAACAACAAGAGCTAATGGAGAAGAACAAAGTAGGAGTTCTCCCACTTCCATGTCTCTTAACCTTCTACACAGCTCAGGTAGTCATACAGCCTGGTACTGATAGAAGGACACACACATAGAACAGTGGAACGAAGTTGAGAACCCTGAAGTTAATCCATCCATTTCTGGACAGATGATCTTTGACAAAGGGCTGAAACTCAGTAAATTGGGAACAGATTGTCTCTTTAGCAAAAAATGGTGGCAATACTGGATATCTGTTTACAGTAATATGAAACAGGACTCAGATCTCACATAGTACACACAAAAAAACAAACTCAAGGTGGATCAAAGATTAATGTAAAACCTAACACTATAAAGACCATCAATGAAAAAACAGGGACAAACTTCTGGATCCTAACACATGGCATAAATATACTCTAAACGTAACTAGACACTTATATACACCCAAATATTTCACCAAAAGAGTTAAAAAAGAGAATCCACTGATTGGGAAAAAATGTTGACAATGACATATTGGACAAAGGACTAATCTCTAAAATTTATAGAAAATTTCAAGACTTAGACAACAAAAAGAAAAATAACTAATTGAAAAATAGGTAGAGGACAAGAAGAGACACTTCACCAAAGAAGACATTCAGGCAGTCTAAAAATATATGAAGAAATGCTCAAGATCATAAGATAGATATAAATCAAAACAATAGTGAGATATCATCACATCCCAGCATTAATAGCAAGGTTCAAAAAAAAAAAAAAAACAGAACTCAAAAACTTCTGGCCAGTGTGTGGAGCGATTAGAACCGTCATACACTGCTGATGGCATGGTAAGATGGTGCAACCACTTTGAAAGATGGTATGGTGCTTCCTTAAAAAGTTAGAACTAGGAAAACTGTATGACCCAGCAATCCTTCTCCTTGGCATATACCCTACAGAAATAAGAGTTGTCACATGAAAAGATATATGCATATCCATGTTCATCACAACACTATTCACAATCACAAAAAGATGGAAACAACCTAAATGTCTATCAGTGGAAGAAAGGATAATGAATGAAGGTACATACACATCATGGAATACTATGAAACATTAAGGAATCGGGATGAATCTGTAAAACAGCTTATAACATGAATGAATCTGGAGGAATTATGCTGAATGAAATAAGTCAATCACAAAAGGACTAATTGTATGAGACCATTGTTACAAAACATTAGGAGAAGGTTTCCACACAAAAAGAAGTATTTTATGATAGTTACCAGGGACAGGAGGGAGGTGGAGAGTGAATTACTAAGTAGGTTGTTGTTGTTGCTACGTGCCATCGAGTCCATACCGACTCATAGCGACCTTCGCACAGCAGAATGAAACACGGTCCGATCCTGGGCCAACCTCACTACTGTTGCCACGCTTGAGTCCATAGATGCTGCCACTTGGCCAATCTATCTAGCTGGGGTCTTCCTCTTTTTCCCTGACCCTCCACCCTACTAAACATGATATCCTTCTCCTGACAATGTGTCTGAAGTATGAGAGATGAAGTTTGGCCATCCTGGCTTCCAAGGAGCACTCTGGCTGCACTTCTTCCAAAACGGATCTATTGGTTCTTGTGGCAGCCCATGAAACTTTCAATATTCTCCTCCAACACCATAACTCAAATGCAT
>NW_006408660.1:339701-344629 GCF_000296735.1 Chrysochloris asiatica | reverse complement strand
GAACCACTGGTAATTTTGAACTGCCGACCTTGAGGTTAGCAGCCTGATTGGTAAGCACTACGCTAAGAGGCTAGAAATCAGAATCTAGTGTAAGAGGCTGACTCTAAGAAAGGTCCTGTCCCCATCCAGCATCTGCAGGCCCAGCATTTCTTGGAGATCTCCATGTATCTTGGCATTAATCTTCCTCTGGATCTAGGAGGTTTACAGTGCAGGGATTCCAGGTCCAAAGAACACACTCAACTCTGGCTCTTCTTTCTTGGTGGTAGTAGCCCCCTCTTTCTCTGCTCACTTCTCTTTCCTTTTATCTCTTGTAAGATAAACAGTATTGCAGGCCACACCCCTTAGAAGCTCCCTTATATTCCATCAGGGTCTTGATGAGATTAAATCCTGATGTGGCACTGTAAGATAAGCACTGAATTGCTAACCTCAAGGTCAGTGATTCAAACTCACCAGAAACGCCTTGGAAACCCTGTACAAGGTCACTCTGAGTTGGAACTGACTCAGCAGCACTTAACAATAACAAAAGGTTTATTACATCAGATCGCAGCATGGGGAATCATCACATAACAACCATATTACATCATTGGATAACTGCCAAACCACTGCACATCACGATCCAGCCAAGCTGACACATATTTTTGGAGTCCTGGTGTGGTATTGTGGATTAATGTGCTAGACTGCAAAGTCGATTTGAACCACAAGGTCAGCAGTTCAAGCTCACCAACTGCTCCTTGGAAACCCTATACAGGGTCGCTATGGGTTGAAACTGACTTGATAGCACTTAACAACAACAAGAACAACAACAATTCAATCCATGACAGTATAGGACTGGACAGTGTTTTGTTCTGTTATGCATAGGGTTGCTCTGCA
Organism: Chrysochloris asiatica; assembly: GCF_000296735.1. NCBI lineage: Eukaryota > Metazoa > Chordata > Mammalia > Afrosoricida > Chrysochloridae > Chrysochloris > Chrysochloris asiatica. The sequence goes on along the minus strand of NW_006408660.1, from coordinate 343,759 downwards.
TTGGAACCAACACAACAACATCTGACAACAACAACAACTATAGCAGGGTGGTGGGAAGTCCTTGCACCTTGAGAGAAAGAGATTGGGTGCTGTGCAGTTCCAAGTCTGCTATGGACTGGGGAAGGCAGGCTGGCTAAGGAGGGAAAGGAAAGCACAGAGAAGGACAGCCATCTACTTGGGGTCATCTTCAGACCCTGATTCCCACAGGGACCTCCCCAACTCCTTTGAAGTGTTAACTCTCAGTGTGTTGTGCTTCTCATGTGCAGGGTTGTTTATAATGTTGAATTATAAACCAAGTGTTTAAACATCCAAATGACTCCAGTTGTGGGGGCTCTGGAGGGTCTGTGGCCATAACACCGTCATCCTCACAACTCAAGTCTCTCTCATGATAATGATGCAATCTGGTTGCAGTAAAGGGCCCGTCCTGGCTGTCACCAAAGCAGTCACCCCAATGGAGGCACAGCAGAGAGTAGGGAGTATTCATGGTGAATCTGTTCTGAGTTGTGTGGAGAAACTGCCATTCATGTATGTTCTCTTGACACAAGCAGTTGATGTGTTTTAGGAGAGGAGGAATCAGACCTCTATATCCATCTCATCTACTTCTCCTCCCCAAGTACATCTGCAGGCAACACTCTTCACGCCCCATATGCTACCAGGAAGGGTCAGTCCTGTTTTCTACATCTATCCTACTAAGGATACTCACTCATGCTTTCTACATCTATGTCCCAGAAATGTTCACCCATGCTTTCTACATCTATGTCCTAGGAATGCTCACCTGTGCTTTCTACATCTATGTCCCCGGAATGCTCACCCATGCTTTCTACATCTATGCTACCAGGAATGCTCATACATACCTTTGACTTTAAGACCAGTTTAGAACTGTGAGTTCACTCTTTACTCTTTTCTAACTCTGTGTCCCAAGAGCTAGTGCCACTTTACTCCAGAGAATCTATTTCCTGGCAAAGTTCTGCCATATGACTTTTTCATACCCTAAGCTTGAATGCTTAGGATGTAAGTATCTCATTGAAGATTTCCCTTGTCTTCATTGACCCTCAACTTCACCAACCATGATGTCCTTCTCTAGAGACTGGTCTTTCCTGATGTCATGCCCAAAGTAAGTGAATCTAAGTCTTACCGTCTTCCCTTCTAACAAGCGTTCTGGATGTATTTCTTCTAAAACTGATTTGTTCATTCTTCTGATGTATTCAATACTCATTGCCAACACCACAGTGTGACTGTATCAATGAAAATCCTATGTATCTCAAAAGAAGACCTCATTTTAGAGATGAGGAAATAGGTTCTCAGGAAGGTAAAGCAGCGCTTACTCTTGGAACACAGAGTTGGAAAAGAGTCAAGAGTGAACTCACAGTTCTAAACTGGTCTTAAAGTTGAAAGTATGTGTGAGCATCCTGGTAGAACAGATGTAGAAAGCATGGGTGAGCATCCCTGGTGTATAGATGTAGAAAGCATGGGTGAGCATCCCTGGTGGCATAACACATAAGCTGTTGTGAAGAACTTTCCAGGATGGTCCAAACCCCTGTACAGACCACTCCCCGGTACCAAGATGAGCTGAGCAGCCTTGACCCTCAGGTCTCCAAATTGTAGTTCTATGCCTCAGCTTTCCCAGCCATATCCTACTTCTCAAACTGTATAGTCATGCCTCATTTCCCCAAAATCAGGAGATGAACTTCATGAGGTTAGAAAACATACCTTGTCTTATTTATCACTGGTTGCCCAGCACACGGTCACTGTTATATGTTGGATCAATGGATGGATGGAAGGCTGGTGTGACATTTCAGTTCCAAGGCACAGCTTAGAAATTTTTATTAGTAAATATCTTTGATAATTTTACATGCAGAGTAGCCAGATCTGTTATCTTTAAAAAAAAAAAAAAGAATAGAAAACGTAAATCAACATTTTAAAGGCCATAGGCCTTTAAATACACTAGCTGTGTATTTGCCATCTTCCCCCTGTGTTGTATATTGATTATAGTTATGCATGTAAATATATTTATTAAAGACAATCTCTAAATGCATGACTGTGGTTTTTATCCATGCCTCTGGGAAATCACTTGGACAAAACAACTGGGAAGAGAATGAAGCCAAACATTTATTTAGTATCCACTGAGCGTCAGGTTGTTTTATTAAATATTACCTCATCAGATCCTCTCAACCACTTTGCCAGGTGGGTGATTTGTCCCGTTTTACACAGATAAGGGGATGAAGTACAGTAAGGTGGCATGTCTTCCCTCAGGCCGCACGGCTGGTAAATGACAGAATGTGCTTTGAATTCAGATGCGCTCAGTCCCAAACCCCGCTCAGTCCTGGCTTCCCCATGTAGCCTGCCTGAGCAGAGGGCCTTATGGGAGCCATGGAATGGGAGCTGTACCTGTGTTATTATGTTACTCCTCCTGGCAGCTCTCTATGGGAGGCACTGCCATCAGCCCCATTTTGCTGGTGAGGACACTATGATGCAGAACCGAATACTCTTCCACAGTCACAAATGCAATCCCCGCCGGAAGTCCTGTGGTAGGATTTCATGGCCATGGCCCAGTGAAGGCAGAAGATTTGGGGCCTCAGGGGCTTGCTCAGTGTCCTAATTCCTTTATTACACTCTCTTTAGAGTCACAGCTTTTTAACTCTTGTTAAAATGCAAATCGTACCTGGAAGGAATAACAAAGAAAAGCATTATCAGCCTGGGATAAAGCTAGGCCACATTTGTGTCCAGATTCCATCCTCAGAAGCTTTGGGTGCTTTTTAATAACCTAAAAAATTGTGGGTGGGGGTGGGGAGAGCAGTAATTCACGCTCGTTGTAGAAATTTGGAAAATGCAGAGAAGTAAAAATAATGAAGAAAAAACAAAGAAGATTTAAAAATCCCCTGAAATCTCTCAGGGGTGGATACTTGAGTTTTATCTCTGCCAGAATCTTCTCCCTTACATCAAGCAAGAGTACTCAATTTTGCTCTGGGAAATCATAGACCACCCCATCTCCTCCATGATCCACTTACCGACTCTGTTAAGTGCCATCGAGTTGGTTCCAACTCATAGTGACCCTGTATAGGGTTTCAGAGGAGTTGCTTGTGGGCTTGAATTGCTGACCTTGCGATTAAAAGTTCAGTGCTTGTCCTCCATCACCATACCAGGGTAGGGGAACTTAGGACCCAGAAACGGCCAATCAGAGCATCAAGAGGACTCACAGTGATTGGTTCAGGGAAGGGTGCATGAACAAATCAAGCCTTACTCTGAACTTTGACTTGACTGGTTGGGAAAAAGGCATTTTCTCCTTCTGCCTTTCTAAACGACAGAGGGGCTGGGAACAGTGTCAAATATACTACAGATTGAAAAGAACTCATATGAACAAAGAATGCAAACTATCTTGACAGTTGCTCGTATTGATTCCATAAGAAATAATGATTTTTGTCTCTATTAAAATAATTTTATCACATTATTTGTCTCATTATTAAAATAATTTTCTCCAGTTTCTTTCTGGAGTCCCTGGGTGGTGCAAACAGTGAATAAACCCAAATGCAAACCAAAAGTTGGGAGCTAGAGCCCCCAAGGCACTTTTCTAAGGTGCCTTGGAAAAAAGTCCTGGCAATTTCCTTCCAAAAAAATCAGTTATTGGAAGCCCTATGGAGCGAAGTTCTACTGTGACATACGCCAGGTCTCCCTGAGTCAGAATCAAAGCAATGGGAACAGATTTGCTTTTGTGTTTTGGTTGTTTTAGTGAGACTTAAGTCTGTTTTTCACTTTTCATTGAAGGAATCCCAAATGATATAGAACTAGGCACTAACAGAGAGAAGGGCCCCAAGTTCTTGGGACTGTGTACCTTGGGAGGAGCATATTTTTGGGAGGTATATCAGTGGAGGTGGTGGTGGGTGTTCTAACATAATGCCATCTCAGCAGTCACCTGGAAATTCCAGGATTCTCCTCAAGATTTCTACCTGTTCTTAGATGGATATATGTTTCCAGGGGTCTTGCTTCCATACCTTGTGGCTCTACATCGCCACAGACATGAGCTTCCTATTTGAATCTTATTTAAAAAAAAAAAAAAAAAA
>NW_006408660.1:335660-339601 GCF_000296735.1 Chrysochloris asiatica | reverse complement strand
TTGACAACTTCAATCTTTTCTCCATTGATAAGAATGTTGTTTATTGGTCCAGTGGTGAGGATTTTTGTTTTCTTTACATTGAGATGCAACCCATATCGAAGACTGCTCTTTCATCTTCATCAGTACGTTTTAAATCCTCTTCACTTTCAGCAAGCAAGGTTGTATCATCTGTGTGTCACAGATTGTTAATGACTCTTCCTCCAATCCTGATGCCATGTTTTTCTTCATATAACCCAGCTTCTCGGATTAGTTGCTCAGCATACAGGTTGAATAAGTATGGTGAAAGAATACAACTCTGTCACACACCTTTCTTAATCTGAAACCATTCAGCGTTTCTATGTTTTGTTAGAATAACTGCCTCTTGAACCATGTACAGATTTCTCATGAGCACAATTAAGTGTTCCAGAATACTCATACTTTACAATGTTGTCCATAGCTTGTCATGATCCACACAATCGAAAGTCTTTGTGAAAGCTGTTGTCCTTAGTGTGACCCAAAATCAGAGCTCTTGGAAGCTGCAGTCTCAGAATTACCTGGAACAACCCGGGGCCTTGAAGGAGAAAAACATGTCAGCCCTTTTGGCCAAGTGGCATCTTGGTCAGTGCTCATCTGTGGCCAGTCTCTCTGTCTATTGAAATCCAAAGCAAACTCTGAGGTGGAGTTTAATGAAGGTTTAGTGGGGGTCAGAGGGTGGAGTACAAAGAGCACATTGAGGGCAAAGCTTCCTACAATCCCCTAACATGTCTAAATCTTCTTCCATGCCTTTTTGCAAATCCCACACGTATCCTCCTGGTGTGGTGCTGAAGGATAAGCACTGGACTGCTACCAGTTGCTCCTTGGAAACCCAATGCAGGTTTGCTGTGCAGAACTGATTCAATGGCACTTAAGAATTAACAACAACATGGCTTCTCCTTTGCTCCCATCCCATTCCAGTCAAGACTGTTTCTCCCCCCATTTCTCATCTACCTTGCCTCTTCAACCCCCTCAGCTTGAACACCCACTCAGTAATGGGACCCCCAATCCACCCATGTGCCCATGTCAGTCTCTCCCAGAAGTCTAAAATTCTCTGTGTTCTTTCCCTCTGGCAGCATGTTGGATACAGATAGAACACATTGGGAACCAGCACGGATGCTGAATTCAGACTTAATCTGTGCAAGCTGGGTGATCCCAGACCAGCAGCATCGTCTCAGTGGATTGTTTCCCATCTATAACATGAGGATATTATGAATACATGACTCCTAAGGTAGCTGTATTAAATGAGACGAGGTCTGCAGAGTGCCTGCTCTGTAGAGAGAGTGTAGTCACTACCGCCATCAGCACTGTTATTTATACCCTGGAGAATGTCTGAGGTCAGTAGGGCAAGTATGGTTCCAGTTTTCTTATGTTCAAGTCCCAGAGAGATGAGGTGAGTTGCTCCAGCACCCATACCAGAGATAAAGCCCAGTTCTCTTAGGTTTCACCCCATCTTCTTGAGGCCAAGCCCTGAGTAGGTAGGGACTGGATGGATGCTGCTTAAGTACTGTGGGGAGAGGAGGCTCTTCTTTCCTGGAATTGGTTTTCACAGCCTTGACATTAAATCATGATAACGCATGCTATGCTGTTGTGCTGCATTTGGGTCTTGCCAATAACATTACTTCCAGGCACAAATCCAGAAAATCCATTTTGCTTTTCTCAACAGAGTCTGGAGTGACCTATCTGAGTCCCTCAGTTGGTGCCCTACTAAGCCATTTCTCAGAGCAGCCCACTGGGGACTTCCCCTGGCTGCCTGGATGACCCTTACTTTTAGTCTGATGAGGAGAGTTGACCACTATATTGCTTGGCTGTGATGAGGACCCTTTTTGGAGCACTTCCATCATTACCTTAAAGCCCAGAATTCAGAGGTTGTCGCCGGACACCCAGTTAGCTGCCAAAATTCCCTCATTTACTGGCATCAACACATGGTACTTCATACCACAGTGTGGTAGTGAGGGAATGTTGAAGTCCAAAGCCTAGGTGTGCCACTTTGTGGATCTGGGAAAGTTGCTTAGTCTTTCTGAGACTACAGTTCATAATTTAATTGGCTAACTGAATAATGGAAAATGAATAAATAATAGTTACTTCACAGTGTTGTGGTCATTCAGTGACTCTGTATCTGATGGCTCTGGTATAACAATACCACATAACCAATAGCCATAAAACCCCAACAACACACATGAAAGACCAAGTAGCCAACATGTACCAAAGGACTGTTCCAAACACAAGCTCATATAAATGTCTTTCTCATGCTGGTGGATTTTAGCAGACATCATGCCTTCTCCACCACTGCCAATGTCTGAAGGTCAGAGGTGAAGCCGACCTGAGTCCAGCCCTCGGGAAACTCCAAGTTCAGGAAGGAATATGAGTCATAGGCTCACTTCACCTCAATACCAGTGAGACGAGGAAAAACAACAAAAGAGAGCTGTTTGGAAAACAGAGCTCTTGCGTCCCTCTGAGCCTGGAGTTCAGAGGGAAACCTGTGAACTTTAACACTGCACATAAAGAGGCCTAGGACATAGCAGGAGGCACCTCCTCTGAAGGCAAAAACACAGGATGGGAGAAATAGAAGCAATCCATACATCTGAAGCTAGTTTCTGATGTCATTTTATTTCATTTAAAATAGAAATAGAGTTATTTTTCTGACTATGAAAGATTTCATGCTCATAAAAAATAACTACATGTATTTGAGAGTGGGACTATATTGCAATTACTCAACTATTCTCATCATTAGTGGATATTAGAGTTTATTTCAAGTTTCACTCTTGTCAGTGAACCTAAAATGAGGTAGCACTGTAGGATCAGCTCTGAACTGCGAACCACGAGGCCAGCAGTTCAAAGACACTAACTGCTCCTCGGTAACCCAATGAATTGGAGTTGACTTGATTGCAGTTAACAACAACAACCATATAAATGTGTGTGTGTGTGTGTGTGTGTGTGTGTGTATAGCACTGGTATTGCTGTAGGGTAAGCACTGGACTGCTAACCACAAGGTGGACAGTTCAAACCCAACAGCTGCTTCACAGGAGAAAGATGAGGCTTTCTGATCTCATAAAGAGTTATAGCCTCAAAAATGCTATACAGGAGAGAACAAACAAGACGGCGGATCTAGAGGAAGTGTAATAAAGAGTTCCGCTAACAACAACACAGAATACCCGACCAAGTAGGCTAAGGGATGGTCCCAGAACTCTGAACCATATATAAAGGAATATTTAGAAGGTTGGAAGACTTACAGCTGGGGGAATGTGAGGCAGAAGCAAGAAATCCATTGCTTTCTAGTTCAGGATGCTCAGCTGCTCCAGGCGCCGCCATCTTGGGTGAGACCAAGCAAGGGAAGGATTGGAGCGGCCACAGATGCCTGGCAGAACCACGGAGATAAAGGTGTGGACATTCTTTTCTCTTGGTAGCTGTTCATTGGTCCCTTGCTGTCTGCACAATCCATCCTGGTGACTATAGAGGTGCCTGAGCTAGTGGACACCCCAGCCCCACTCTCGGAGGGTTCTACTACGCATGTGCACAGATATCCTTGAAATTTAAAGAGACCGTTTCCAATTAAAACCAAATGGCCACATCCGGCCCTGAACTGTTTACAACTAGAAAAAAAGGCCTGAATGGGGATTGTGGAGTGGGACAAGCAGACAAAAAAGGAAATAAGCCAAAAATTAAATGCTAGGTTACATCAAAACGACCAACAGTGGTATCTTGAAACTTCTCAGGAAGAAGAGTGAAAAGGGAAGCCCATTTCCTGATCACATCTACCTGGAGGCAATCAGAAAGCATAAAAAATTCCAAAATACATACCCATCTAAGTATCAGGGCCACAGATAACCCTGGAATATACCTAAAAAACAGAAGCAGATGACCATATCTGCACATGTCCAGAAAAGAGATAAAGTGACTGAGGCAAATGAGTTGGAAGTAGACCTACA
>NW_006408660.1:334515-335393 GCF_000296735.1 Chrysochloris asiatica | reverse complement strand
AAGAAGAAAGAAATCCAATTGTACAAATCATTTTTGAAGATAGTAGAATATTCTTCAGATTTCAGGGCTAGGGTAGAAGACAGAAAATGGTTTATGTAACTTCTAACTAAATAACATTGGAGTGGAACCTCGGGCACCACAGGTTTAAAAATTTCCCTTGGTTGGTATTTTTTGGGGGTGGTGGTGGGAAGATTCCAAACCCTTTTCCTTACCATAGGTCCAGTCTCTCACCATCTTGTTTGGTTTTCTTATCCTCTCCTCAATGAGTTTTTCTAATCTCTCTTCCCTATCTACTCCCTCCCTTAGAATAAAAAATAAGTTACTCATTTTACCTAATTGTTGTTGTTGTTAAGTGTCATCGAATGGATTCTGACCCATAGTGACACTGTATAGGGTTTCCAAGGAGCAGCTGGCGAGCTTGAATCATCGACCTTGCAGTTCAAATGGCTTTGCAGTCTGGTGCATTAACCCACAGCACCACACCAGGACTCCTGATACATAATTTTTTTTCTCTAAAACATGGAGACTTGACATCCAAGTCCTTGTATTTTACCATCTATAAGATTTCAGTAACTAGCTCTTATGGTTAGTGTCATCTAGTCAGTTCTGACTCATAGTGATCCTGTATAGGGTTTCCAAAGAGTGGATGATGAGTTTGAACCATTGACCTTGTGGTTCAACCTGGCCTTGCAGTCTAGTGCATATGCTATAACACCATACCAGGACTCCAAGTAGCTCTTAAGAGAATAATATTTATCCACCTAATGCGGAAATCATTGGACAATCTCTTTGATATTCCCTGTGAGTAAAATTTTACTAAAGGTAATACAGAAGCAGCTGCAAGCTTACATTGACAGAGAACTTCCAGAGGTTCAAGC
>NW_006408660.1:331272-333459 GCF_000296735.1 Chrysochloris asiatica | reverse complement strand
GAAGTTGCAATCATGCTTTTCAGATATATGACCACAGATCAGCCCAGCAAACTTTACTTTGGTTTTACCTCACCATATTCCATGGACATCATCCCAGGAGCCAGGGACCTGTCTCCAATTCCAGGCAACTCCTGCGAACTTGAGAATTGGTGATGTTCAATGTGAACTTGAGAAGGATTGGGGTCTAAAAGTGAAAGTGAACCTATTCCATTTAATCGCGTGCTTACTCTGTGCCTGACTTTGAGTCAGGGGCTTTACATTGGCCTCATTCAGTCTTCATGACAACCTGGGGGAGTGGGGTACCAAGATGGGGAAGCTGAAGTTTGGAGTAGCCAGGTGGCTTAGGCAAGATGGTGCAGAGCTTTGAACTCAGGAACGTACCAGAATCACTGGTTATAGATGGAACAGCAGAGTTTCCATTCCTCTTGCCCCATGTGGACTGGCCTGCATTGTTAAATCTAGTTTTCTGGGATTATTTCACCCTCCAAATGACTTGGCAACAGCAAGAGCTCAGAGTCCTGCTCCTCACACTCCAAATTGAATTACATCCATCAGCCCTGGCCCCAGCACTATTGTTCCCAGGGCCTTCCCAGCTTTAATTAGAATCTTTTTATTTTCCCTGGGAGAGAAAGGACAGCCATTCCCAGCTTCCTTAACCTTGCCGGGGGCCTGAAATGGAACTGCAAGGCTTGGGGGCCGTTAGATGGAACTTCAGGTGGGAAAAGGCATGGAGGGCTCGATTCTGCACTTAAATGGGGCTGAGAGGGGGAAGGAAGAGGAGCTCTGTCTTGTCCCACCCCTGGCTGATGTAGCATGATGCTCCAAATGGCAAGGTGGAAGCCCAGCAGGAAACACCTTGAAGAGGACATGCACATGTGCTCACACTCAGTCAGGCACAGGGCTGCACGGGGGTGGCGTGGTGTGTGTGTGGGTGGAAACCAGGAGTTAACTCATCATGTACAGAATGAAATTCAAGGACAGGAACATCACTGCCCTGCATTTGTAGAGGCTGCTAGGCAACAGAAATGGTTAACCTCACACACAAAGGGTAATGTGGCAGAATGATAGGGCAGCACCGCCTCATAGAAATATAATGTGAGCCCTGGTGTGGTGCTGTGGGATAATGCACTGGATTGCAAGGTCGGTTTGAACCACAAGGTCTGCAGTTCAAACTCACCAGTCATTCCTTGGAAACCCTATACAAGGTTGCTATGAGTCAGAACTGACTCAATGGCACTTAACAATAATATGCAATATAGGGAGCTTTGGAAGCATAGTGGTTATGTGTTGGACTGCTAACCGCAAAGTCAGTAGTTCAAATCTACCAGCTGCTCTGCAGGAGAAAGATGAGGCTTTCTATTCCCATAAAAATTATTGCCTCGGAAACCCTATGCAGGGCTGCTATGAGTCGGAACCGACTTGCCAGTGTACCACCACCACCATATGTAATGTGGGGTCCTAGTATGGTGCTGTGGGATCAGCACTGGACTGCTAATTACAAGGTTGGCATCTCAAACCCACCAATCACTCCTCAGAAAACCTGTTACGGGGTGGCTATGAGCCGTAACTGACTCAGTAATACCTAACAACCATAACAAATATGTGGAGTCATGGTCTAGTGCTGTAGGAACGGCACTGGACTGCTAACCACAAAGTTGGTGGTTCAAGCCCACAAGCTGCTCCTTGGAAATCCTATATAGGGGCTCTGTTATGAGTCAGAACCGGCTTGACTGCATTAAATAACAACAATATGTAATGTCAATTTTTTTAGTGGTAGTGATGATGATTGTGTGTCACTGAGTAGGTTCCAACTCACAATGACCCTGTATAGGGTTTCCGAGGCTATAAATCTTTATGGGAGCAGAAAACCTCATCTTCCATGGAATGGCTGGTAGTTTTGAACTTCTGGCCTTGAGATTAGCAGTCTAACTTATAACCACTATGCTACCACTGGTTCCTTAGATTTTTGAGTGGTGGTGGTGGTTATGTGCCATGGAGTCGGGTCCAACTCATAGCAACCCTGTATAGGGTTTCTGAGGCTGTAAATCTTTATGGGAGCTGAAAACCTCATCTTTCTCCCATGGAACGGCTGGTAGTTTCGAACTGCCGACCTTGAGGTTAGCAGCCCATCTTGTAACCACTGTGCTACCAGAGATCCTTATATTTTCTAGTAGTTACATTAAAAAA
>NW_006408660.1:326165-331142 GCF_000296735.1 Chrysochloris asiatica | reverse complement strand
TAACTTGATGACAATGGATTTGGTTTTGGTTTGGGTATTTTATTTTACCCAGTATATCCAAATCACACCATTATGTACTCAATATGTAAAATGATTGGCAACGTACTTTAAATGAAGTCTTCAAAATCTGGTATGTGTAGAATATTGTTTAGGCTTAAAGAGAAGTAAAGTTCTGATGTATGTTGATACTGTGGATGACGCTTGAAAACATAATACTGCATGAACTAAACCAGGCACAAAAGGACAACTATTGTATGATCCCACCTCTATGAAATATCTACAACAGGCAAATGCACAGTTGGGGAGTGAGGAGTCACTGTGGAAGGGATACTGAGTCACTGTTGGGGAAATAAAAAACACTTGGAAATGGTTTGTGTTGATGGTTGCACAATCTGTTAGTGAGTCAACGTCACTGAATCATACACTTTGACATCATTCAATGGCAAACACTTTGCCACATCTATTTTACCACATTAACAAAACCTGGTAGGTGGCTTACACTTCACATCTTGACTTGGAATTGAGAACCCTGGTGTGGTTCTGCAGGATAATGCACTGGACTGCAAGGTTAATTTGAACTGCAAAGTTAGTGGTTCTAACTCATCAGCCACTCCTTGGAAACTCTGTGCAGGGTTGCTATGAGTCGGAGCCAGCTCAATGGCACTTAACAACAAGAAGAGCTCAGCAGCCATGCGTCATGAATGAGAGTTACATGGGACGGTGCAGGGATGGTGCAAGCACTTCGATTCTTGGGGTTCAAGCCCTGTGTTGATGTTTATTAGTGGACAAGTTGTGAATTGCTGTTTTCTCACTTACTTCACATAGCAAATGCCTTTAACAGAGTGCCTGGATGTTGTAGATCCTCCCATACTAGCTAATGGATTATTATTGCCATAGGATAAGAACAATATTAATAATTGCTGTTGGTAGGTAATGTGGAGTTGTTTCCAACTCGTAATAATTCTATATACAACAGAATAAAACACTGCCCAGTTCTATACCATCTTAAACAGCTAATATCTATGAGGCAGAGCCTGTGAGTAGTGCAGATAGCTAAGCACTCAGCTACTCACCAAAAGGTGGGTGTTTTGAACCTACCCAGAGGTGCTTCAGAATACAAGCCTGGCAGTCTGATTCTGAAAGGTCACAGCCATGGACCGCAGTTCTCTGAAGCACATGGGGTCACCATGAGACAGAAATGACCCGCTGACCTTGCAGTTCAAACTGATCTTATGGTCAAGCACTTATCCTACAGCGCCACACCAAGACTTTTTTTTATTAGAAATGGACAGTTCCAATGAGTTTTGAACATTTTACTTTATCACTTGAAACCTCAATGTCTCTGCTGTAACATGGGGACAATGGGTTTCCTTCAGCCTGGAGGGAACGGTGAGCATATTTACTTGTTGGTATTTGCACTTCCCCTCTGTGTGGTGATTTACAGTGGCAATAAAGGGAAGCCAGAGAGGAAAAGACTCAGTCCCGTGGGCATCTGCAGAGCAGCATGGCTCACCTTGGTGGTGTCCTACCTTGCCGACTCCTCAGGGGAATTTCACTTTTCCTTCACTCTCTGAGGCGATTCAAACACCCGTGACTATGTGCATATCCTCAGAGCCCTAGATGAAAGAAGACAAAAATGACCCTCACAAAGTCAGTACCTTAGAGAGGGACATTCAGGCGTGGTCCCCAGCCTCCTCCTTCCTCTGTTGAGCTCGATGGCAAAGGAACATTCTAACCCATCTGTCTCCTGGGTTCTGCTGACAAGGACTTCCTTGGGCTGCTGTAATTAAGACTCTGTCACAGCCTCCACTACAAACAGAAATTTCTTGGGGATTTGGAGTCAGCTGTCAAAATGGCTCTGATTAGGAACTGTGCATGTAAACTACAAGCCCTGAAGCTCATGGTTTTGAAAGTGTGTCTGGGGGGTTTTCTGTGGAACCTCACATCTCTGTCTTTCTATATAGATTTCAAAGGATCCTGTGGCTCCAAGTCAGACAATGGGTTCAAACCCTCCATCTGCCACATGTACCTGAGTGACTTTTGACAAGTCTCTGAGCCTTGATTTGCCTACCTGAAAAACAGAATTATTGTTGATAATAATGGCACTGTGACCAAGACCATAAATGTCCCCCTTCACCTGCTATTCTTCTGTTGTCTCACCTGTATTCTAGTTGGGACCATAGCCACCTGGAATAAAAACTTCATTTCCCAGCACTCTTTGCTGCTAAGGGAAGCCATTGGACTGCCTACTTGTTGTTGCAATAGAAGTACAAGTGTCACATGCAACTGCTTGGAAGGAACTTTAAGGAAATAATTGAATCTTTCTTCCTCCTTCCTGCTGGCTGGAATATGGTCCTAATGCTGGTGCTCCAGTGGCTCTTTGGGTCCCTGCAGAGGAAATGATATGCTGAGGATGGCAGAGCCACAAGAAAGAAGGAGCTGGGATGGCTTATACCTGCCCAGACTACCCATTTCTGGACTTAGTTAAGTCACTACTATTTTTTTTTTTTTTGGTCTTTACAGCTCGTTTGAATCTTAATGGACCCCCTTTGTCCTGAGGATTATATGAGCTAATTTATGCAACTAGCTTAACATAGTTCCTGGCACATAGTAATCAGTCCATATGTTACAGATGTCAGCATTATTTTAAAAAGCAAGAAGGAAAGAGATGGTGAATTGTGACTGGGCAAGCTGGTACCTCATTTCTGAAAAAGAAATTCCAAATGCAATTCCCAGAGGCTGGTTTTATTTGGGTTGAATGGAGTCCAGATCCTTAGGTGGCACCTCCTCTTTCTGCTTCTGGGATTCCAGCACTGCCTCACTCTAATGGATCAGAACACCTGCCTTATGGATTGACTGTGTGCCTGGAAGTTTTTCACTAAAGCATTCTTCACACTGGCTTCAGTTTTTCTTATATACTTGTATTGCTATTTTCAACACTTATTCACCAACTACTATGGGTCTGACATTGAACTAAGCTGGAATAAAACTGATCCAATTTGCCTGAAACATACAGCCCATAAGGGAAGACCTAATTACACAAATCATAAGTTAATTTAAACAGTCATTAATACTTTAAGGACAATAAATACAGGGTACTGTGATATCTATGACAAAGGAAGGCATAATTACATTATTGTAATCATTACATTATTGTCATTATTACAGGTGCACATACATACACACAGAAATAAATATGGAAGGAGATATTCCAAAATGTGAATGTTGATTTGGATAAGGATTGTTCGGACAGGACTCTTTCCATTGCACACTTACTTAAGTAGGAAAAGGAATTTTTGTCTTATGTATCAACTTGGACCATATGAAATTAGAATTTTTAGGTCAGATTTAGCAAGTACATTAATTGCATATGGTTCTGCCTAAAAACTGAAAGGACTCCCTGGTGTGGCACTGTAGTTTAAGCACTTGACCTCTAGATTGGCTTGAACCATAAGGCCAATGGTTCAAATTCACCAGCTGCCCCTCAAAACCCTATACAGGGTCACTATGAGTTGGAACTGACTCGATGGCACTTAACAACAATAGCAATATATAAGGAATGGTTTCAGGTGTAGCTGTATCCAGGTGCTCAGTCAATGTTGGAAATCTCTCTCTCTCTCTCTTTCTTTTAAAGTTTTTATTGTGAATTAAGTGAAAGTTTACAGGGCAGATCATCAGTTTTACATTCAATAAATCATACATCTTGTTTCATTGCAATGATATGATCCCCTCCATGTACCACCAGATAACAATATTTTTATTTACTCACTTTAGCTCTTTTTTTTAAAAAACATTCAGACATATATATATAATAACTTAAACCACCAAAGGGCACATTCTGCAAATCTGCCTTCTGGCTGCCAGCTCTTAGTCCCTTTCTTTCCATGAATCTAGAGTCCTCAGCTGCTCCCTATCTTCATGTCCCCATCTCTGCTGCCATCTCTGGTATCGCTGCTTCTCTGGATAAGGTCTTGCATTACGCTTGTGCTCTTCTACCTTGATGGTCCTAAGGTCCTTTGTTTATGGACTGTAAGATTAACTACTCCCCCATTTTTGTTACCAAACTTCTACCTTTACAATGGTGACAGTGGCAATCAGTTATGATAACCATTACTCACTATTGAATCATAAGAATCTTATCCCCATCACTTTTAACCAGACCCATCTAGACAAGATGAAAACTATTCAGTGGGGACTCTTTCTGTCCCCTACCCCCCCAACACACACTCTTAAACTAAACTCTGTATTAAAAGCTTATAAGCCAGGGAACAAACAAGATGGCTAATTGGGTGGAAGTGAAGTAAAGCTCTCAGCCAGCAACAACACAGAATACCCGACCAAACAGGTTCAGAGGATGGTCCCAGAACTCTGAACCATATATAAAGGAATATTTATAAGGATGGAAAACTTACAGCTGGGGGAATTTGAGGCAGAAGCAAGAAATCCAATGCTTTCTAGTCCGGAATGCTCAGCTGCTCCAGGAGCCGCCATCTTGGGTGAGACCAAGCAGGGGAAGGATTGGCACGGCCACAGACATCTGGCAGAACCGCAGATATAAAGGTGTGGTCATTCTTTTCTTTTGGTAGTTGTTCATTGGTCCCTTGCTGTCTGTGCACCTCCATTCTGGTGACTATAGGAGTGCCTGAGCTAGTGAGCACCCCAGCTCCATCCTTGGAGGGTTCTACTACGCATGTGCACAGATCTCCTTGAAATTTAAAGAGACACTTTCCAATTAAAAGCAAATGGTCACAGACGGCCCTGAACTGTTTACTACTAAAAAAAAGGTCTGAACGGGGATTGTGGAGCGGGACAAGCAGACAAAAAAGGAAATAAGCCGAAAACTAAATCCTAAGTTGCATCAAAATGACCAACAGTGGCATCTTGAAATTTCTCAAGAAGAAGTATGAAAAGGGAAACACATTTCCTGATCATATCTACCTGGAGGCAATCAGAAAGCATAAAAAATACCAAAATACA
>NW_006408660.1:312132-313098 GCF_000296735.1 Chrysochloris asiatica | reverse complement strand
TATTTTATCCTGTAATCTACCTGACCTTCCCACCACCTGGATCTCTGTTCCTCTGTGTTTACCTTCTTTCACATTGTAATTGTTTTGATCATAGACTGAAGTCCCAGATCCTCTGAATTTGTTCTTATGGTTTTATTCTGATCTGGAGTCTTCCATTTGTCAATTGAGTTCCAGATGGTGTTGCCATGTATGTCAATCTCTGGTTGTTGTCGGTTCTCAGTCCACAAAACTCCCTTTATGATGTTTTTCAGTGCAGGGTTGGCTTTGGCAAAATCCCTTAGCTTCTCTTTATCCTGGAATGTTTTGATTACACTGTCATATTTGACTGACAGCTTTGCTTGGTAGAGGATTCTTGGTTGGTAGCTTTTTTTTCTTTCAGGGATATATATATATATATATCCTCATTACCTTCTTGCCTGCATGGTTTCTGCTGAGAGATCCAAGCTTACTCTGATTTGCTTACCTTTGTATGTTACAATTCTCTTTTTCCTAGCTGCTTTCAGGATTCTGTCTTTATCTTTGATTTTGGAGACCTTGATTATTATATGTCTTGGTGATTTTCTTTTAGGGTCTATCCTTCCTGGGGTTCGCTGAGCTTCTTGAATGCTTATCTTTTTTGCTTTTCAGGATGTTAGTGAAATTTTCTTCCAGAAGCTTTTGAACTATCTCCTCTGTGGACTTGTGTGATTCTTCCTGTTCCAGAATGCTGATAATTCTAAACTTATTGCTTTTCATGTTGTCCAACATGAATTTTAGATCCTCTTCAGATTTTTTTTATCCTTTTTTCCTGCTTGTTCTTCTTAGTAGCATTGAGAGATTTATCTTCTAGCTCACTTGTTCTGCCTTCCATCTCTTTAATTTTACTCCTTTGCCCTTTCAGTGTATTGTCCATTTCTGATATTCTACTATTAATCGTTTGAACATCTTTCTGTAGGTTTTGAATTGTTTCCAATGCTGTATCTATCT
>NW_006408660.1:306638-310852 GCF_000296735.1 Chrysochloris asiatica | reverse complement strand
TCTTGCCCAAGATGGCTACTCAGGGAGCAGCTGAGTGCCTTGTATTAGAAAGCACTGGATTTCTTACTTCTGCTATAAATTCCACTGGCTATAAGCCTTCCAACTTTCTCAATATTCCTTTATATGTGGGTCAGAGTTTGGGACCATCCTCTGAACCTGGCTGGTCCGGTATTCTGTGTTGTTGCTGATAGAGCTCCTCACTGCACTTCTACCCTATCTGCCATCTTATTTGTTCTCAGAAATACTTCTCTTTGCACTCATGAGCTTTCCTTTCCTCAGTAGAATTGACTTCATTCTCAGGAAGGTCCTTCACAGGCTATAGCAAGAATGGCCACTCTGTTCCTAGCCTCTCTGTAATATAGAAAAGCAGGAAGGGAAAAATGCCTCTTTCCCAATGATTCAAGTCAAAGTTCAGGCCACGGCTTGGTTTGGTCGTGTACCCTTCCCTGAACTAAGCAAGGTGCGCCCTTGTGATGCTCCAATTGGCCATTTCTGGGTCCTATGCTACCCTACCATGGTGTGCACGGTAGCATAAGCATCAGTGGTTCAAGCACACCAGCTGCTCATTGGAAAGCCTACACAGGGTTTCTATGAATTGGAACTGAGTTGACGGCACTTGACACCAATACAACAACAATAGGGTTTCCAATGACTGACTTTTCAGAAGTAAATGGCCAGACCTTTCTTCCAAGGTACTTTGGGGTGGATTCTAACCTCCAACCTTTTGGTTTGCAGTCAGCTGCATTCACTGTTGGTACCACCCAGGGATTCTAGAAAACAAACAAACAAAACAAAACTGGAGAAAATAATTATAATAATATACTTTATGAAACCAACAGAGCCAAAGTATTATTATTTCAACATGGTGGAATCAGTATGAAAACGTATCTATGAGTTAGTTTACATTATTTTTTCACATAAATTCTTTTAAATCTGGTGTGCATTTCACACTTACAGCATGTGTCAATTTGGACTAGCCACATTTCCAGCACTCAGTAGTCACATGTGGTTACTGTAGTGGACATCACAGTAGAAGAATGATGCCTTATGTAATCCTCCCAGTAGGAGCATGGTAGCTCCACAGGATAAGCCTTGGACTTTGAGCCACAAGGTCGGCAGTTTGAGTCCACTAGCCATTCCTCAGGAAAGAGATGAGGCTTTCTGCTCCTGCAAAGATGTACAGCCTTGGGAACCCTATACAGGTGGCTATGAGTCAGAACTGACTTGACAGCACTTGACAATAACAATCCTCCCAGTAGCTCTGTGGGTTATGAACAGTCCCATTTCACTGATGAGGACATGCAGGATCTGCCAAGTAAGTGACTTGCCCAAATCCACACAAAGAACTACTGTTTGAGGCTGTCTGACTGGTCCTGCTGGGAACAGGGTCGCTTGACCTCCTCCGGAGCATCCATGACCCTCTCGGGTCATCCACCTCCAAGCCATTGATTACCACCATGATTTATGGTCCTTCTGCCAGGCAGCCCTGGAGACATAATTAATTTGTTTCTGCTGTGGCGTCTTGCCTGGATGCCCTCACCTTCCTGCACTGCCTCTGCTTTCAGCCCAGACGATCGATTCCAAGTCATCAATGGGGCTTCACTATAACCTACAGCTGCAGTTAGATTTGCTTAACCAGGCACTTGCTTAGAGCTGCTCCTGTGACAATTTTATTGGTCCAAGGGCATCATATTTCAGTGTGTGTTTCCACCCCCGATTCTTGGTACTGGATCAGCTGGGGATGGATGCTGGGTCCACTGCTTTGTGTATTACATTGGAACCCACACTTCTTCTTCTAGGTAAGAGGAAACCCGGCTGACTGGAGTATAATTGATCATTTGACCTGAAAGAGATTACCTGTCAACCAAGCAGCATTTATCGAGCTCCATCTGTGTGCTCAGCTCTGAGTGGGGCATTATCACTGATGACAGCAGCAGAAACAACAACAACAACAACAGCTAGCATTTATTTGGTCCTTTTTATGTTCCAAGTATTGTTCAAACATGTTGCACATATCCTAACAATTTTACAGGAGAGAAATCTGAGGCTCAGAAAAATGAGTGCTTCTCCAAGGCCACATAGCTAGAGAAGGATACAATTGGGACCCAATTCTCCATCAAATACTCTGCCCTCAAGGGTCCACTGCCTTACTGAAGAGGTAAGATACATACCCAAGAAAAATCTAATCAATAATACGGGAGCTATTGTTTCTGGATGACTACTACTAATAATACAGCAGATACTTGCAATATTTTGAAAACTCAGAATGTTCCAGGCA
Source organism: Chrysochloris asiatica (assembly GCF_000296735.1). NCBI lineage: Eukaryota > Metazoa > Chordata > Mammalia > Afrosoricida > Chrysochloridae > Chrysochloris > Chrysochloris asiatica. The sequence goes on along the minus strand of NW_006408660.1, from coordinate 308,574 downwards.
CTGTTCCAAGAGCTTTGCATACTCATTAGATCTTCCCCAGACTCTAGAAGTAGGTGATATGACTATCTCTGTTCACAGAAATTGAGGCTTCACAGAGGTTAAATGTCTTGGCCATGCTCACAGCAAGGGAATGGGCAAATGAATCTGCTGTGATGTTTACCTATATATTTGGTTTATTGCTGAATCCCTGTCTAATGGACTCCAGGAATTATAAGGTAAGAGTGACATCCCAAGAGAGACATCTGAGTTGCAAGAAATGGACATTGAATTGGGCATTGATAACTGGGAATAATCATGCCACCTACTCAATAACTGGAACACACTGTCATTAGGTGAGTCAATCCGACTTATTGTGACCCCAGGTAACAGAGTAGAACTGCCCCATAGGGTTTACTAGGCTGCTGTTGGATAAGCACTGGACTCCTAGACACAACGTTGGTGGTTCAAATCCACCAGCGGATCCTTGGAAACACTATACCGGGTCTTTGGGGGTTGGAACCAACTCACACTTAACAACAACAATTTTTACAGGGGAGTCAGTCCTGGTGTGGTGCTGTAGGATAAGCCCTGGACTGCTGACCAAAAGGCTGGTGGTTCAAACTCACCAGTCACTCCTTGGAAACTCTATATGGGGTCATTATGAATAGGAACTGACTTGATGGTACTTAACAACAACAATCTTTAAAGGAGCAGATTGCCTGATCTTTCTCTTCTGGAGGTGGATTAGAACAACAAATCTTTTAGCTCGCAACTGTGTGCTTAACCATTGCGCCATCAGTACTCTTTCCTAGAACCTAGTTTGTGCTAAATAAATGTTAACTGCTATTATTTTTGGCGTGTTAGGTGATGTCAAGTCGGTTTCAACTCATAGTGACCTTTTCTACAACAGAACTAAACAGTGCTCAGTCCTGAACCATCCTCATAATGTTTGTTTGAGCCCACTGTGGTAGTCACTGTGTCAGGTCATCTTGTTTTAGGGTCTTCCTCTTTTTTGTTGAACTCTGTGTAACCAAGCATGATGTCCTTCTCCAGAGGCTGGTCCCTTCTAATAACATGTCCAAAGTATTTGAGACGAAGTCTCGTCATCCTCGCTTATGAGGAACATTCCAGCTGTACCTCTTCCAAGATAGATTTGTTCATTCTTCTGACAGCCCATGATATTGACCAACATCATAACTAACATTCCTTATTCATTATCCAGCTTTCCCATGCACATGAGATGATTGAAAATACCATGGCGTGGGTCAGGTCTTTAGACTGACACCTTTGCTCTTCAACACTTTAAAGAAGTCATTTGCAGAAGATTTGCCCAATGTAATGTATTGCTTGTTTTCTTCATAGCTGCTTCTATGAGATTAATGGCGGATCTAAGTAAAATAAAATCATTGGCAACTTCAATCTTTTCTCCATTTATCATGCTGTTTATTGATACAGTTGTAAGGATTTTTGTTTTCTGTACATTAAGATGTAGTCCATATCGAAGACTGTATTCTTGTTATTTATCAGTAAGCACTTAAGTCCTCTTCCCTTTCAACAAGCAAGGTTGTACCATCTACTTATCACAAGTTGTTAATAAGCCTTCCTCCTGATACCATATTCTATTCAGATAGTCCAGTTTCTGGGATTATTTGCTCAGCATACAGAGTGAATAAGTATGGTGAAAGGATACCACCCTGATGCATACCTAATTTCTAACCATTCAGTATTCCCTTGTTCTGTTTGAATGATTGCCTCTTGGTTTATGTACAGGTGCCTCATGAGCACTATTAAGTGTACTGGAATTCCACTCTTTGAAATGTTCTCCATAGCTTACTATGATCCACACAGTGGAATGCTTTTACATAGTCAGTCAAACACAAGTAAACAGCTTTCTGGTACTGTCTGCTTTCAACCAAGTCCTATCTGATAATCTCTGCTGCCAAGTCCTCTTCTGTTG
>NW_006408660.1:282969-305930 GCF_000296735.1 Chrysochloris asiatica | reverse complement strand
GCAGGGCAGTGAGTTGCTGCCTGCAGAGGCCACGATGCCTGTACTCCCAGGCCTGCCCACCAGTGATGTATCCACCCTGGCTTTGGGGTGCCTCATTTTCTCTCTCTTTGTCTCCTTCTGTGTATTCTTGATATATTGCAATCGCCGTCAGGTATCCTCTCCACGTGAACGGAACCCCTATGTCGAGGCGGGTCCCCGACACTCTTCTTAATCTGGCTTGGATTTCTTTGTCAAGTCCTATTTTTGAGAGGTCTTCAGAAAGTTCATGGAATCATTCCATTATATTTTAATTTCATTTTTCAATGAACTTTTTTTTTTTTTCTTGTGGACTGAGTGAAGGTTTCCAGAGCAGTTGTAACAGATCTTACACTTCGTTTCATCTCAATGATTACAATCCCCTCCATGTGTCATCACTTAACAGTATTTGCCTCTATTCATGTTAACTCTTGCATTCCTCCCTAAGTCTTTAGCTTCCTTGAATTTTCCAGTCATCTTTTAAAAATAAATTCCATGAAGCCCCCTCATATATCATGGCTCTGAATGGTAGAACCAGTTAATGTGCTTGGCTGCTAACCGGAAAATTTGGAGTTCAAGTCCACCTAAAAGTGCCTTGGCGATCTGGAGTTTACTTCCAGAAATCAATCAATGAGGATCTAATGGAGTGCATTTCTACTCTGACATGCATGGAGTCACCATGAGTGACGATCAATTCAATGGCAATTTTGTTTGTTTGTTTGTTTTTATCTCTATCATGATGGTAGAAAGAAAAATCCAGTGAGGAAGAATTGGCAAAGAGTTTGCCTTGAGAGAGAGAGAAAAAACCACCCAAGATTGTAGAAATCACAACAAGGTGGCTTTATTACGAAGTCACATGAATGGAAGTGAGGCAGACACCTGAAAATGAAGCAAGAAGAAAATTCTTAAAAAAGGCTTCACAAATTAGGATAAAGAAATGCAAGATATCCTGAGATGCTAACCAAAGTTGTTTTTCCTTCTACATCTTCTTATAGCCCCTGACCTTCCTTACAAAGGAAGTAGCTAGCCAACAAGTGATTTCTCTGCCTAAAATATAAGTTGACACGGAAGAGTGGAGATACTACAGTAGTCATGCTCCTGCCTTGTGAGTTTTGAAGTCTGTTGTTGTTAAGTACCATTGAGCCAGCTTTCACTCATAGCAACCATATGTATAATGAAACAAAATGTGGTCTGACCATGTGCCATCCTCAGAACTGTTGCTATGTTTGAGCCCATTGTTACAGCCACTGTGTCTACACATTATGTGGAGGGTCTTCCTCTTTCGTGATGCCCCTCTGCTTTACCAGGTATGTTGTCTTGATCCAAAAGTTAATTCCTCCTGATAATATGTCCAAAGTACATGAGACAAAGTCTCTCCATCCTCACTTGAAAGGAACATTCTAGTTGTACTTCCTCTAAGATTTGTTTCTTCTTCTGCCAATCCACACTATTTCCAACATTCTTCACCAACATCATCACTTAAAGGCATCACTTTAACTTCAGCTTAGGCTACCTGAATCAGAACCTCTAGATATTTGGCTTGAGAAAAGCTATTGTCTTAATAAGTTCCCAGATGATTCTACCCTACATCAAAGTTTGAGAGCCATAGTTGTACTGAAGATAAAACCTTTAAAAGAATATGTAATAAGGACAAGATGTCCAACTATTAGAAAAGCTTCCCTGAACTTGAGGAAGAAGAGAGTACGAGAAGAATCAAAGCACCAGATGGTAGTAAGACCCTGAGAAAGAAGTCTATTCTTCATCTACCCCACTCCTAGCCCAATTTTGGGGGTGATAAAGGACCCCGATTAAGTTGGGGCATACAAAAGCAACATTTACCAGCAGTAACTCTTCCTTGGGGTTGGGAGGTCCACAGTTCCATAGTTTTCAGTAGCCAGCATGGATTGTGCTGACTGTTAGCTTGAGAGCTATCTTTTTGAGGCTACTGCACTGGATTGGAACAGAAGAACAATCCAACTCCCTCACAGGTCCTGGAAGTGAAGTTTCTAGGTTCTAGAATGGAGTGAGAGTAATAATAGAAGTACTGCAACCGAGGCCAAGCTGGGGACCTGAAAGGACATTATGGCCAAACATACAGATTTGTTCAGCAGTTACCTCTCTGGGCAGATGCACTAGAAGCAGACACATCAGGAGTGTTGTTGCTGTTACCAGAGGGACTAGACCAGGCCAGAAGGGTCAGAGGTTCACCCAACTGCTGTGCTTTGGTTTATGTATACCCCACTGGAAACACCAATTTGATGTGGCTGGACTTGATTTCATCTCTGAGGCCAGATGGGGTCTGAAACGGATGTCCCATGTACAGCCCTAGGACCCTTGCTCATTTCCACACATACTCTCGCATACACTTTATTTATTGTTTTTTGTTTGCTTGTTTTTCTCACATATACTTTAATTCCTTAAGGTCAACACCTACATCCCTTTGTACTTCCAGAACATTCTGGTTGGCCCACCTAGAGAGCCAGAAGTACCTGGGGACTCACATCTCTCTAGAATTATTGATAAGCACCAACGTGTTGGTTCCAACTCACAGCAACTTTGTATAGGGTTCTGAAGCTGTAAATCTTTGTGGGAGCAGAAAGCCTCAATTCTCCTCTCTTGTGGCTGGTGGACTCGAAACGCTGACCTTGTGGTTTGCAGTTCAGTGCTTATTCTACAGAGAAACTGGGCTCCCTCACTCTTGAATAGTCCATAACTAATACTTGACAGCAGCAGGAGGAAGAGGGTGCCATTTCTCTAGCTCCCATGCCCTAGGTCTGGACATCCATGCCCTAGGTCTTTACTTTCCCCAGAGCTCTGCAGGCTGGGGTGAAGGTTACTTCCATGCATTATCCCTTCTTTTTCTGATCTCATTTTTCTATTCCTTGATTGGGTTTTCCTGGGAACACTTCCTTAAGTCACATGATATGAATCCTTATCTCAGCACCTATGAGGGTGAGTCAAAAATTATTGCTACAAAATAATACACACTTTTATGAAACAAAAAATCAGCAGGTGAAGCTATTGTTTCTCTACATTTCCTCCATCTAGGTTTATATGCTTCTGAAGGTTATGTTTCCATCTCGCTAACCCTTCTCATAGAAGAAGTCTACGCTCTTTGATTTATAACACTTCAAAACAGCAGCTTTGGTATCCTCAAGGGACTCAAACATCATATTCCTATTACGTGTCGAGTCTTTGGAATGAAAAGGAGTCTGAAGGGACAATATCAGGGCTTTAAGGGATGGGGTACGTTTTCCTAACAAAATTCTTCTAGAACACCACCCTCGAAGAATGAGCAGGTGCATCATTGTGCTGGAAAAAAAATCACCCAGGACAACTTTCCTGGTCTTTTTCTTATCAATGTAGTTTTCCATTTTCTTAAAACACCTTCCTAAAAATCCCCGATGACTGTCCTGTGTCCTTTGGGAAAATCTACTATGAGTACCCATTTGGAATCCCCCAAAATAGTCACCATAATCTTGCTAACTGACCTATCCACACTGAATTTAACTGGCCCAGCAGATTCCCTGGCAAATCACTGTTTTGACTGGGCCTTAAAAATTAAATTGAAGGCTCTGAGGATCAGACTCTAGCCACCTAGTAGACATAGCAAGCTGTCCCTCATCTGATTATTCAGTAATGCTTGTTGGTGATCTCATACATGAGCCCTGGATATCCACAGACAGATGTAAAAACCTTCCCTAAAAGCCAAGACTGTAAATTCCAAAAAGCCAAGTCCCCCCCATCCCACCCAAAAAAAAAAAAAAAAGCTAAAGAGGATAGAGAGAAACACTGTTAACTGATGATATATGGAGGGGATAATAATCAATGTAATGAAACAAGCTATATGAATGGTTGAATGTGAAGCTGATGATGTGCCCTGTAAACTTTCACTCAGTGCAAAATAAAAACATTTAATTAAAAAAAATTAAATTGAAGACTCCCTAATGAGATTAAAACAAGTGCATTAATGAGAGAACGTGTCTGCAGCTACCGACGAATTTATTTGGAATAAATCTGCGCATGTATGAACTAGAACCCTAGTAGCAATACTTTTTGACATACCCTTAGACTTGTGAAAAATCCAATGTGAAACAGGATCTCAATATAAAACTGAGTTTAGTTATAAGAACTATTTTTTAAGTTACACTTTTATGCCTTCCTGCATTGGTAGGCTGTGATTTTAATGGCTGCAATGATTAATGAACACAATAATAAAAGTGACTTCTTCTTAGCACTCCCACATTTCCATGAATGAGCTCATTAAACCTATGAGTCAGAAACCATTGTTACGCTCGCTTTATTGGTTTCAAGAGGTTCAATAACTCAAAGTTCAAGGGCTTTAGTCTTAGACATAGTTAAAGAACAATCAGGCCAGGAAGACGACACAATTCCATCCAAACCAGGGGCTCTAAGTTGAGGTCTGACCCAAATCCTGATTTCTTAGCAGAAGCAGTAAGGTGACTTGGGGACAATCAGCAAGTAGGGGTGCTCTGGTCTCCTCTACACAGGCAGTTTTGGGCTGAGGAAGTTGCTGGACTGGGGGCTATAGCAGGATTTGGCCTTGCAAGCAGCCCTTGCAGCTGAATGGAGAGAGCACTGAGTATAAAGGCCCTGGGTTCAAATCCTAGCTTCATCATCTAGCTGCTGTGTGGCCTTGGGTAGGTCCCCTCAGCTCTCTGAACCTCAGTTTCCTCACTTGCTCAGTGGAATTAATGATTGTATATAAAAAGAAGATCCCCTGGCGCATGATCCAGGGACTTCGGTGGGTGTTCCTGGTATCTGCACTCTAGCCAAAGAGTATCGATGATGATTGCAATTTACTTCAAAAAGTTTGAAAACATCAATAAGGAGCAGCTCTGGTAGCGCAGTAGTTATGAGTCGGGCTACTAACCTCAAGCTTAGCAGTTTGAAACAATGAATTGTTCCACTGTAGAAAGATGAAGCGTTCTGCTTCCATAAAGATGTTACAGCCTTGGAAACCCTATGCAGGGTTACTATAAGTCAGAACCAACTCCACAGCACATCACCACCACCACCACCATAATAAGTCAACTTATTATAATAAGATAAAAATGGTTAATGGTAGCATCTTGTGGTGGACAACGTTCTTCCAGCTTTGCTATAGGGTCAGCTCCTGGCTAATGTCCCTTGTGTACAACCACTGCTAATCTGCCAGTGGCAGTTGGTGTGCTGCTATGTTGCTGAACAGGTTTCAGTAGAGTTTACAGACTAAGACCCTAGGAAGAAAGGCCTGGCATTCTATTTCCAAAAAATCAGCCAATGGAAACTCCATGGATCGTAACAATCCAATCTGCAACTGATCATGGGGATAGCATGGGATTGGGTAGTGTTTCATTCTGTTGTTCACGGGGCCACCATGAGTCAGGGGTTGCTATGAGTCCAGACAAACTTATAGTAGCCAATAACAACCACCTGTTGAAATTTTTCCGATTAAAATATTGGCGGGAAAGTCTCCAAACAAATACTTTGCAGATATAAATGAGCCCTGTCTGTTCTTTAATGATCACTTTGGTGACCAAAGCCAGGGAGAGACAGAGCAGGGAAAGCAAGGGCTTTGGTTTGAGACTTGTCAGACCTAGAGTGCTGTCCCTAGCGAGCCTCTTCACTGAGAAGGGTGCTGGCTGTGTATTAGTGGAAGCACAGCTGTGAGGACTTAGGGGAGAGGCAGAGATGGATGCTATCCAGTCTAAGATGTATTTCACAACCACCAGATGTGAGTTCAGTTTGGGGCCCACGAGAGTTCCCAGTGGTGTGGGAATCACTCCCATTCATCACCCTTTACGCTTCTGATTCATCTTGCAGGCAAGACAAGTCGTTTTATGCTGGAACAAGAAAGATTCCTTTTACAGCCCTCTGAATCAGTGGGCTGTTTATTCTTACTCTCCCACGGTTTCTGTCAGGGACGGCTGGAGCCATCCAGGTTCATTCTAAAGAGCTTCTTTCCAACACACAAGGCCACCGTTAGCTACAAGCTTTGTTGGTAATTTACTTGGATCCAGAGAGACGGCAACACTACGGGTCATGGTTAACAAGGTCTCTTCTCATGGCAGGTACAGAGCACATGACAAGAGGGCAACAGACATCAGTAAAAGGCTGAAGGGTAGAGAACTAGCATTTTTCTGGTTTATTTGCTCCCTTTTTATGACAAAAAATGAATTCATCTCTTCAATGTCCAACATACCAAAGCCATAGTACTATCTTTAGCTTAGAGCCTGACACATGGTAAATACTTCATCAATTTTTGTATCCCCATGATCAGTTGTAGATTGGATTGTTATGACTAAACAAATAAATCATGGACAATATGGAAAGATACATTCGCCTTCACTGATTAATAACTGTTGTTGTTGTTAACTACTGTCAAATCAGTTCTGACTTACAGCGACCCTATATAGAGTTTCCAAGACTATAAATCTTTGTAGGGGCAAAAAGCCTCATCTTTCTTTCTGGGACTGGAAACTCCGAACTTGTGGTTCGAAGTCCAGTGCTTATCCTACAGCGTCACTGTGTTTCCCTGATAAATAATACTAAAAAAAAAAAAAAAAATAGCTGTGGAGTGCTAATTTCAATTCATGCTGGGACTTCTTGTCTCATACAAATGATTAATGTAACTAAAGGAAAGACTGAAGGTTGGCATCTTTCCAGAAGTGCCTTAAAACAAATGCTTGGTGATCTGCTTCCTAAAAAGTATCTACTGAAAACCTCAGGGAACACAGTTCTACTCTGACACATACGGGGTCACCACTATAACCCTATTGTTGTTCTTGCTATTATGTGCCATCGAGTTGGTTCTGACCCATAGCGACTCTGTATAGGGTTTCCAAGGAGTGACTAGTGAGCTTGAACTACTGACGGTTCAAGCCGACCTCATAGTCCAAACCGACCTTGTAGTCTAGCGCATTAACCCGCAGCGCCATACCAGGGGTATTGTTACTAGGTGTTGTTAAGTGGATTCCAACACATAGCAACTCCATGGAGAATTGCCCCCTACGGTTTTCTAGGCTTTACAGGAATAGATATTGGCAAGTATTTCTCCTGCAGAGCCCCCTTGTTTTTGCTAAGTGCCTTTGAGTGGGTTCTGACTCATAGCGAGCGTGTATAGGGTTTCCGAGTAGTGACTGGTGGGTTTGAACCACCAACCTTGTAGTTAATTTTCAGCTTATCCTATAGCACCACACCAGGTAAAACCCTTAGGTGGGCTCAAACCACTAACCTTTCGGTTAGTAGCACCAGTAGAGTTCTGGTTTGGCACTGTAGGATAAGCAATTGACTGCTAACCCCAAGCAGTTCAAACCACTGGCCACTTTGAGAAAGAAAGATGAGATTTTCTGCATCCCAAAGGACTTGACAGCCTTGGAAACCCCATAAAGGGTCGCTCTGGGTCGCTCTGGGTAGGAATCAACTGGGTGGCTTTGGTTATAGTACCATTTATTGAGCAAACCCTGGTCCAAATTTTGGTAGGTTGCTTGACAAATGTGTTTAATTATTCTCCCTGCGACTTTGCCCTCTTGTAATGTGACCTTACGTTTCCTTCCATCAAGAGGTGGGGGTCTATTTTCCTGCCTCTTCAAAATCTTAATTGGCCTTATGGCTTGCTACTTTAATTAAAATAAAATAAAAAATTAAGCTCCTCAGTCACACTAAGCACAGTTCAAGTCCCAAACAGCGTATGTAAGACTTACTGTTCTTGTTAAGTGCTGACGAGTTAGTTCCGTAGCATAGCAACCGGGTATAGTTTCCATGGAGCAGTTGGTGAGCTTAAACCATCGACCTTGAGGTTCAAACTTTACGGTCTAGCGCATTAACTCACAGCACCACACCAGGACTCCGCATGTGAAACTAGGGGCCACTATAGCGTAGTGGTTACGAATCGGGCTGCGAACCTTAAGGTCAGCGGTTCGAAACTACCAGCCGCTCCTCGGGAGAAAGATGAGGCTTTCTACTCCCGTAAAGATTTACACCCTCGGAAACCCTGTACAGGGTCGCTATGGGTCGGAACCGACTCAAAGGCACTTAACAACAACAACATACACAGATAGAGAAAACTGTCCCATCATCACACAACCGCCAGGTGGCGCTGGTCTAGAGAGTGCAGCTTTGCTGCTTTGCTTTCTGACTTGCCTCCTTTTTGGTTGAATTCTTCACAAGGGTTGCTCCCTTCCTCCACCACCACCACCGCACCATGCTGCCCCTTGCAAGAAGAGGTTTGAGAGGTTTGTTTACAGATCATTATCGATCTGTCAGAGAGGCTGGGGGTGGGGAAGCCGAGACTTATAATTAAAGGGCAATGACTGGCAAGAAGATGGATGAGACCAAGAGAAGTCATCTCTGGAATGTTCACATTAAGTCATTGAAAAAATGTCACTTGATTTGCCGAAAGTACACATTGAACCACATAGTTATCGCCACCCTCATCCAAATCTTTAAAACTGGATGACCCCCCACATCCACGACACTATTAACTGTCTCATTCCTTAAAATGCCAAGAGAGGGACCATATTGATCTGAGATGGGTAGGGCGGGGCTGAGAGCACTGCTGGATACCCTCACCAACATTCACCTCACCCTTCTGGTTGAATGAGGTGCTAACAGGGGTGGGGAATCTCTTTTTCTGCCCAAATTTAAAACATCATTTGTGGGCCATACAAAATTATCAGTTTAAAAATTAGCCTGCTGTATTTGGTCAAATGTTTAATTAACTGATTCCTAATGTGATGACATTTGAACTGTAAAGTTGGCGGTTCAAGCTCACCAGCTGCTCCTTGGAAACCCTACACAGGGTCGCTATGGGTCGGAATTTACTAGATAGCACTTAACAACAACAACAGCAACACTGTGATGACTAAGGAGCTCTGGTAGCAGAGTGGTTACGAATCAGGCTGCTAACCTCAGGGTCAGCAGTTCGAAGCTACCAGCTGTTCTGCTGGAGAAAGATGAGGCTTTCTGCTCCCATACAGATTTTCAGCCTTGGAAACCCTATGCAGGGTTGCTATGAGTTGAAACAGAGTTCATGACACACTACCACCGCCACCACTACCACCACCATCACCACTAATGTAATGGCTGGAACTGTAGTTGCCTTGGCAGTGCCAGGCCAAAGGATTTTGTAGTCCTCATACAGCCCGTGGGCTGGACGTTCCCCACCCCTGTTTAGAATGAAGAGTGAAAACCTATGGACGACATCCCATTCCATCTTTTCGCCATGGGTCAGCCTCAGTCTTCTCTTCCCCTTGCTAAGTATACAGATGGCCAAATAGGAGAGAGAAAGAAACATAACAAAACAAAAAGCCAACTGCCATTGAGTCGCTGCCGACTCATGGAGACTCCAAGTGTTTCAGAGGAGAACTGAATTCCATAGGCTTTGCAATGACTATGATCTTTCAGATGAGTCGTGGTGTGGTGCTCTATGATAAGCACTGGACTGCTAACCTTGAGGTCGGAGGTTCAAGCCCACTGCTCCTTGAAAACTTTATACTGGGTTACTGTGAGTCAGAAGTAATTTGACAGCACTTCACAACAACTACGATCTTTCAGAAGTAGATCCAAGGTGCCACTGAGTCAACTTGAACTGCCAACACTTAGCCATTTGTACCACCCAGGGGCTCCTAAGGATGGTCATGAGAGCACATATAGTCACATACTTTACAAATACTTGTCAAGTACTTACTGTGTGCCAGGCAGCACTTTAGGCATTGCGGCTACAACAGTGAACAAAACGTGGTCCTTGTTCTCACAGCTGTATAGTCCCATTGTTGTTTCAACTGTTGTCTAGTGCCGTTGAGTCTGACTTGACTCACAGTGACAATTTGAACAGTTGATCATTCAGTTAGCAGTCAAGTGCTTATCTTACAACATCACACCACACCACAACTGTCCATACAGTCTAGTTAGGGAGAAAGAGAAGTGTACAGATAGCAGTGTACAGATAGCAGCTGGTAGGTAGACACCTGTGGCTGTCCCCAGTGGTTGGAGAGCTATGTGGGAGATCCAGGCTGTGATGCAGGTAATTTCAGTCATGAGAGAGGACATGACAGTCCAGAGAGAATGCGCTGTATGATGTGGACCGGGACGAGCAGCCACCCCACCTGACACAACTCCACTGGCTGCTGAGGTTTCCGCTCTGTTAAAGGATCTGGGGATAAAATCTCAGGGAGGCACGGGGGAAATGATAACTAAGGGTGGGCAAGTGTCTGAATTAAGGAAGTATTTCTCCAACATCAAGAAAAAAAAAAAGTTCAAACCTTCAATTTAAGAAGCAGGCTAATTTTCTCTCCAGCAAGTGGTTCTGCGGCTGACACTTGGCACCTGCTGTCTGAGCCCCATCGGAAGAGGAGCTCGTGCTTTGGGTGGCAGGTCAGTGAGCCCAGCCAGATGGGAAACCCCTCAAGAAGCGGATTTCTGATGGATGGTTTTTCAGTCAGCAGGAAGCTGGAAGGAATCCTGGGGTCTTTCTCAACTTTCCCAACTCCTCCTCAGATTTGGCACCATGGGTTAATGTGTTGGACTACAAGGTCTGTTTGAAATGCAAGGTCGGTGGTTCAAGCTCACCAGCCAGTCCCCTGACACCCTACACAGGGTCGCTATGAGTTGGAAATACTCTATGGCACTTAACAATAACAACAACAAGGGAAAAGAATCATCTAGTGGCAGGGTGGTTGACAAAGAGCTGAACTGTTTGAGCAACCTCCATTGTATGAAGAATACCCATTGTCACTGAGTCCAACCCACCTGCTGGCAGATCCCATGTGTTGAGTAGAACTGTTCGTAGGCAGCAACCTGGATGGAAGCAGGTCACCAGATCTTTCTTTCATGGTACCACTGGTTGGGCTTAAACCACCAGCCTTAAGGTTTGTAAACGCATGAAAACAAAACCTGTTGCCTTGGAGTCAATTCTGACTCATAGCAGCCCTGGTGTGGTACTATGGGGTCACCACTGGAGTGTTAACCTCAAGTTCGGCTGTTCAGACACACCAGCTCTTCTTGTCAATCATGTATAGGGTCACTGTGAGCTGGAACCAACGTGATGGCACTTAACCACAACAAGTCACCCTATAGGACAGAGTGGAACTGTCCCATGGGTTCCCAAGGCTGAAACCTTCACAGATACAGATGAGCACATCTTTCTTCCATAGAGAGGCTGGTGGTTGAATCACTGACCTTTCAGTTAGCAACCTGGGAATCAGTTAGCACTTAGCAAAGTGCTTAATCACTGGCACCAAAGTTCCTCTTTAGGTTGGTTTACTGTTGTTGTTCAGTGCTGTCAAGTTGGTTCTGACTCATAGTGATCCTGTATAGGGTATCCGAGGAGTGCCTGGTGGGTTTGAACCACCGACCTTGTGGTTAGCAGTCCAGTGTTGATCCTACAGTGCTACCCCAGGACTTCACAGTGTTTATTGTGTTGTTGTTCAGTGCTGTGAAGTTGGTTCTGAGTCTCTCTCGGGTTTTCGAGGAGCAGTTGGTGAATATGAACTTCTGACCTTTCAGTTCAAACTGACCTTGCAGTCCAATGCTTATCCTACAGTGCCACACTAGGTTGGTAGTTGAGCGCAAACCATTTGCACCGCCCAGGAACGCATTCCACTGCCAATGAGATGATTTCTACTCACAGTGACCTAACAGGACAAAGCAGAACTGCTCCTTAGGGTTTTTGAGACTCACCTTGCTCCTGAGGAGTGGCTGGTGGGTTTGAACCACCAACCTTGCAGCTGTTAATTCTCAGTCCTGGTGTGCTGCTGTAGGATCAGCGCTGGACTGCTAACCATAAGGTCGGCAGTTCAAATCTACCCGCTGCTCCTCAGAAACCCTATGTAGTTGCTGATGTCAAGTGCTGTCCAGTCAGTTCCGACTCATAGCAACCCTGTATAGGGTTTCTGAGGAGCAACTGGTGGGTTTGAACTGCCGACCTTTCAGTTCAAATCCACCTTGTGGTCCTGTGTTTATTCTATAGTGCCACACCAGGGATCCAGAAACCTTATACAGCATCCCTATGAGTCTGCACTGACTCCAGGATGCTTAACAACAACAACAATTAGTTCCATTGATAGACAGAGTAGCTATTCTTGCTATGTGCCAAGCACTGTGCTCTTTGCTTATATTATCTTGTTGACTCCTTACAAAAATCCTGTGAGTTAGGTGGTCTTGTTATCCCTATTTTACTCCCTACTGGGAGTCTTGGTGTGGTGTTGTAGGATAAGCACTAGACTGCAAAGTCAGTGGTTCAAACTCACCAGTTGATCCTCAAAAACCCTACACAGGCTGCGCTATGAGTTGAAATCCACTTGGTAGCACTTAACAACAATAATAGTTTACAAATAAGACTGAGGTTCAGAAAGCTGTACTGGCTTTTCCTAAAGCCATGTAGCTAGCTAGCAGAAAATCCCAGAATGCGGATTCCAAATAGCTTCCAAGCAAAAGAACCAGAAACTAGTTTGAAATCACTTGTCCATAGAAAACATGCTCAGTAAATGTTAGCTGTTATACATGTTCTGATGGTTCACATACTTAAATGGGCTTAAGAAGACTGCCCACCTCAAACACTCAGAGATATGGGCAAAGATTCATATTCCAGGTTGTTTCTCCCAGCACCATTTATTTATAACGCTGGATAGGGTTTCCAAGGAGCAGCTGGTGAGTTTGAACCTCTGACCTTGTGATTCAAACCATCTTTGTGGTTCAGTGCTTTATCCTACAGTGCCACATCAGGACTCTAGTATACATATTATTGTACAATAACATGTGGGCTGAGTGTATAATTATAATATATATTAAATGTATGAAGAGTGAAAAGAAATACATCAAAATAAAAATTTCTCTTAATATTGTGATTATGAATGATTGTAATTTTATTTTTGGTGACATTCTGTATTTTCCGCATTTTCAGTAATTAGTACATATTCTTTTGTAATGAGAAAACGCTTTTATGATTATGTGTTAAATTGCTATACACTCCAATTTTTCTAATGCTCCTTCACTGTGGTTTTAAGAATGTAATAGCCTCTCGTACCTTTCTAAATGTATTAATCAGGTTTCGTTTGTCCTCTTCTGTTTGCTCTATTGTCTCTGATTATTTGGCCATTCATTCTTCTCTTTCAGGAGTGGTTTCTTTTCCAGACACTCAGTGATGTTTGGTTTATGCTCATCTCCATATTTGCAAAGCATTTTTCCTGTCTGTGCGTGCTAGTTCTATTTTTGCCAACTTTTAAGGAGTGTTGGGGAGTGAGACAGGCTATGGGCTGGAGAGTGTTAGCAGCTTGTCTTCTGGTGTGGGAGGTTCCCTTCCTTCCTGAGGCCCATTCTGCAGTTGGGTCCCAGTGTCCACACTTCAACATCTCCCTAAGTTAAGAGGGGACAGGACCTAAGCTGACTTAGTGGGCAAAGCATTATTTGCTCCTCTGACTTATGGCGATCCTAGGTGTGTCACAATAGAACTGTGTTCCATAGGGTTTGCAGTCCTGAGGTTTTGGAAGAAGATCACCAGACTTTTCTTCTGACATACCTCTGGATGGACTCAGACCTCCAAAAGTATGGTACTACCCAGGGACTCCAGACAAAACTTAGCTCCCAAGTAATTCCCTGCTCATTACCCTAGGCTCCCTTCTTCTTCTGTCTCTTCACTTGGAGCCTGGAGCTGAGTTTGAGGCTGTGGCTTTTTCCAGAGCTGCTTCTCCAGAGACGTTATGTGGCTTAAATCTTTCAGAATGTCTTCAAAAGGCCTGGTCCATGAACAACACTCTCCCGAACTCCCCAAAGTTATTCATTGTTGTTGCTATTAGTGAAATTGTGTCAGTTCTGACTCCTAGTGATGCTGATAATGTTTTTCAAGGATCGACTGGTGGATTTGAACTGTCCACCTTGCAGTTAGCAGTCCAGTGCTTATCTTACAGCACCACAACAAGACTCATTCTTTGGCTGGGATTAAATCGTTTTCCTCTTAATTTTATGGAATTTGGGACGGGAGGTAAGTGCTGAGTCTACTTTCTGTTAGAAACTAAATAAAACAATATAAAAATACTGCCTATCCTTCTTATGAAAATTAACTGAGATAGCAAAATCTTAAAACAGCAAAAAACAGTAGATAAAAGCTGAAGCATCATACTCCACTGCCAAGAAGTCCATTCTGACTCACCTGGTGAGATCGTCCTTCGGTCTCATCACCCTTATCAGGTGTGGGACCATAGGATAAGTACTGGACTGCAAGGTGGGTGTGAACCTGAAGGTCAGTGGTTCAAATTCACCAGCTGATCCTGGAAACCCTATACAGGGTTGCTATGAATCAGATCCGACTTGATGGCACTTAATAACAACAACAGCAACAGTATAGTAACTGATCACCTTGCCTGAGCGCCAGCTCTCCCACCTCTCCACCTCACCCCACCAATTCTGAGGGCAGAACCTCAGCCCAATTCATCTTTACAAGCCTCTCCCACTAGGTTCCAAGGCAATGCCTTGGGCCACCACAAATGTTTGTAGAATAAGTAAAGAGACAGAGCAAAGATGGATAGGCCGGTTTTCTTTGAATTTATCTGAAACCTCCTCCTGGCGCATCCTCTAGGAGGGGAAGGAGTGCCCACCTCACCCTCACTCTCTTATCTTTGCTGGAGAAGCCTGGGACCAGCACAAGGAGGTGCTCCATCCATCCAGAGCAGCAGATGGATGCATGCGTGCGCGCTCCCTAATATCCTGCTAAGCCCTCAGGACCCAGGACTGGGCTAGAGAGAAGACTGCAAGGAAACGTCCGCCCTGGATGAGCAGGCTGCAAGGCACAAGATAAATTGGGCTCCTGGAATTCTAAATGAACCCACTGCCAAGGGCAATACAGTCAGGGTTGGATCTCAGCCCAGACCAGTGGACCCAGAGCCTTCCAGGGACACACCCTGTCCCCAGCTCCAGCCAACGCAGGATTCAAGGGAGTCACACACATTCTCAGCACCCCCACCCCAAGAAATGCTTCAAAAGGAAACAGTCCCATCCTGTCAACTTGAACTACACCTACTGAAAACTCCTTTCTGTCTCCCGTTCCCTGTCTTTGCAATTTTCCATAATTTTCAGTATGGCCTCCTGGAGTTCTGACTTCTGCCTCTTTTTTTTTTTTAATAGCATGCTGCTATGATCTAAGGCAGGCATGACACTGACATTTCATCTACTTTAAGAACCGTGTGTATGGAGAAGGTTCCTGAGGTTTCTTCAGGGCTTCAGATGCAGAGCACCTGTGATTGATTAATGATGTCTGTCAGGGCTTAAAATGGGAGAATGAGGGTCTAATATCATAACAGTCTCCTCCTTGTTCTAAGGCCTAGAACCTCCTGTGTCTTTTCCCACACAAAGAAGAAAGGAAAAAGAAAACAAGTTCTCTTTCTCCAAACCATGTAATGTTGGCTTTCATTTTGCCTCAGTGGGATAATTTCCCTCACAATAATTAAGTATGTAAAATTTGCCATGACAACATCATGTGGTAGAGAACTGAACTTCTCCATTGGGTTTTCTTGGCTGCCATTTTTAGGGAACTGTTTACCAGGACTTTCTTCAGCAGATCCACTGAGTGGGTTCAAGTCAGAAGCAACTCAACAACATAAAAACAACCATGTGTTCGATGCTGAGCTAAATGCCTTGCCTATATAATTTTATTTAGTCTGCATGACTACCTTAAGGTGTTGTTGTGACTGTTGGCCACATAAAGAAACTTGGGCTTAGGAAGAGAAAATGATTAGTCCAAGGATCTTCAGCCAGGTCTTTTTTTGAAAGTTGTTATTGTGAATTGAGTGATTGTTTACATGGGAGAACATTGGTTTTACACTCGTGGTATTTTGTTTCATTGCAATGATTACAAGCCCCTTCATGCATCATCATTCAACAGTATTTGCTTCTATTACCTCTGTTTTTTTTTTTTTTTGGATGTATACACACACAAACATACATCTATATAGTCATTTAAACAGCCAAACCGCACATTCTGCAAACCTGCCTTCTGGTCAGCAGCACACAGCCTTTCTCTTTCCATGAGTTTAGAGTTCTCAGCTGCTCTCTCTCTCTCCATGTTATTATCTCTGCCTCCATCTCTGGTGTCGTTGCTTCTCTGGATAGGGTCCCACATTCCACTCATGCACTTCTCCCTGGATGGTCCTAGGGTCCTCTGTTCCTGGACTGTAAGATTAACTACTCCCCTCTTTTTGTTATAAAATTTCTACCTGTACAGTTGTGACAGTCACAGTTAGTCATGATAACAATTACTCAGTATTGAATCATAAGAATCTTATCCCCATCTCTTTTCACTAGACCCATCTAGTCAAGAAGAAAACTATTTAGTGGGGATTTCAGCTAGCTTTAAACTCAGCTGTCTTCAACTCCAATGGATAAAGATTCTACAGCCTCCTCTAGATCCAGTATCCACAGATTAAAAACTTACCCTCATAGGCGGCTTTCACCTGCATTTAACATAGATCCCTTCTGGTACAATTAAAGCACAGCTATCTTTGAATTCTATAATCCAAATTCAAGGTCTTAAGACACCCTGAGGTGGTGCTGTTCAGCAGTCACACGTGGCTACTGAAAATGTGAAATGTGGTTAGACTGAATTGAGATAGCTACAAATATAAAATACACGCTTGATTTTCAAGACTTAAAAAACACAAAATACTACATGAATGGTGTTTTATTTTGATTGCATGTTGAAATTATACTCATGTTATAGTGTTATTGTTGTTAGGTGTCGCCGAGTTGAGTCCAATTCATATTGACCTTATATATAACAGAAGGCAACACTGCACCACGCAAGACACTGCACTATCTTTACAATTGTTGCTGTGTGTTTGAACCCATTGTTGCATCCACTGTGTCAATCCACCTTGTTGAGGTTCTTGCTGTTTTTCACTGGCCCTCTGTTTTATTAAGCATGATGTTCGTTTCCAAGCCCTGATCCCTCCTATAAACATGTCCAAAGTACGTGAGATGAATTCTTGCTCCTAAGGAGCACCCAGGCTACACTTCTTCCAAGACAGATTTGTTTGTTCTTCTGGCAGTCTACGGTAATTTCAATATTCTTCACCAATACCATAATTCAAATGCATTGATTCCTCTCTGGTCTCCTTATTCATTGTCCAGCTTTTGAAGCAATAAAAGGCAATTGAAAATACCATGGTGTGGGTCATGCATACCTTAGCCCTCAAAGTGATATATATTGGGTTACAGAAAACATATTATTAAAACTAATTTCACACAAAAAAACAAACAAAAAACTAATTTCACTTGTTTCTCCCCCAACTTCTTGTTGAACATGCCAACAATCATGAAGATAGCACAGAACTGGACAATGTTTCATTCTATTATCTATAAAGTTGCCATGAGTTGGAGCCAAGTTGAGGCTTCAACAACAAAATGGCAAATTTATGATTATACATGTTTGTATTTTTGCCTCAAAAATATTTCTACTGGATAATGTCACTCTGGAGATGAGTCACCTAGTCCAATGCTATCTTTTTTTCCCAACTTTTTATTGTGGATTGAGTGAAGGTTTACAGACAAGATCATCAGTTTTACATTCAACAAATCATATACTTTGTTTCATCTCAATGATTGCAATCCACTCCCTGCAACAACAGTTGTTCCTATTTCCATTCTACCCACCTTCCCATCTCTTCTCAGTTTTGTCCTTAGGTAAATGTTGTCCTTTTGATCTTGAATGGTTGACCAGTTCATGATGCACATACCTTACTAGTGTTGTCCCCGCCATATACCTATCTACTGCCTGACTGAAAATTGGGCCACAAGGGTGAGTTCTGTTCCAGATCTGAAGGGTAGTCGAAGATCATAGTCTTGGGTTCTTTCAATCTCTTTCTGACCGGTAGGACTGGTATTTTAAAGATAATTTTGAATTTTGTTCCACATTCTCTGCCACTCTGTCTGGACCTTTCTAACGTGATCCCTTTCAGACTATCTTATTCTTTTGGTCTCAGAGTTGTGGTGACAGATGTTCATCTGCTCCCTTGGTCAATTGGACTAGTTGATTACAAGCATCTTCAATTCTCATCACTCTTCTTTATTCCACACATGGAGAGACTAATAGTTGCACCTTAGATGACTACTTGTGAGCTTTTAAGATACTAGATGCTTCTCACCAAAGTAGGCAATCCTATCATTTTTAACAGGTGAGAAAAGTGAAGTCACATTGCTCTTGGTGGCAGCTAAAGGACCTTTCATCAGTTTTCTTGTCCCCAAGAAAACTATGCCCTTTCTCCCTCAATGAGAGGGTTGGGAGCCATTTTCCCTCCTTTCAGACATACTTTTACACTGAGGGGACAAAAAGCTAATTTAGACCAAATAGGAAAACAACCACTTTTCCCCCCCACCCAATGCTTGATTGAACACAACAGATTATAATCGGCAGTGGTCATGAAGCCTTTGGCTGCCTTGGTCTGGAGGAATCCAGGAAACCTGGGGGCTGACAATGTGCCTGCTTGTGTGGAAGGCTGCTCCAGTTGTACTTCCTGTAAGGAACCAGGACACTCCCAGCAGGTCTGTTCCCACTGTCAGCAGCCTTGGGCTCCAGGAGTCTGGGACAGAGGTGGAGCTCCAGTATCTCCTGAATGATTCTGCAATTAGTTGTGGCTGCAATTGGCATTGAGAGCCTTAAGCCACTGTAATTGGGATGCCCTGTCCCCAGCGTCTACAGAATTCTTACCTTCTGGCTAGTGACACATTGTTCTCTGCAACGGAGCCACAAAGCAAGGTGCACACATGATTTCCAAAAGAAAGAGGCCAAAGAACACTGTGAGAATAGTTTTGGCCTCTAGAATTACCATCTTGAGATCCAGATCTGACTCTGCCACCCACCCACTTAAGAAATCCTCAATGTCTCTTTATCTCCACCAAGATGTAGGCTTACTCTTGAGCTGAGTGTAGCAGTTGGATCTACTGTATGCCTCCAGGTACCCTGCTATAGCAGATATATTGTCAGCCCTGATGGATCATCCTGAGACCTGCCATCACAATGTGCTCCAGACAATTGATGATGCTACTGTCAGCATTTCTCTGTGGGAGACTTTCCCACCGCTCCAGGAGCAGACCTGGATCCATGATGAGGAGAGCCCTCTTCTCCTGCTGGGGTGATGATTCTGAGGTGCCGTTTTACACCACTTTCCAGTGTTTTCTCCTGGGATTAAGCTTCAGCTGCCCTCTGCTGGAGCCAACTTCATTATACTCCCGGGACTGGCTGTCTTTTCTTCCCTATCTCCCTTTCCCTCTGCCCTTCTCCTGTTTTCTGGGATTCCCTCCTGAAGAAATCACTTGAATTAGAATCCTTGTCTCAGTGTTCACTTCTGGAGGAAGCTGACCTAAGAGAACCCCCACCCCCATACCTGCTTTCCCCTCTTTCCTCCTGATTTCCCTGGAGGGTGGGTGGATTTACCTCCCCCTCGTTATGTGGTTTAGATTGCTTTCATCCCTGTTCTAGGATGTAGTTTGAGCCAATCAATTAATACCATCATCCTTCCTCTTTTGTCATAGGGTTTGATTAAAAGATGGATTTATCACTTACTTCAGTCCAGTGAGCAACAGTGAGGTTTAACATCTATATAGCTTCCTCCAACAATTTTCTTTCTCTCTCCCTTGGGTGAGAATAACACTTATGTCCTTTATTCATGTCAGTTTGAGGGCTAAGGTGTGCTTGACTCAAGCCATGTTATTTTCAATTGCCTAGTATGCCTGTGAAGGTTGGACAATGAATAAGGAAGACCACAGAAGAATCAATGTATTTGTATTATGGTGTTGGCAAAGAATACTGAAAGTATCATGAACTGCCAGAAGAACTAACAAACCTGTCTTGGAAGAAGTACAGCCAGAATGTTCCTTAGAAGCAAGGATGATGAGATTTGATGTCTTGTAATTTAGACACGTTAAGCAACCAGTTCCTGGATAAGGATATCATGTAGAGTTGTAGTTGTTGTTGTTAAGTGTTTTCAAGTCCATTTCAACTCATAGTGATCCTGTATAGGGTTTCTGAGGCGCATCTGGTGGGTTTGAACTGCCAACCTTGTGGTTAGCAGTCCAATGCTTTTCCTATAGCACTACACCAGGGCTGGTAAAGTGGAGAGAAAGCAAAAAAGAGGAAAAACCCTCACAACATGGATTGACACAGCAGCAGCAACAATGTGCTCAGGCATAACAAGGACTGGGCAGTGTTTTGTTCTGGTTTACACAGGATCACTATGAGGAGGAACCAACTGGACAGCACCGAACAACAACGTGTCCCCAGGAAAGGTCTCTTAACTACAAGGAAAGTCAGACTTCAGATTAAGCCAACACATTGAAGAGAGAAGTTCAAAGCAACATCCTCACAGGTGGTTGAGCAGAATGATATGAAGCTGAGGAAGGGTCTTGATGGCGCTTATTTGGTGGCAGAATGTCAGCAGAGCAAGTCTGGAGGCCCAAACAGGGATTGGTTTCCTTTACGTGATGGCCATCCAGGTTGGGTGAACCATCCCCAAGCCACTGGGTGGGTCCCTACAGGATATGGGATCAAACTCTGCCTCTCACAGTCAATGACCTGGCGCTCTGCTCCTCACCAACCACTAAGGTGGCCCTCAGGAAGGGAGCATGGGGCTTCAAGTCTCCAGCCCCCATCTCCTTCTCCTGCCCTGTGTTTACCTTCTTCATCTGTAAGTGTACAGTCAAAATTCCTTTATGCTACAATCATACTTAATGATACATCAGAAAGAGAGGTGGAAAACTACTCATGCTTTTAGAAACCAAGACAAGCCATGAAGGAACCTAGTCTCTAGGAATACAAAATCCAGTTTCTCTTCCCCAAAGAGAAGAAAACAATATTTTTCTTCCTTCTGTAATGTTGTCTTCCATCCAAAGATTAAAGGGCTACTTCTAATACAGCACATTAACCTTAGGTTACAAGGTGACCCAGCACTCTGGGATCACCCAAAGGCTACCATCTTGATTACATACAGTGCAACTCTACTTCTAGAAGCCTGTGCTCCCAAAGAGCAGGAATGGTATATTCAGCTGTGGTTACCCAACACTGAGCTATACTCTTAATCCATACATATTTTCCAGTGCTGCCTGGATTGAACTGGGTCTAGGCCCAAACAATATCAAGCCAGGATAGAACGTTATTCCTACCCTTTCTCCACTCCATGCCCATTTTAATCAATGACTTTGCAATACAAGGTCCTCTCCACTCCACACCCTTCACTTGAGTTTCATGTACCCAAGAATGAATACATCAAATAAAAATTTGAAAATTCAGACAGGTTCCACAAAGCAAATCAATCATGAATGATTATTGTACCCTTACATGGTACATGGAGTCCTGGTGTGGTGCTGTGGGTTAATGTACTGGACTGCAAAGTTGGTTTGAACTGCATGGTTAGTGGTTCAAGCTCACCAGTCACTCCTTGGAAATCCTATACAGGATCACTATGGGTTGGAACTGACTTGATGGCACTCAACAACAACACATGGGACATGGCAAGTCAGGGGGACACATGAGGTAGTCATGCCTTGACAGTAGCTGATGGTGATAGTGGTACATGGGGCAGGCACTAGACTAAGTGTTTTACATAGTGTTTATCTCATAATATTCCTACAAGTTGGTTGTTAGCATAATTCCATTTTACAGATGGGGAAAACTGAGGATTATAAAGGTTAAATCACCTAGTCCAGAGTCACAGAGTCAGCTAACGTCAGATATGGGATTCAAACACAGGCATTTTAATGTCTGAACCTGCCATGTCAACTTATACTCCACATTAGGCAGGGTGCCTGTCTCCTCAAGAAATCTAGGGATCATAGCCAGCTACCCTGAGAGAAGGGGTTTCTTCCACTGGAAAGCTATACTACATAACATGTTTCCCAGATGAGCTTCCAAAAAGGAATCTCTACCGGAACTAAAATGATTCTGGTTCCTTTTTGGGGCACTGATATTTTTGATGCCATCAAAAGAAAGAGGATATTCAGTTATGATTCTGCATCTCATTGCAGACTCCTCCTATTCTAGTCACTGTTGTTATTAGTTAGTCCCTACTCAGGGTAACCCTAAATGCACACAGTAGAACTTCTCTTACTTCCAAGATGGATCTGTATTTGAATCAGAAAACTTTCCATTAGTAGTCTAGTATGTAGTGTAAGATTATTAAAAATGAAGGATCTGAAGTTCTGGTTTAGGCTGTGACAGAAACATCCAGGTAGGAAAGGCTCCATGGGGGAGGGATTGAAAACCCAGAGAAGCTGTGCTCACAGAACAAAACCAGAGCTCTGGATCTACCATAAGGTCCAGAACATCAGTTTCCCACACTCGCAAGTGAAAAAATTATGATATAAAGGAAAATACTGCAAGTTAGGAATTGTTAGAGACAGGACTCCCTCTGTGGCCACCCTGCTGGAGCGGGGTTCAGAGGGCAGGGCTACAACAGCCAGACCAGCACAGGGAACCAGCACTAAAGGTGGTGGAGTGACATTTGCAAAAGGAGGTACAGGGAATTATACACATTTTTTCCTCCTCGTTCCTGTCGCACTTCTTTGCCCAGCCCAGATACCTTCAGGCAGGTGAGTGTGCAGCCCCTCAAAAAAAAAAAGTTCAGCACTGACCCCACACTTTTCCCATGGTACAGAGAGCAGGAGCTTGGTGGCTACTTATGATGTCAGCCTTGAGGTTGCAGCCCTAAAATTAATTTGTGCAGGACCCTTTAGTCTGGCCTATCTAGCAAGAAAAAAGCAGGCCCGTCTGGCCTGACAGACAAACCATAGAACAATCTGTAAAACCCCAATATAAAAGGACGCAACTATCTCGAGAATTACACTGTGCATACGCAGATGCCTTACTGACCTTCAGAGACAAAAATAGTGGACAATCTTTCTCCCATTAACTTCTCAATAGCTATCTTCACACCTCCATGGTGATGACTAGAGCCTGAATGAGC
>NW_006408660.1:278465-279504 GCF_000296735.1 Chrysochloris asiatica | reverse complement strand
AAAGAAAGAAAGAAAGATCTGCTCCCTGTTGGTTGTATATTATGAGGCCAGCACTCAATCCAGCCACGTTTACTGTTTCGTCTCATTCATTCATTGCTGGACCATAACTGAGGGCTTAGGATGGGCCAGACACCTGGGTCAAGGTAATGAACACCAGACAGCTATAGTTCTTTCTTTGGGTGACAAGAATCTAGAGGGTGTCTGTTGTCATTTCAATTCCTGTCTCAAATAATCAGTTATTTTGGGAAGGGAAGCAGAAACAAGAGAATGGGTAGAAACACCCATAGTGGGTGTTTGAATGCAATGGGCAGAGAGATGGATGGGTCAGTCAGGCTCCAGGGATCCGAGATGCTGCAGGGTGGCAGCCCAAGCATCCTACTACGTCTGCTGAGATCTGATGGCAGCATGGTCTTTAGCAATCACGCTCCTCTGTGTCTTTCCTCCATAGGAGGCAGTTCCCCCAGCCTTCTCAGCACTCCCTCTGGCTCAGCAAAAAAACCTCCCAGGCAGACTGCTAATGGGCTTGCTCACTGCAATTCCGTTATTCAGGAATTTGGAAGGGGGTTCCATTTTGGGCAGCCTTTGGGACTGACCTTTGGTTCTAGGGCAAATATATACAGCCTAGGAGGATACTAAATGGGAATCTTTCCCATTGTAGCTTCCCTGTAAACCTGAAGGGAAGCTCCTACTCCTTTAGGCATGAAAGAACAGAAAACCCACTATGCTATAAGCTACTACTGCCTTCTTTATGGAGATCCCTTCAGGACAGACTGTAATAATGTATATAGAGCATGCAAGGGCCAGTAATGATTTAGTTGGCCCATTTCCTCTCTAACGGAATCCTGGTATCTACATGACATGATCTGGATCACTTGGCAATGCTCCAACCGTGTCACAACTGATTGGACAAGGATGGACACATAATTGAAGAACAATCAATCCTGAGACAGCTGATAACAACATGTGTGTGCTTGAGTCAAAAAGATGTGTTACAAAAGGAAAAATACTGCATAGGACCACTACTGTAAAAGTCTAAGAA
>NW_006408660.1:269972-277370 GCF_000296735.1 Chrysochloris asiatica | reverse complement strand
ATGAAAGCAATTTTCCATTAACTGCCAGTGGCCTCATTTGTTACACTCAGCCCTAGAGGGCCTCGAACCTCTGACTAGTCTTACACGGTCTGCAACACAACCCCTTCACACAAAGAGTGGAAAGGGATGGGCAACGTGAACATTGGCTACCCAAAATGGGGGGAGGGATGCAAAGGTAAGAAGTGACTGGCTTACAAGCTTTCAAGAGGGAACCTAGATCCATAGGACTGGGAGGATAGTGGAGTCTCCAGTGAATAGTACCCAACCTGTCTAGGAAAGGCTGATGAAAAGAAATGCAGACGGGTTTCATGTGATGCAATGGTGAAAATTGTTATCAGCTCTGATTGTGAGGACTGGAAATGTAAAGGTGGATATTTTATAGCAAGGAGGGGAGTGACTAACCTTTCAGTCTAGGAGCGGAGGGCCCTGGGACCATCAATGGAGAAGAATGGAGAGCGGGACCCCACCCAGAGAAGCAGTGAGGTCTGAGATGAAGACAGAGAGGACAACGTGAAGAGATGGAGTGCCTGGGAAGTTGAGACCCAGAGAAGGAAAGGGGCTGGGTGCTGAAGGCCATGGGGGGGGGGGGCATGAAAGGTATACCCTTTCGTTGGGGGATGATGCATGGACGGGATGGTAACTAAGGCAATGAAACGATATAGGATAGAATGAATGTAAAACTAATGTTCCCCTATGTAAACTATCACTCAATACACAATAAAACATTAAAAAAAAAGCAAGTTCAGAGTCCATTCTTTTTTTTTTTTAATTTTTGTTGAGAATTGAATGATAGTTTATATAGGAGAACATCAGTTAAAAAAAAAAAAAGATGTGTTAGGTCAATACCTCCCAAGGTATACAATGCACATGTACACAACTGGTATACACAGTGCATGATGAAGCTAAGGAGTGATTTTTTATTTTTCAATTGCTATGTTTTTATATTAATTGACTCAGGAAAATGCATGTGAATTATGACAAACTATGGATAATGTTGCGAAGAATGGCTATTCCAGAAGCCTTCATTATTCTCATGAGGAAACTGTACATAGATCAAGAGATAGTTGTTAGAACAGAACAAAAGGATGCTGAATGACTTGAAACCAGGAAAGGTGTGCTCCAGGGTTGTATTCTTTCAGCAAACAATTTGAGAAGCTGGATTGAATGAAGGAGAATGTGGCATCAGGTTTGGAGGAAGACTCATTAGAAACCGGTGACATGCAGATGATACAACCTTGTTGCTGGGAGCGAAAGAGACTTAACATACTTACTGATGAAGATCAAAGACAACAAGCTTCAGTGTGGGTTGCACTCATTGTAAAGAAAACAAAATCCTCAGAATTGGACCAATAAATAACATCATAATAGAAGAAGAAAAGATTGAAGTTGTCACAGACTTCATTTTGCTTGGATCTACAATCAAAACTCATGGAAGCAGTAGTCAAGAAATCAAACTATGTATTACACTGGACAAATCTACTGCAAAATACCTCTTTAAATTATTCAAGAGCAAAGATATTAGTTTGAGGACTAAGGTGTAGCTGATCCAAGCCTTTATGTTTTCAATAGCCTCATATGCATGCATGTAAAAGTTGGGCAGTGAATGAGGAAGGCCATAGAATTGATGCATTTGAATTATGGTGCTGTCAAAAAATATTGAAAGTACTTTGGACTGCCAGAAGAACAAACAAAACTGTCTTGGAATTAGAGTCAGAGTACTCCTTAGAAGCCAGGATGGCCAGGCTTCATCTCTCGTACTTCAGATATGCTCTAAGGAGGGACCAGTCCCTGCAGAAGGACATCCCACCAAGATGGATTAACACAGTGGCAGCAGCAATGGGCTCAAGTGTAGCAGCAACTGTGAGGATGGTGCAGGATGGGGTGGGGTTTTGTTCTGTTGTGCATAGGGGTGGGTGGCTGTGAGTCAGAAAAATTTAAGGAGACACTCACTTCCGAGCTCAAATACAGAATTCCAGCAGATGGCAGATATCTAGATATGTTTTGGAATTTTCGTGGAATTTACTGATCCAAAAGAGCGCTGATGAATATGGGAGGCCTCACTTTTTCTGTGGTGCTTTCTTGACAGTGCCATAATTCAAATGTATCAATTCTTCTATGGTCTTCCTCATTCACTGCCCAGGTAACAGAAATTCTCTTAATGCTGTATGATAAGCACTGGACTGCCAAATACAAGACCAGTGGCCCCAACCCACCAGCAGCTCCTTGGAAACCTTATACAGGGTTGTTCTGAGTTGGAATAGACTCGATGGCACTTAACAACAGAAAATGTATATTTGAGCTCTGGTGTGATACTATAGGATAAGCTCTGGATTGATAATCAACTGGCTACCAGATCATCAGTACAAACCTACCAACTGATCTTGGAGACCCTACGGAGGGTTGCGATTAGTCTGAACCAACTCGATGGCACAAAACATCACTAATGTGTATTTATTATGTATGCCCAATTTTCACCAATCAATATAACAGTTATCACTTAATGGATGAAAATTGCAATTCTGGAGACCCAGATCCTCACAGGGTGCTGCTACTAATTGGGGGAGAACTTATTCAGCAACGTACTGAAAATGTAAATACCCACACATTAATCAAACAATTATTTCTATAACTACAAGACAGCTGATTCTAAGCCTAATTAGGGTATAAACAAAGTTAATCAGTGAGCAGGCAACATTTACTAATCATACATGTGCTGCAAGAAAAAAAATCTTAGTCAACGATTCATGGAAGCATCCCAAGTCCTAAACATTCTGCAGTTCTTAATAACACAGTCTCTTAGCTTTGAGGGTGCAATATCTTACTTATTATTAAAGCTTTTTTTCCTACTGTAGGGTCTAGGAGGCACAAGAGAACAAAGTAATATGTCACCATGTACAATAAATAATTGCACCGATTTAAAATAAGAGAACCAGGAACTGCAGATGTAGTTAGATGGCATAGTGGACACTGTCCAGCTCACTTGGAGGTTAATTATCAGAGATTAGTTCTCCTTCAGTGAGCGGGGAGGGGAGGAAGGTAACTCCAGTGCAGTTGTAAAAATTGTGAGAAGACATAAACTGAAGCCAATTGCATTTCTCTCTCCACTGCACATCCTTATTCAAACTGCTGCCGGCTACAAATTTTGGGTCACACTGTGAATTCTTCTTTTCCACTTGCTTATTGGCTAAATGGTTCTTGGGACTTTTGCTGCCCTTGAAGACTCTGTGAGGCTCCGGCCACCCATCATGAAGATCTGATGATGGTGCAAATCCATGGAGAAGCTTCCAAAGGGATGTTTGCTTTCTCCTCTTGGAATTAGAAAATGCACAGAACAGAGAAACTTGGAAGGTTTCTGGGAGAGGAATATCTAAGATGAAAATTTCCCTGAAAGGAACACATTCAGCCAAGATCAAACTGCACAGCAGAATGCAGTAATAGTTAACAATCCCAGGGTATTAGCAGTGAACTGTTCTAAATGCTTTATGTATTTTCATTTGTTTAACCCTCACCCACAACAGCCCTATGAGGGAAGCACAATTATCTAACCCTTTTTTAAAGGCAAGGAAACCTGGGCCCAGAGCGTTCCAGAAACATGGCTAGTCAGATAGCTTGTAAATGATGGAGCCAGGATTTGAATCTATGTTGTGAGAATCTGGGGTGGTGCAGATGATTAAGCACTTGACTACTGGTTGACAAGTTGGTGTTTCAGACCCAGCCAGGAAGTAAGGACTGGTTATCTGCTTCCAAAAGTCACAGCCTTGAAAAACCTACAGAGTGCAATTATGCTCTGCACACATGGGATTGCCAAACGACAACAACAGTCAGGCTCCAGAATCCAGGCTTCACTGTTGACTCACAAGTTGGGTTCCACTGTCCTAGATGCCCGCTGGGGCTTCCAGAGACCCTCCAGCTTCTGCTTCACCAATTGTATCATTCATTCATTGACTGCTGGCATTTTCCAAATGACCTTTCAGAAGTTAGACAGTAAGGTCTTACAGGAATCTGGAACCTCTGGAGCCTCGTAACTTATCTCCCTATAGGATCATTAAGAAATTGCCATGACTATGGACTTGCCCTGGATTTTAGGTGCAGGGAGGAGAGAGGAGTTGGCGACAGGATATATGTTGTAACCAGGTTTAGGAGACTAAAGATGGCGGGAGTGACTTTTCACAAACACACAAAAAAACAAACAGAAAGCACAGCAAACTGGGCTCTGGGCTTTGTAACAAAGAAGACAGGAATGCTTGGGGTTCTGCCTGAGCCTAACCCAGGGTTCCAGGACTTAGCAGCAGAAAAGAAGAGTTCTTTTGTTCCTGGATGTTGGGCTCTGGGACCCTATTTCTGGGTACAAATCTGTACCCTTCCTCACTGAGCAAATATAAGCCAGTCATTTAATAAGGTTATTGATGGAATCAAATGAGGGAACACATGTGAAGCACTCAGCAAAGAGTTTGGTTTACAGTGAATACTCAATAGATATTAGTTATTATTGTTATTGAAGAACAAATGGTTAAGTACTTTTCTGCTAACAAAAGGTTGGCGGTTCAAGCTTACTCAATGGCTCCTCAGAAGAAAGACCTGGCAATCTCCTTCTGTAAAGATTGCAGCCAAGAAACCCCTACGGGGCAGTTCAGCTCTGTCACAGGGGGTCTCTATGAATGGAAATGAAATTGATGCCATCTATCAACAACATTGGAGTCCTGGTGTGGTGCTGTGGGTTAATGCGCCAGACTGCAAAGCCATTTGAACCTCAAGGTTGACGGTTCAAGCTGACCAGTCACTCCTTGTAAACCCTATACAGGGTTGCTATGGGTCGGAACCAACTCGACGGCACTAAACAACAACAACATTATTACTCGACGGCACTAAACAACAACAACATTATTATTTTTATTAAGCAGGATCCCAAGTCTTTGAAAACGAGAGGCTGAGTTTGCCCTAAAATTAGTAAAGCTTTATTCACTCACTCAATGAAGAGTCATTGAGCACCTACTATGTGCCAGGCACAGTACTGCATACTGGGGACACTATAGGGACAACGTGGATATAGGTCCTACCTTCACGGGACTCCCTCTCCATCTGAGAATGCAGGCCATTAAGCAGATGAATAAATAGGTACCGTAAGCAAATTGCTAAGACTCCTGGTGTGGTGCTTCAGGATCAGTACTGGACAGCAAACCACAAGGTCGGCAGTTCAAACCCACCAGTTGCTCCTTGGAAACCCAATATAGGATCACTGTGAGTCTGAATCGACTTGACAACACTTAACAACAACAGGCATCCAGAGATTTAACCTAGTCTGTGTACCACACGGCTTTCTGGAGGAAGAGACCTCCCTTCTGAGACCCGAAGGATGGAGGGGTAAGCATTAGCCAGATGAAAAGTGAGGGGGGCTGGGGGAGGCAGTGTAGGTCAGGGGTTTGTTGTTGCTGTTGTTAAGTGCCATCAAGTCAATTCCGACCCATAGCGTTTCCAAGGAGCAGCTGGTGAGCTTGAACTGCCGACCTTGCAGTTCAAATGACTTTGTAGTCTGACGCATTAACCCACAATGCCACACCAGGTCAGGGGTAAGCATGTACAAAGACCATGTAGCAGAAAGGAGCTTTGCATGTTCAAAGCCTGAGAGACGGTCACTGTCCTTAGAACCCAGCAGACTGGGGTGGGTGGTCAGCAGAGAAAGCCAGAGAGAAGGATGGGGCTAAGTCATGTGAGTAGGCTTTGTGAACTGGGGAAGGTGTCAACATTTTATTTCAAGTGTAGCGGTGAGCCACTGATGGCTTAAGCAGGAGAGAGATATGAGATGGCTTAATTTTGAAAATGTTATACTGGGTAACTACAAAGAGGGGAGCGCGGTGGCTCTGTAAGAGAATCACTGGATTGTGAACCACAAGGCTGGCGGTTTGAGCCCACCAACCATTCCGTGAGAGAAAGATGAGGCTTTCTGCTCCCTCAAACATGTAAAGCCTCAGAAACCCTATATAGGCTTGCTATGAGTCAGACCCGACTCGAGGCACATGACAACAACAATAGCAACTTGAAAGAGATAGCAGAGGAAATGATGGAAGTATTCTGAATTCTGATCACGGTGGTGGTAACATTGCTGTTGAGGTGATTTCAACTCATGGTGACCCCATATGTGTGCTTTGTGTGCTTCACAGTAGAGTTGCTCCATGAGGCTTCCAATGACTGAGGTTTTGGAAATAAGATCATCAGGCCTTTCTTCCGATGTGACTCTCTGGGTGGATTCAAGCCTCCAACCTTTCAGTTAGTGGCTAAGCATTAACTATTAGTTCTACCCAAGGACGTCTATGTAAATCTCTCTCTATATCAAACCTCATAGACAGACACCCAAAAAGACAATTTCACTGTGTTAATTTAAAAATAAAACTCAGAAGCAACAACAACAAAAAGAAATGCAAATGAAAATGCAAAGAATAAAAATCCAAGAATTCAGGAGAGGAAAACAAGATGGCATATCAGGTGGACGTGCAATGACGAGCTCTGCCGGGAACAACACAGAATACAGGACCAAGAAGGCTCAGCGGATGGTCCTAGAACTCTGAACCACATATAAAGGAATATTTAGAAGGTTGGAAGACTTACAGCTAGGAGAGTTTGTAGTAGAAGAAATCCACTGCTTCCTGGTTTGGGTAGCTCAGCTGCTCCAGGAGCCACCATCTTGCGTGGGGCCAAGCGGGGAAAGGATCAGAGCAGCCATGGACGCCTGACAGAGCCGCAGAGAGAGAGAGGTGTGGACGTTCTTTTTTTTCTTTTGGTATCTGTTCGTTGGTCCCTTGCTGTCTGTGTACCTCCATTCTGGTGACTATAGGGGTGCCTGAACTAGTGGACACCCCAGCCCCACCCTCGGAGGGTTCTACTACGCATGTGCACAGATCTCTTCAAAATTTAAAGAGACAGTTTCCACTTAAAACCAAACAGCTGACAGATACTCAGCCCAAGAGCAGGGATTGAACTTTTCTTGTTTGATTTTTGTTCTGTTTTTTAACATGGGAAAGAGAAGGAGAGGGCTGTAGGGAGGTAAAGAGAGCTCATTTATTAGGATACAGGTTTTTTTTTTTTTTTTTTTTTTTCTTTTTTTTTTCTTTTTTTTTTTTCTCTCCTTTCTCTTTTTTTTGTTTGGTTAGTGCCTTCTGTGTCTTTTTTTTTTTTTTTGTTTTTTTTTTTTTTTTTTTTTTTTTCCTTTCTCACATTTTTCCCCCCACTGGTGTTGTTTTGCTGTTATATGCTCCCCCTTCTGCCTTTGGAGGACTCTTTGTCTCCCTATATTACACAAGAAGAGTCAGCAACTGCTGCCATACAGCCAACCTACAATCACACTCTATAAAACACCAAAACCCAGGCAAGAACCAATACCAACTGCCATATAGCAGGGAAACA